>NC_066621.1:161878397-162195897 GCF_025201925.1 Gopherus flavomarginatus | reverse complement strand
GATCCGGCAAGGTCAGAGCAAGTAGTGGGTGCTGGGCCCTGCTCCCCTCTGCCCATGCAGATTGCCCAGGCCTGCTCTCTGCCTCAGGCCAGCAAGGGCAGAAGAGTGGGGGCACATTCCCAGTAGGCCCAGGTGAGATTACTGAGAGCAAAAGAAGGAACAAGCCAGTTTGTTAGTGGCTTGTGAGAGCGCAGAGCAGTGAGGAGCTGGTGGCTCTGGCCAAGCTCCTAGATGAGTGTAGCAGGCCCAGTGCTCCTGCCCCCGCCCCCCTAGTTGCTGCACATGCTCACTCCAGCTGTGACTTTGGCTGCACATAAGGTTCCCTGGGAAAGTAGAGGCCCATCATGTGTCCATGGCAGCGCTACATTCCAGTGGCCCTTGTCTTGCTGAGCCTGCAGTGACAGGCAAGTGAACATCTACACATGTGGAAAGGGGAACAACTAAGGTGGAGGAGCTGTGACCAGTGAAAATGCTCCCTGGGATGGGTCAGTCTGCCTCTGTAAGAGTAGTGGTGCCCAGGGGTCAGTGCACCCATCACATGGCATGGCCCTTTAAGACTTGGGAAAGTCTGGTCACTCGAGAGACCGAGGAGAGTGGTATTCAATTATATTACCAGAGCTGGTCGGGCCTGATAAGGCCATATCCAACTCATGGCAGGCCAAAGAGTGCAGGATGTAGAGGACACAGCAGATTTCAGCACTCACTGCGGGGAAGCAAACAGCATGGAGAGAACGGCACTACTTCACCTAGTCAGCAGGGATTGGCAGCTACGGCACGCATGCCAAAGATGGGCCATTGGCTGCTTCTGCCTGGCACATGGACTGCTAATCTAGATGGGGCATGTTTTGGGGTTCACTTCAGTTTTTCCCCTCTGTGCACTGTCATGCCTTGCCCGGGTGTTGTCCCTTTATCTGAATTTCACCTAACCAAAAATCTTGATTATTCAAACATGATTGTGTCCCCCCCGCCAGGTGCATTTGTGGTTTCCCCCATACTCATTGTGTCGCCCCATGTGTAGTTTGTGTCCCTTGTACTGAACTGATCTGGTCTGGGAAGAGTCTGAAAGAATGTTGGAGAGGCTCACCCCATGACACCCCCAGTAACACCAGTGGGTAGCAGAGACCAGGGCAAAAGGCTGAATACGATCTTAGCGGGAGCGGGAAAGAATCCGTTGATTATCCTTCATGTGGGAACGAATGACACGGCTAGTTACTCGCTGGACTGTATCAAGGAGGACTATGCCAGACTGGGGAAGAGGCTTAAAGACATCGAGGCTCAGGTGATCTTCAGTGGGATTCTGCCGGTTCCTAGAGCGGGGCGACGAAGGAGTGACAAGATTATGGCGATCAACAGATGGCTCAGGGAGTGGTGTTATAAGGAGGGCTTTGGGATGTACAGTCACTGGGAAGCATTTACGGATAGACAACTGTTCGCTCAGGATGGACTTCATCTCAGCAAGGAGGGAAATAGAATTCTAGGATGGAGGCTCGCCGACCTCATCAAGAGGGCTTTAAACTAGGAAGTTGGGGGAGATGGTTGGGAGATGTTCGGGAGATCTCCACGCCAGAATATAACCTGGAGAGGGAAGTAAACAAAGTGAGCAGGGATACCCTTGCGGCCCCAAGATTTGATCCAAAGAGGAATAGTGGAGTAGAAACCAGAGTAACAGGTGATGCTGGTGGTAGAAAGTTTGTGCACGACAGGGGAAAGATTGTCACTGACACCAAACGCCGAAAATTAAAAGGTCTGTACACTAATGCGAGGAGCCTAGGTAACAAGATGGAGGAACTGGAATTACTAGTGCAGGAAGTGAAGCCGGATATTATAGGGATTACCGAAACCTGGTGGAATAGTACTCATGACTGGAGCACGGGTATTGAAGGCTATGTGCTGTTTAGAAAAGACAGGAAGAAAGGCAAAGGTGGTGGAGTAGCCTTGTACATCAATGATGAAATTAAATGTAGCGAAATAAGAAGCGATGGAATGGATAAGACAGAGTCTGTCTGGGCAAAAATCACACTGGGTAAAAAAGCAACTAGAGCTTCCCCTGAGATAGTGCTTGGGGTGTGCTACAGACCGCCGGGATCGGATTGGGATATGGATAGAGACCTCTTTAATGTCTTTAATGAAGTAAACACAAAGGGGAAATGTGTGATTATGGGGGACTTCAACTTCCCGGATATAGACTGGAGGACGAGTACTTGCAAGAATAATAGGGGTCAGATTTTTCTGGATGTGATAGCGGATGGATTTCTTCATCAAGTAGTTGAAGCACCTACAAGAGGGGATGCCATTTTAGATTTGGTGTTGGTGAGCAGTGAGGACCTCATAGAAGAAATGGTGGTAGGGGACAACCTTGGTTCGAGTGATCATGAGCTGATTCAGTTCAAACTAGATGGAAGGATAAACAAATGTAGATCTGGGATTAGGGTTTTTGACTTCTCGAGGGCTAATTTTAAAGAGTTAAGGAAATTAGTTAGGGAAGTGGATTGGACGGAGGAATTAGTGGATTTAAATGTGGAGGAGGCCTTGAATTACTTTAAATCACAGCTGTGGAGACTGTCGGAAGCCTGCATCCCGAGAAAGGGGAAAAAAACCATGGGCAGGAGTTGTAGGCCAAACTGGATGAGCAAGCAACTCAGAGAGGGGATAAGACAAAAGCAGAAAGCTTACAGGGAGTGGAAGGAAGGCAGGATCAGTAAGGAAAGCTACCTTGCTGAGGTCAGAACATGTAGGGATAAAGTGAGGAAGGCTAAAAGCCACATTGAACTAGAACTTGCAAAGGGAATCAAAACCAATAGTAAAAGGTTCTACAGCCACATAAATAAGAAGAAAACAAAGAAAGAAGAAGTGGGGCCGCTATACACTGAGGATGGAATGGAGGTTAAGGATAACCTAGGCATGGCCCAACATCTAAACAAGTACTTTGCCTCAGTTTTTAATAAGACTAGTGAGGAACCTTGCGATGATGGAGGGATGATAAACAGGAATGTGGATATGGAAGTGGATATTACCGCAACTGAGGTAGAGGCCGTACTTGAACAGCTCGATGGGACGAAGTCGGAGGGCCCGGACAATCTCCATCTGAGGATATTAAAGGAACTGGCGCGTGAAATTGCGAGCCCGTTAGCGAGAATTTTTAAGCAATCGATAAACTCGGGGGTTGTGCCATATGACTGGAGGATTGCTAATGTAGTTCCTATTTTTAAGAAAGGGAATAAGAGTGATCCGGGTAATTATAGGCCTGTTAGCTTGACATCTGTAGTATGTAAGGTCTTGGAAAAAATTTTAAGGGAGAAAGTAGTTAAGGACATAGAGGTCAATGGTAATTGGGACGAATTGCAACACGGATTTAGTAAAGGTAGATCATGCCAAACCAATCTGATCTCCTTCTTTGAGAAGGTGACGGATTACTTAGATAAAGGAAATGTGGTAGATATAATTTACCTAGATTTCAGTAAGGCGTTCGACACGGTTCCGCACAGGGAGCTGTTAGTTAAATTGGAAAAGATGGGAGTGAATATGAAAGTTGTAAGGTGGATAAGGAACTGGTTAAAGGGGAGACTCCAGAGGGTCGTATTGAAAGGTGAACTGTTGGGCTGGAAGGAGGTCACCAGTGGAGTCCCTCAAGGATCGGTTTTGGGACCGATCTTATTTAACCTTTTTATTACTGACCTTGGCACAAAGAGCGGGAATGTGCTAATAAAGTTTGCGGATGACACGAAGCTGGGGGGTATTGCTAACACGGAGAAGGACAGGGATACTATTCAGGAAGATCTGAACCACCTTGTAAACTGGAGTAATAGAAATAGGATGAAATACAATAGTGGAAAGTGCAAGGTCATGCATTTAGGAATTAATAATAAGAATTTTGGATATACGTTGGGGGCGCATCAGTTGGAAGCGACGGAGGAGGAGAAGGACCTTGGGGTACTGGTTGATAGCAGGATGACTGTGAGTCGCCAATGTGATACGGCTGTTAAAAAAGCAAATGCGATTTTGGGATGCATCAGGCGGGGTATTTCCTGCAAGGATAAGGATGTGTTAGTACCGTTATATAAGGCGTTGGTGAGACCCCATCTGGAATACTGTGTGCAGTTCTGGTGTCCCATGTTCAAGAAGGATGAATTCAAACTGGAACAGGTTCAGAGACGGGCTACAAGGATGATCCGAGGAATGGAAAAACTGCCTTATGAAAGGAGACTCAAAGAGCTTGGCTTGTTTAGCCTGGCCAAAAGAAGGCTGAGGGGGGATATGCTCGCTCTATATAAATATATCAAGGGGGTTAACGTTAGGGAGGGAGAGGAATTATTTAAGTTTAGTACTAATGTAGGCACGAGGACGAATGGGTATAAACTGGATATTAGGAAGTTTAGACTTGAAATTAGACGAAGGTTTCTGACCATTAGGGGAGTGAAGTTCTGGAATAGCCTTCCGAGGGAAGTAGTAGGGGCAAAAGACTTTCCTGGCTTTAAGACAAAGCTTGATAAGTATATGGAGGGGATGTTATGATAGGATCGTTAATTTGGGCAATTGATCTTGAATTACCACCAGACAGGTCTGCTCAATGGTCTGCGGGGAGATGTTGGATGCGATGGGTACTGAGTTGCTGCGGAGAATTCCTTCTTGGGTGCTAGCTGGTGACTCTTGCCCACATGCTCAGGGTTTAGCTGATCGCCATATTTGGGGTCGGGAAGGAATTTTCCCCCAGGGCGGATTGGCAGGTGCCCTGGAGGTTTTTCGCCTTCCCCTGCAGCGTGGGGCACGGGTCGCTTGCTGGTGGTTTCTCCGCAGCTTGAGGTCTTCAAACCATTTTTGAGGATTTCAATAACTCGGTCCTGGGATAGGGGTTGTTATAAAATTGGATGGGTGGGGTTCTGTGGCCTGCCTTGTGCAGGAGGTCAGACTAGATGATCAGATTGGTCCCTTCTGACCTATGAGTCTATGAGTCTATGAGTCTAAAAGCCCAAAAGAAATGGTGTTAGTGAGTGACTGGCCCTTCTACACCCAGCCTGGCCAAGCTGCCACCCAAACTGCGGTGCTGCCAGCTGCAGCTCTCTGCCCAGCAATTAACAACAAATCCCTCTAGCCCACTGGTGAGCTGGCTGCAGCAGCCCTGTCCACAGAGTCCCCTTCTCTCTGCTCCCCAAGCCTGGGTGGGACCCAGCTTCTGGACAAGCCAGGTCCTGAACCCAGACTTTTACTAGCAAGGATCCAGAGTGGGGCAGTCTGTGGCTTGCATGTGGGGAAGGGCCCAAAAAGCAACAGCCTGCCCCCAGCCCCCACGGTCTGCTCACTAGCCACCCACAATGGCATTGCCACCCGGCTTCCTTCCATGAGGGCCAGTGGGAGGATCTCAATAGGGCGTGATGTGGCCAGGGCAGTTGACAGGCTGGGACGACAATGGTAACTGTTGGGTTTTGCCGGGATTAGGATGTCTGGGACCTACTTATGGAACAAATGGGAATAGAACAGACACCAGTGTGCTCTGGAAAACAGGGAACCTTGGACAGAACGTGTGGCTCATTGTCTTATTAACCACTCTGTTGTTTTTTTCTGTCAAATGAGTCAGAGCTTTCAGAGATAGTGGGGGATGGTTTTTAAAACCAAGGAGCTGAATGATGCACTTTCCTCTCAGCATGGGTCTCATGGAGAAATTATCCCACTGAAGCTAGTAACTATCCAGAGCCGGTATCCCCCATGTGTGAGGGTAACAGGACAAGAGGTCAGGATTAGGCCCCCATGTATCAATGCTGGATGGAAATCAGTCTTGTAGGAACCTACCATGTAACCTTTGCTGTGTAATACAGTCTGATGGCTGGAAGTTGAAACTAGACGAATTCAGGCTGGAAATAACATGTAAATTTTAATAAGGAAAGTAATTAACTATTGGAACAATTTAAGAAAGGTCACAGTGGATTCCCCATCAGCCAGTGGATTCTCCATCAATGTTTTTTTAACCAAAATTACATGTTTTTTCTAAAAGCTCTGCCCCAGGAATTATTGAGGGGCAGGTCTGTATGTACCCTGTTATAAAGGAGATCCGACTTGATGATCAACATGGTCCATTTTGGCCTTGGAGTCAATTAAGTTATGACCCTGTGGGTCAGAAACATTCAACAGACTCTACCAAGAAAAACTACCTGCTATAAAAAGATCCAGCTGTCTCAGCTATTTTCTACCAGGCTCCCACCACTGTGCCATACAGGGGAATACACATCTGCAGGCTATTCATGTCTACAGCAAAATCCATCTGAAAAATCAGTTTGAGCCTCTCCATGTTACTGGATATGCTATTCCCCTCCGCCAGAGCCTTGGGAGCCCACGTCATGTGTACATCCATCACCTGCTTCCAGTTCAGACAAGGCCAGTGCCCAGGCTAGCTCAGGACGTGCATGATGCCTATCCTGGCACCACCAGCGGTACAGAGCTTACATAAGAATACACACCACTTTGTATTTTTCCTGGTGCAGAGGGTGACCCTGGGCATGGCAGTGCTGGCAGGGTGGCTCTGTCCCCCCATTACAGCCTGGCACATAGGACACGACGTGTGCCTGGAATGCTGCTGTTCTCCAAGGGTGATCCCTGACTAGCTGAACTGACATAGGCAGCCGGCTGCAACTCAGAGCAGCCATGAGAAAAGGCTGGCCCCAGCAAGACCCATGTTTGGCACGTGTCAAAGGCTATGTGAAGGCATCATTTCCCACGGCCCTCCAGGGCTGTGACTAGCATAGGGACCAAGCCAAAGACTTTAACTCTAGTTCTCAATTTTACTGAAAAGCAGATAACACAGTGGCTGCTTTTTTCTTGGTCATGTAATGACCAACCTGTAACTGAAATACCAAAGCCCCCTTCCAACCAGGGACAAGGGGAAGGGAATCACATGACAGAACTTACTTGGACTTTCTACCAGACTGGCAAGTTTCCTCAGAAGTTATACTGGAGGAAGAAGCATAATAGTTCATAGATCAGGAACTGTGACTCCCTGTATCCTGTCTCTTTCAGATACATGGTCAATGTTCATCATGATGCAAGGTTAACAGTGGAGTGTCTCCAGGCTGCAATTTAGCATCAGTGTTGTTTAATATAGATTGGAAAAAAAGGTGAATCATGAAGGAACAAAGTTGCAGACCACACATTTAGGTTATTCAAGACCGGAAGAGACTGAAGGCGACTGAATGGGTAACAAGACAGTAAATGAAAAGTAGTTTTATAAATTCAAAGTGATGCACATGGAGGGAATAATTTGAACAGTTCAGCCTCCTTACTGGTTTCAGAAATTAACCCTACCAACTCAGGAACAGGACCTGTACATCAGTGGGCGTGCTCATAGACTCAGTGTGCAGCAGCGATCAAAAACAAACACACACACACTCTTGGGTCATATAAGGAATGGGGTGAAACAGTTCTGAAAATTGTTTTTTAACCCGCATCCCACCTGGAATACTGTGTTCAGCTCTGGTCCCTGCCTCGAAGAGCGCATAGCAGACGTATGGGCAGGTGAGGGGAGATGAAAATGATTAGAGGCCTGGAGAGACATCTGTAGGTGGAGGGATTGACCAGATTAGGAGTGTTTACCTTGCACAGGCGATGATAAAGAGAGAGCCTGACAAAGGTAAACCGAATACCAAACAGTGCCGTGAAGAGAGATTGCGGACTTGACTTGTACACATCATGTCTCATAGATCAAAACCAAGGGAGATTCTCTGAAAATCTTATGGAGCAATTTTCAAACAGATAGCAGGGCACATTTGTTCATCCACAGCACAGTTAGCCTGTGGCTCTCATTACTGCAAGATATCAATAAAGCCCAGGGCCTAGCAGGATTCACAGATAATTCAACATGTTTACGGATAATGGGAAATTCTAAGGTTACCTTAGCAAAGATTAACAACAAAACAAGAAATTGAAAGGGGTATAAACCATCATACTTCAGGGCATGAGGCAACCTCTGATAATAGTCATGGGACAAATGTGTAAGTGAACTTTAATAATGATTAATTCTGTATATGCCCCTACCGTGGTGTGTCTGTGCCACAGAAGGCAAAGGATATTTCACCCTAGGGGTTGTCAGGTTAGCAGAGACTGCTTACCTTGGGAAAGAGGGAGCAGACCTTCTTCTCTGTCATAGAATCGTAGAATATTACATTTGGAAGGGACCTCGGGAGGTCATCTAGTCCAATCCTCTACTCAAAGCAGGACCAATCTCCAACTGAATCATCCCAGCCAGGGCTTTGTCAAGCTTAACCTTTAAAACCTCTAAGGAAGGAGATTCCACAACCTCCCTAGGTAACCCATTCCAGTGCTTCACCACCCTCCTAGTGAAATACTGTTTCCTAATATCCAACCTAAACCTCCCCCACTGCAACTGGAGACCATTACTCCTTGTTCTGTCGCCTAACAGCTGACTAGTAAGGTGTTCAAATCCCTGATGAATCGCAGGCCAGTTGGCACGTGAGTCCTGATGAGAGCATGGAAGAATGGTGAGATTCTATCCTGAGACCCGTGCAGGCAAGAGGCTGCACACCTGAGGGGAACATAGGCAGCACTAGCTCCAGAAACACGACAAGGTGTCTGGAGGAACTTCCCAGGTTATTCCCTTATTTCCCACTTTAGGGTCTCTTGACGATCCCAGTGAAGGAGTAGGTAGTAACTGCTCTCACAGATGGGTGCTGGACTAGGCTGACCTGCTTTGAACAGGAATGACAATTCCTAGCTTCCGAATATAAGAATGGCCATACTGGGTCAGGCCAAAGGTCCATCTAGCCCAGCATCCTGTCTTCCAACAGTGGCCAATGCCAGGTGCCCCAGAGGGAATGAATGGAATAGGACAATTTCAAGAGACCCATCCCATTGTCCAGTCCCAGGTTTTGGCAGTGAGAGGTTTAGAGACACCTGGCACATGCAGTTGTGTCCCTGGCCATCTTGGCTATCCTCCATGAGTTTATGTAATTCCTCTTTTCACCCAGTTAGCCTTCACAACACTGCCTGGCAATGAGTTCCAGAGACAGACTATGTGTTGTGTGAAATACTTAATCATAGAATGTCAGAGTTGGAAGGGACCTCAGGAGGTCATCTAAGTCCAACCTCCTGCTCAAAGCAGGACCAATCCCCAGACAGACTTTTGCCCCAGATCCCTAAATGGCCCCCTCAAAGATTGAACTCACAACATCCTGGGTTTAGCAGGCCAATGCTCAAACCACTGAGCTATCCCTCCCCCTTTGGTTTGTTTTAAACCTGCTGCCTACTAATTTCAGATATGTTAATTCTCATCCATGTGTTGATAACAAGATATATGTGAGTCTGTGCACTACAGCACAGGTGAGAAACATAAGGAAGGCCTTTAATATGAAAGGGTCTTTCAAAGGCCAAGGACCAAATCCACAGGGGATGTTAAGAACTGTGGGGAGATACTTCTATTAATAGGGTGGGATGCTCTGCAGATCACTTAGGGCAGTGGTGGGCAACCTGCGGCCCGTCAGAGTAATCCGCTGGCTGGCCACAAGACAGTGTTTACACTGACTGTCCACAGGCATGGCCACCCGCAGCTCCCAGTGGCCTCAGTTCGCCATTCCCGGCCACTGGGAGCTGCGGGCCGCAGGAACAGTCAGTGTAAACACGGCCTTCCAGAGGATTTCCCTGACGGGTTGTGTGCCATTGCCCACCACTGACTTAGGGTGATCATCTCCGTGTGGTACATTTGTCCTCCAACCTGAATTTATTCAGTACTTGAAACATGAATTTGCTTTCTTGGCTGTAGGAGAACAGAGGGTATAAAATATATATTTGTTAAACGGAAAAGACCAAGGCCACTATGAAAAGACATTTTAGTTTTTCAAGCCTCAGATTACAACAAATAATGGAAATCTGAAAGCTTGCTGTGAGTGCCCCTTTAGTTATAAACACTAATGATTTTTTAATTTTACTTTTTGTAAAATACAGCAATTGTCAAAATTATTCTGAAGCCCTTTACTGCATTTGAATATAATTTATTTCATGTCTTCTTCTAAGGTAATTAACTAGACTGTTGTGTATAATGAGCTGTGCAACAAGTTATTTCTATCCTTACTACACTCTAAGTAGAAACAATTGCTAATCAGTAGGAATATTGGTTTCCATTTAATTAGGGGAAGAAAAAGATAGCTATTGGACTAAATGTGAACAGGGAAGATCTGTTATGAATATTTACAGACTTTGATGTGTTCAGGATATAAATCTGTTTGCTTTTAAATTTAAAAATATAAATGGTGCTTTGATACTCCAGTAACTTCAGAGATACATGTGAAACCTTTGCCACAAAGAACAGTCTTGTTATTCTATTTGTGTTTTAGTCGCAGTGACTCAGTCCCATCAACATGGAAATTAACAGCTCTGCTTCACTCTACTCCAGGCTTAAGCCACAGTTTTGATCCACCTGGGTGAGTTTTATTCTAAATCATCTTTTTCATTATTAACATATATAGATATTTTAAAAATACACACACTGTTGTACTGTGTGTCTGCAAAAGTCCTAGCTAGCAAAGTTTAAATTGAGAAAGAAAAGAAATTATTTTTATAGAACACTCCCACCTACGTTGTGCTCCTGTCAGTGGTTGGAAGTTGGCTAAACAGACACTGTCTCTGAAAACTGTATTTGCAGTTATTTTATAACACAACTTTTCCTTACACCATCACCACCTGCCAGCCTTCATACAAGGGTTAATCCACCATCCATTGACGTGAAGGGTAAAGCTCCCATTGACTTCAGTAGAGCAGGATCAGATACACCGAGATGGCTCTACACCCGAGTTATGCATCCCGCTGTTCTGGGTTCTTAAAACCCCCCTTGTAAAATGTGTTGAAATGCCCTTAGCACCAAGGGTATCTACCCTAAGCAAAGTGGGACTGCTGTTGTCACAGACCTCGCTGAGCACTCACCAGACTGCGATCCAAACACTGGATCCCATGTTCTTTAAGACTCTGTTCAGACTCCAGAGTCCAGGCCCTACCCCTGGCCTGGGTTATCTAAGCATGTTCTCAGGGTGCAGATCCTCTGCCCAGCTCCCCTTCCAATGAGCTGGGAACTTGCAGTCCAACTGCCCAGCTCCTGGCACTAGTGTGGATCCCTCAGGCTGTCCTGTAGCTTAACCGCAACTTCTCCCAGAACCTCAGCCACAGGGCGTGCTGGGCCCACAGGGTAACTTCTCAAGGGCCCAGGACAGGTGTAACACAGAGCATACAGTCAGACATGCTTTGCACAGGAGTTTCACACACCACTGCTCTTTCCTTAATGGCATGATAAATACACAGATCTAGACAAAGATAATCAATCCTCTGTGCATTCCCCAGCCTCAGTTTCCTCATAACTCCAGAGTTTTCCTGGACCCCTGCCCAGGTATTACTCTGGGGATAGCCAGGGTCTTTCTCCTGCGGGGCATGGCTTGGCTTCTCAACCATGGAGCATTTCTCTTTCCCCCTCACCAGATCAGCTTGCTTGGACCTTGGCTGGTCCAACAGCTAAATGAGGCCCCTGCTGCTATGAAAGCATGCCCATCTTCCCCCTACCCTTTCCAGAACATCCTGCTAGCTTTCTCTTTCCCACACACCTGCTGTGAGTTTAAGGGCAAGCATGAACACCTGGGGGCTTTGGGTCTGCATTTGGGGTTTTCTAATCTCTCCCCTTCACAAGCTCCCTGCAGCGAGGTGGGGAAAAAATGAGTTCTTCCAGTTTCAGCCAAACTCCTTAGTATATCCGCTGTGTGGTGAGAGCACAGGCATGAAGGTTACCTACTCTCCATTACCTGAGTCTGGTGGCTACATGCCCTATCAGCCCACACATAGAGGCATTCAATGATACAGCATTCAATGATACAGCAATGTTCGTAGTAACAACTTCACAATATCAACCAGAATTCATAAGCAGTACAGACAGATTCTCCAAACTGTCACACTGAAAACTCCACCGCATGGAGGCTTGGCAGGAGCTCACACTCCAGGGAGACCCATCACATTCTAACAGCGCCAGGCCTGAGGAGCACGGTTCCAGGGAGTGCAGCAGCTGGCATCACTGTCATTTAACGTTTGCATTATAATAGCACTCCAGTGGTGCTGGAGCCCTTTTTCCTAAGCCCAGAACAGCTACATACAAAGACACAGGCTGCTGGGAGACAAGACGAGAAGCATGAAGCCTGTCTTATTTCCTGCATCACAGTGGATGGAGGTGAAACACCAGCATCTCAGGAACCTGGGGAAGAGGGAGGCTGGAAGTGGAGGCTTTAAGATCAGCCTGGAAAGAAGTCATTAGAGACTTTGCAAGGGCAGCAAAGGTGATGAAAGCCAGATTGGACTGTTTTAAATGGCACATTCAGTAGGCTCAGCGGGGAGGGGAAGAGGGGAGATAGAAACTCAGACTGAGTCTAACAAGAGAATTAGTATCGACCCATGGGAACAGGCCTAGGTGTTACACTCCTGGAAAACTCGCAGGGGATTGAATAGAAAGGAAATCTGGAGGCCCCTCTAGAAATTTCACATTATTGTAGCTATGAATTGAAGCACCCTATAGAATTCCAGAGAGAGGATATTCTGTTGGTTCAAACTAAGCTACAGAAAGACTGTCATGCTGACCCAAATTCGGTCAGACTGTCCCACTAGGGTGTAAACAGCAATGTCAAATCACACAAGCTTTGGAGTTTTTGGTGGTATTTGTACTTTGGTGGTACTGAAAAGCCTTGGCCAAGGTGGGGACTCATGGTGCTAGGTGCTGTACAACAGCAGCCTGTTCCTGCCCCATGGAACTTACAGTCTAAAGACTTAAGACAAGACGAGACAGACAAACAGCACAAAAGAAACGTGCTCAGCATTCAGAAATGGTGAGTAGTTCCACTGACTTTAATGAGACTAGTTAATGTGTAAAGTTACACATATACATAAGTACCCTGTCAGTCAGGGCCGGGGTCTTTATTCATTAACTTTACTGCTGGTATTTATTTGTTAACTTTTGGATGCCAGGGCTGGATGGATAAACTTTGGTTCCCCATCATTATGGGGGTGGTGTGTATTTGTTGCAGGTCACTGAGTGGGGGCTCGAGCCAGTTTTGTGTTGTATTGTTGAAAAGGAACCCCTAGATACTGAACCCGGCCCTGGCTGCTGCCAACGCTAACTGGCAGAAGGATTACACATATAAGGTACTTTCACTTGAACAATAGCACCATTAATAATGGATGGATGGATGGACATCTAGAATGGTCTGTAGGCCCGTAAAATTTAGTCCTTGGTTTATTGTATGTGAAAAAAATAGATAGGTGACACTTACACAGCAGAACTGGATTTTTATATTCCTACAGCCTGGTTTTGTGAGTGAGCAATTGGGTTACTCAGAGCATCCAAATCACATTTCCTGCTTTGAAAAGAGCTGTGAAAATCTTCATTCCCATGGCAGGCAGGATTTAAAGATACATGCAGTAGGTGCCTACTTTCCCAGCTTGATGTGAATTCAGTTTGATTATTCATACAAAGGGCCCTATGTTCAAAAGCCATGCAATTTTCAGCTCTTAAATTAGCACTTTTGCTGGTAGCTGGTAGGGCTATCTATCATTTTTGCAATATTTGAAATATCAGCTAGTGACAGATTTTCCTCCTCATAGATAATCGGCTGGGCTTCAGAAGTTTTCTACCTTTCTTTTCACAGTGCTTTGTCCTTGGGCATTCCCTTTGAAGATTTCATTTATATCTGTAGGGGAGCCCTCAAACTCTCTGGCACAGAATATCAGATATATCATTTGTATTAATGCTTTCAG
Source organism: Gopherus flavomarginatus (assembly GCF_025201925.1). Classification (NCBI taxonomy): domain Eukaryota; kingdom Metazoa; phylum Chordata; order Testudines; family Testudinidae; genus Gopherus; species Gopherus flavomarginatus. Next base: position 162,182,121 of record NC_066621.1, on the reverse strand, counting down.
TCTGATTCATGGTGCAAATTGACTAATTCAGCCAGCTCCGTACATTGTCAGGAGGGGTGTGTGTGGGTGTTCTCACACAAACTGTGGCATGGGCTGGTTTGTTTATTCAAGAATAAGGACAGTGACCGAGCCAGGCACCTAGAGGTGCAGCAAGGTGGGGTTAGGACTCGAGCCAATATATTTTATGCCAAGGGAATCTGAGTTATATTATCATAACACCTAGGAGCCCCAGCTGTAGCGAAGGACCCAATTGTGGTGGGTGCTGTGCACACGGTACAAGAAGTTAGCTTACAATCTAAGTATATGACAAAAGACAACAAGTGGGTGCAGCCAGATGGACAGCGGAGTACAAAAGGAGACAGTACCGACCAGAATGTTAGGCAGGGGTCTCAGCACCCTGGCAGCCTAACCATTGTCGAGTTTGGTGTTGGCGTCGTAGCACAGAGGAGTTTTAAGGAGGATCTGAAAGACAATGAGTTCTGCAGATGTTTACAGGAAGCACCTCCTAAACATGAGGGACTGCCTGGGTGAAAGCATGAAGGTGCTTGTTTGTAAATGGTCATTTGGAGGTGGGAACTGACCCCTTGATAGTGAATGAGAGATCATAGGTGTGTGTGGTGGGGTAGGCTATGAAGGGCCTTGAAAGTGAAGACAAGCAGCTGATGTTTGAGGTGAAGGAGAAGAGGAAACCAGTGGAGGGATGAAGAAGGAGGGTCAAATGTCAAAGAAACAGGTTGGGAGTATGATCTTTGCATCAGCATTCTGAAAGGATACGAATGGGGAAAGGCAGCTGTCAAGGCTGATTTCCCCACTCTGGCACTTCAAGTGTAGAAGGTGGGGTGGGGGGCCCCGCAAGGGTTCTAAAAAATTAACACTGGCCACTCCAGGCTGGTATTAAACTCCCAAGGTTACAGCTTCTCTCTGACCTTGGATGGGTAGATGCTGCCACCACCCAAGTGCAAAAAATCCTTTTGAGCCAGGAAGGTGCATTTGGGAATTCCTCCCTGTGGGGTACCCTCAAACCCTTTCACCACCCACCCTCCAGGGAAGAGCTGAGAAAGGGAAAATAAAAAGTAAATCAGCTGTTGCCACCAGCTAATTAAACAACATATGCACAAACCTCTTAGTACACAAACCGCCCAATCCTGTTCTTTAAAAAGTTAAATTTTATTAAAAACAAAAAGAAAGAAAATACATCTGGAACTTAGGCTATTGCTAGATTTAAAAAGAGCTAATGTAATAGTTAAGGATCAAGAATGGTTTTCTTGAGGCCCGGCTTAATGGTTACAAGCAAAACAAAGCATTTGGGGGTTAGCGCAGAGGAGTCCACAAGACAATACGGGGTGGGGGAGGAAGAATAAATCTAACCGTGTCTTCCTAGACATTCCCTGATTTACTTATATATCTGGGGGTTTCAAATAAGTCATCTCTAGGTATTATCTGATCACTGTTCATACCTGGCTTAAAGCTTCTTACAGTATTGCTTACAGTATTGCTGCTCTGTCTGTCTGTTGTTCTCCTCTCTCCGGAGAACAACAGACAGACAGACAAAGTTCTAGCCCTTCTGTTGCCTCTTTTGGTCAGGTGGCCACGCCCTTCCTTTTACCTATGACTTCTTTAACCCTTTACAGGTAAAGCAAGTAGAGAACAGCTGTTAACAGGGATTTTATAGTTAACTGGCTGGCTGGGTGTCCATAAAAGGGAGCTACCCCTACCCTTCATTTATGACAGCATTTGTCAAGACCAAAGAGATGGATGTGGCAATAATGGAGATGCGAGATGATGAGATCTAGAGGAGGGTTTTAGCTGGGTGGATGAATAGCAAAGGCCATATCTGAGATCTGGAGGATGGTTTTAACTGGATGGATGGATGGATAGCAAAGACCGTATCTGAGAGCTGGGGGAGGGTGTTAGCTGGTGGATGGATAGCAAAGGCCGTATCTGAGATCTGAAGGAGGGTTTTAGCTGGATGGATGGGTAGCAACGGCCATATCTAAGAGCTGTTTTGCAGAAATAATCTCTATGGTTTGGACACAGCCTGGAGGTGAGGATCTAGAGAGAGATTCTAGTTGAAGATGGTGCCCAGGTGAGGGGTCTGAATGACAGCCTAGATGTGGGGTTTCCGTGGTGATAGAGAGAAGGAGTTAGTTGTGATGACTGGGGGGGTGGAGATTAAGTGCTATACCTTAGCCATGTTGAGTTTGTGCCTGTGGCTGGCAGAGATGTCACAGAAACAGCTGACAGTTTAGTTTGGCCAGAAGGAGACAGGTCTGAAGTATAGAGGTAGCTCTGTGTTGTCAGCATAGGGATGGTATCTGAATTTGTGGTTGCAAATGAGATAGGAGAAGGGGACCAGGGCAGAGCCCTGTGCAACCCCCACAGAAGGTTGGAACAAATAGCTCTGTGACTTAGCAAACAACAGCAGGGAACCTTTTTTACCTTCTCTCCATCCTCACAATGGGAGTGGACTGTATGGAGGAGTATCCCTCAGGAAAATGCATTTCAAAGAGGGACTAGATTATAAACATGAGGGGCAAAAACACCACAAGTTCTCTTTCCCTCTCATCTCTCTCTCTCTCTCTTTCACCCAAGGAGAGAGACAAAACATGCTCTGGACTTTGGGAGCAGATCCTGGCCTGAGAATTTGTTCAGCAATGTTACTGGAAACATGTGGTAAGAGACTTCACCTTGGACCAAGTCTAGTTGGTTAAGATTTAGTACTAGGAAGTGTTTTATCTTTATTTCTCTAGGAACCATTTCTGACTTCAGTGCCTTACACTTGTACTCACTTTAAAGATGCCCTAGTTGCCATTCCCCAGTGATGCAGGACCTGGATCAAACAACAACTCACGAAGATGCAGAGAAGGCTTTCAAAGAGATTGTGCCTGGAAAGTAGCAGGCAACCATCAGATGCCTCCAGAGCTCCTGAGGGCAAGGGGGAGGAATCTTGCCAGTGACATCTGTGCACATCTCTGCGCCTGTTGGAGGGGGGGGGGGAACCACATTCGTCAGGATCTGAAAGATGCAAAGATAATTACTCTATATAAAAATAAAGGGGACACAGCAGACTGCAACAGCTATTGAGGGACATCTCTGCTCAGTGAGGTCAGCAAAGTGCTTGCAAGGGTTCCGCTGAAAAGACTCCAAGTCCTAGCTGAGAGTCTACCCTGAAGGCCAGTGTGGGTTCAGAGTGGGATAGTCCATGACTGACATGCCCTACACATTGCACTGATGCCAGAAAAAAAACATGAACAATAGGCACCTCTCTATGTAGCATTCGTTGACCTACAAAAGGCCTTGGACATAGTTATCAGGAATGACATCTGTAAGATCTGGTTGAAAACTGGAATCTTAGCTCAAAATCTTGGCTAAATGGGAACCCATCACCACCACCAGCAGCAGCTGCACCCCCTCACCAGCAACCAGCACACAGACTCCTTCAATGGCATATGGGGGGCAGAGACTCAGGTGTGCAGGAAATTTGGAGGCCTGGGGGAAAAGAGTGGAGATTGGGAGACCTGAGGTTTACTAAGGAGAGGGTTGGCAGTTTCTGGGTGGGCTAGGAAAGGAACTAGGGGTTAGAAATCAAACAGCTCCCCAATATCACACAGCCCCTGCACCCGGCTATGGATGCCTGGGGGAAGGAGCTGGTGGGGCACACAAGGCAGTTCTGGGTACCTGGGAGTCAGGATGGATAGAATGACAGAGGGGGAGCTGCCTGGCTGTGAGGGAGGAGTACGTTGAGGGGAGGCAGTAGGAGAGGGATAAGGAACATGAGGGGTACTAAGGAAGATGGGGAAGGTACTTACTGGAGAAAATGACAGCAACTAGTTCCAGTCCCATGAGGCTGGCTGGGCTTGGCTCAGGTCATCGCTCAGGGCTTTGTGACCCTGTTGTGCCGGGCAGCCCAGACCCTGCCACACTGGGCAGCCAGGAACCTGGACTCACTGCAGCCTTTAGCACATAGTTGGGCCACAGCTGTGTGGCAATTGGACTGCATACAGCCCTTGGGCCTCAGGTTGAGAACTGCTGGAGTACATTGTGCTGGTGGGAGAGTGGCGCTATATATGAAAGAAAATATAGAGTCAAATATAGTACAAATCTTAAATGAACCAAACTATTCATAGAATCTCCATGGATAGTAAGTCCATGCTTGAATAATAAGAATACAGCAGTATAAATATACAGATGACCACTTGACCAGGATGGTGATAGTGACTGTGAAATGCTCAGGGAGATTAGAGAGGCTATAAAAATAGAAAACTTAACAATAACGTGGGATTTCAAGTATCCTCATATTGACTGGGGACGTGTCATCTCAGATTGGGATGCAGAAATAAAATTTCTAGACACCATTAATGATGGCTTCTTGGAGCAGCTAGTCCTGGAACCCACAAGAGAAGAGGCCGTTCTTGGCTCAGTCCTAAGTGGAGAACAGGATCTGCTCCAAGTAGGGTTGCCAGGTGCTCATTTTTTGACTAGAACGCCCAGTTGAAAAGTTGATCCTGGTGGCTTGGGTTGGCACTGCTGACTGGGCTGTTAAAAGTCCTGTTGGTGGTGCAGCAGGAGCTTGGGGTTAAGGCAGGATCCCTGCCTGTCCTAGCTCTGCGTGGCTCCTGGAAGTGGCCGCCAGGTCCCTGCAGCCCCTAGGCACATAGACAGCCAGGAGGTCTCCACATGCTGTCCCTGCCCTGAGGGCCGGCTCTGCACTCCCACTGGCCGGGAATCACAACAAACGGGAGCTGTGGGAGCGACGCCTGCAGATGCAAGGGCAGCGCGCAGAGCCTTACTGGACAGCTATGTGTCTAGAGGCTGCAGCAACCTGACGGCTGGTTTTAGGAACCCCGCTTCCAGGAACCCTGAACCCTCTCCCGCACCCCTGCCCCAGCCCAGAGTCCCCTCCCACATCCAAACTCTCTCCCAGAGTCTGCACCCCCACATCTCAACATCCTGTGCAAGGCCTCTCCTGCACCCCAAACCCCTCATCCCCGGCCCCACCCCAGAGCCTGCAACCCCAGCCAGAGTCTTCATCCCCCAACACACCCCAACCCCATTCCCCAGCCTAGAGTCCTCTTCTGCACACTATCTCCTAATGTCTGGCCCCACCCAGAGCTTTCATCCCCTCCTGCACCCCAACCCCCTGCCCCAGCCTAGTGAAAGTGAGTGAGAGTGGGGGTGGGGGGGGCGAGCGATGGAGGTTGGGAGGATGGAGTGAATGGGGGCAGGGCCTTGGAGAAGGGATGTGACGGAGGCAAGGCCTCGAGGATGGGGCGGGGAAGGGGACAGGGCAGGGGTGTTCAGTTTTCTGCAATTAGAAAGTTGGCAACCCTAGGTCCAAAAGATGAATATAGCTGAACTGCTCACTAATAGTGACTATAATGTAATTAAAATTTAACATCCTTGGGTGGGAGCACACCAAAGACACCCACCACAGCAGCATTTACCTTCAGAAAGAGGAACTACACAAAAAGGAGAAGCTAGTTAAATTAAAAAGGTACAGTCACAAGAGTGAAATACTTGCAAGCTGCATAGAAACTTTTCAAGAACATCATAATATAGGCTCAATTTAAATGTATACCGGTCTGACCCAGTAGGGCTGTTCTTATGACTGCATGGAGCAGGAATTAAAAATGCAAGAGTTTCAATCTGGAAGGTGTGTGTAATGAGGGAGGCTGGTGCATGTCACAGACCCCTGAACCGTGCGTCTCCAACCACCACTCTGTTCTAAGATGAGCAAGCTGCTGCAGGATTTTGATACCTGATGTCGTAACCTGCGGCATGACATTCTGGAGCGGATAGTAGAGGAGTCCCATCACATCGCCCCATCAATAACTAGAGGGCCAGGTATTCTCCGACAATGACAGGCACGGGTGGGCGACATTGTAGCTGTTATTGAGACCCATCTCTAGCTCCAAGGTGTGTCGGAAGAGTTGTTTAGGAGAAGCTGCATTGCTAAGTCATTGTTTACTTCACTTGCCAAAAGTATATTGGAGTCAGTTCCTTTTTACAGGGTCCTTCCAACCTGCATGTCAGAGCCTAGCTCCTGCTCTGGAGATCTTTGGCTTTGTTTGTGAAGGAAATAATGGTGCTGTTCTTCAGGATGGATTTGGTCTGTCAGTCAATGTTTGTCATAAACAGATAGCTAAGGGTTAATATCTCTTTCACCTGAAGCACCTGACCAGAGGACCAATCAGGAAACAGGATTTTTTCAACTCTGGGTGGAGGGTTTTTTGTGTGTGAGTCTTTTGTTCTGGTTCTTCTGCCTGAATCTCTCTCAGCTAGAGAAGGATTTTTTCTATTTCCTGCTTTCTAATCTTCTGTTTCCAAGTTGTGAGTACAAAGTTGGTTTTTTGTTTTGTATTTACATGTCTATAGTTGCTGGAGTGCTTTAAATTGTATTCTTTTGAATAAGGCTGTTTATTCATATTTCTTTTAAGCAATTGACCCTGTATTTGTCACCTTAATACAGAGAGACCATTTGTATGTATTTTTCTTTCTTTTTTATATAAAGCTTTCTTTTAAGACCTGTTGGAGTTGTTCTTTAGTGAGGAACTCCAGGGAATTGGGTCTGCAGCTCACCAGGGAATTGGTGGGAGGAAGAAGTCAGGGGAAAACCTGTGTGTGTTAGATGTACTAGCCTGACTTTGCATTCACTCTGGGTGAGGGGGGAAGAGAGATTGACTCTCGGTAATTCTGTTCTCCAGGCTGGGAACGGGGAGGGTGGAATCCCTCTGTTTGGATTCACGGAGGTTGCTTCTGTGTATCTCTCCAGGAACACCTGAAGGGGGGGGGAGGGAAAAGGTTTATTTCCCTTTGTTGTGAGACTCAAGGGATTTGGGTCTTGGGGTCCCCAGGGAAGGTTTTTTGGGGGACCAGAGTGCCCCAAAACACTCTAATTTTTTGAGTGGTGGCAGCAGTACCAGGTCCAAGCTGGTAACTAAGCTTGGAGGTTTTCATGCTAACCCCCATATTTTGGACGCTAAGGTCCAAATCTGGGACTAGGTTATTGACATGGTGGCAGCGTTTATGGGAAAGATAGAATCCAGAAGCCAGTAGGAATATTATATTTTTCTTTTCTCTGCTAGGGGCTTTTTAGCAGAGAGGGTTTGGTTTTCAAAAGGAACCAGAGAGAACTTTTTTTTCTGCTCTCTCTGGCAGCTGTGGCTTGCATATTAAGCAAGCAACCATTAAGAGACTGTTAAGGGTCTTTTGTCACACAATAGCTCTCCCATTAGGAGGCAAATACCAGCACTATATACATGCAAATAAAGTGGTTTTTCCGGTTTACTTTACATTGAAAAGACTAGCTAACCAGACAGCTCTCACCCCCAGCTGTGTAGTGCTGCACAACTTCACATGTTCCTTGTTGTCTTGCAGATCATTAGGCACATTTTCAGCAGCTGTTAAAAATGCAGCTTTAAATGATGTTAGCAAAGCATTGGGTAGCGCATGAAGCTTTGTTAGCGATGAGTTTATGAAGCAATGTTAGTCCCATCAAGTCATTACATTATGAGATTATTAACATGATAACAGTATGGAATTCTTTAACAGACAGGGACTAACAGGAAGGACCAACTCAGCTCACACCTGTTTGTAACTGCATCAGTACAGTCAGTGTTTCTTGGTGATTTAGTTTCACTTTAAGAAACTGACAAGTTCAGTGACTGATATCAAACAGCAGGAGCAATTTCAGCTACAGCAGAAGGTTCATTCTTTGGGCCATTTCTGTAGAAACGTTCCTTGAATGCTCAGAGTACCCAGGGCTGGAGTTCCCGCAGGAGCCTGCCATGCACTGAGGAATGAGTTGGGTTGGTTTTGTTTTTTACATTAAAAATTTTACATTCCTCACAGTTTATTTTTTCTTTCTTCTCTGTCTAACCATGCAAGTGTCTAACAGAGGAGAAACCAGAGCTTTTCTTTCATTTATATCAACCTTCTGAAAGTTAAGGCTTTCCGTTGATTGTTTTCCGATCAAGCCTCTAGGGCTTACTTCAAAATTATTATGCATTATGCAGAGAACTGGACTACCTGGAATAAAGATGTTTACTGGGAGAGCTGGAATCCCAACCCCAAGCTCACCTCAACTTTTCCTTTATCTCAGAAGTAATTTCCAAGGGAGAAGTTACACAGCGTCACACTCTAGAGGGACTGCTCAAGTCAGTGCGGGCTGCAGAATTGGCTCCCGGTTAATGGCACCTTGTCATGAGTGGTGCAGTGCCGGGGTAAGTTTAGTTCATTCTGCACAGAGCGCAGCTGCGGGGAATTGGTCACGTGAGTTCTGGTCACAAATGAACAGCCATTCATCCGCAGCCTGGCGCCCTCTTAAGGGCTCCATGCTCTCATTAGGTTTGCAGTGACCAGAGTTAGAAGGTCAAGTAGTTGAGGCTCAACATTTTGCCTGTTTAAAATGCTCTCATGTGAGTGAGAATGTCTGGCTGCTTCTCAGGGACAATTTCATAAATATCTGTTATGTGGATGCAGCATCCAGTGCTCTCAGGAGCACGGACAGAAGAAAAATTTGCCGGCATGGCCATGGAGCCAAGAGAAGCCGCAGAAACATCTTCCCACTGCTCCATCTTCTGAGAGGTCCTGCGGCCCCCTTTCTGCCTCTCCTCCAACGCTGAGTCCCCGGGGACAGGCTCGGTCCTTCCCCAGCTGTCTGCACGTTGGCCAGGAAAGAGACTGATTGCTGGGGGCCAGATTCTGCTCTCACTCTCTAGTGTCAATCGGTTCGACCCAGGCAATCCATGGGGTTCCTCTTGTGCGAGGGCAGATCCAGGAGTGGTCTCTCTCCTGCCATCTTCGTGTATCGGTTATTATGGGTGTTGCAGCAATGCCCCGAGCCCCAGCAGGGCCAGGCCCCGCCTGTGCTGGGGCGTCACACATTGGGCCTCTGGCTGCCACTGCAATACAAATAACAAACCACAACGGCAGCACGTGGTGGCCCTTGACTTGTATCTTGATGGCAATAAATAGGGATTGCTGATTGCCAGCTGCTCCCATCTGCTGGACGCTTTCCGTTGCTTTAATACATTTTTCTTACCTTTTTCATTTCTTGCTGCTTTAATTAAAATCCTTCATTGAATTCAATTTAAATCAACTCAGCTCAAAAATCTGGCAAACACGTCAGGCTGTTTTTTAAAAACTGAGTTTGCTCTGGGGCAGGGAGTGTTCCAAGCCTCACCAAGCAAAAGTGCTGCAAACCCATTAACCACCTCTCTCACAAATGGTTCTGCAACAGTTGGTGATGTGGCATAAAAACGATGAATTTGAAAATAAAAATTGCAGAATATTTATGCTCTGAAAGTTACAAAACTCCAAGGAGATCCCAGGCAAGTGGAGATTTATTTGTAGAGCTAAAAGCTGTTTGGGCTACCAAGGTTGTTTGCTACCAAGTTGCACCTGGGAATATGTTGATTAGTGCACTCAGCCTTATAACTTGGTTGGCAACATTAATGGCTCCAGGAACAATGGCTGTGGTTTGGAAAAAACTCATGTTTATATAACTATTGAAATATACAGAAAGGTGGAAGGTGCTACAGCTTTTCTGATCCATGAGCTTAGACAGTTTCCCTGAAGATACTTTGATCATAACAGGTTTGTTCAGCTATTGGTCCTAACAAAGGATTTTGGTTTGAGAAGTGTTATGATTTTAATTCTTGTATAAACAGCATCATGGCACTATTGCTTTGAACCTTTATTAAGACTTGCCTTGAACATTTCAAGGAAAGTTTTAAAAACTCTTCATCCTAAGTTACTGATTAATGGGCTATCATAGAATATCAGGGTTTGAAGGGACCTCAGGAGGTCATCTAGTCCAACCCCCTGCTCAAAGCGGGACCAACCGCAACTAAATCATCCCAGCCAGGGCTTTATCAAGCCTGACCTTAAAAACCTCTAAGGAAGGAGATTCCACCACCTCCCTAGGTAACCCATTCCAGTGCTTCACCACCCTCCTAGTGAAATAGTGTTTTCTAATATTCAACCTAAACCTCCCCCACTGCAACTTGAGACCATCACTCCTTGTTCTGTCAGTTGTGTAGCCAATAAACATCAGTAGCACCAATAACTAGGGAAGAGCCTGGGAGTTATGTTGTGGTAGAAAAGACTGTAGCAAAATATTCCAACATAAAATATATTTACTGTGTGTTACTCGTGCCAAAAGAACTTACACATATGAGAGCAAAGAATATCAAAAAATGAGAAGCAAGCTCAGCATTTCATTAAATGAATCCATAATAACCTGATTCCAACCAACAGCATTTACAGAGCAGGGAGAGGAAGGATGGTTTTGGGGCTCATACACTTGACTTCACAGACTTCCTAAGTGTGAATCTTTTAATCACTCTTGGCCTCTGTTCTCCTTTTGGCACAGGTTCTTTTGAATTTTAATGATTGTGAGTTAATGACATAAGTAAGAGTTGTACTCTGTGCTAGTGACCTATTCTCACCTGCATGCATCAGCAAAGATGCCACTGGAAGCAGATGGGATTCAGCACACATGGCTGAACACCTTTTACCAAACTTGCCTGCAGGTTGGCAGTGCCTCAGACTGCGTACTCTAGCATGTGCAATTCATGATTTGCAAATATTTTCTAAAGCTAAGGGGATCTGCAGAGCCTGGCACCTGCCCGCATCACTTCCTAGGCAGACCTTCATTCTGAGCATTCAGCTCTTTAAATTAAATGGGACAACTGTGTGTGACTCTTGTGTTAGCATAAGCAAACAATCATCTGTGCATGCAGCCAAGGTCATTGTAATGGTGAGTGGGAAGTTAGTCCAAACTGGTAACTGTGCAGCAAATAAATGCAAGGTTTGGGGAGATATACCTGCTGGAGTTAAGCCTGAAAAATTGGACCTCTAGGGTGTAGTTAAATAAATAGGTCCTGAATGTAATGCATAAGTCTAAGCAGTGCCATGATAACCACAGCAAAGATGGTATGTGCGTCCGACGATGATGATACGTGGGGAATTTGGGCATATTCTATTACATATCAAACACTAATGGCGAGTTATGCTTCACATAGTCAGATGCCTTATGTTCATCATCTTTGTTCTTCTCACCCTTCTATTAGCCACAGCTTCGTTCAGATACTTTTAATATGTAATTCAATGGAGTCTTTTCTCTGATGGTTACAGATGGATTAACACGCATAACTCACATTAATTGGAGTTACTTGTGTAAATCCTAATGCCTCAGAGGGGGACTATTGTATATTCCTCTGTACAGTTTAGCTTCCTTGTGCTAGATAAGGCCATCTTGAGACAGATTAAAACTTCCTTTGTCCTTTGCTGCTGCTTCTGGTACCATGTCCATGATGTTAACTCTTACTGCCAAGTGCACTTGGGTTCCCGTCCCCTGACAGTAACTAGGTGTTTTCCTCCCTCCAGCTGCTTCCCTGACTATTAGGACTACGCCAGCCGCAGTCTGTGAGGGAGTTATAATGCACAGAGGACGAAAAGTGCACAAAGTTCATGGACCTGTATTAGCAACAGGAGAAGAGAGAAACTCTGACTAAGGAAAGGGGACACAACATCCATATTGAAAGATGGATTGTTAATAACTTAGCATTAGGTCACTTCCTCCTGAAGAAAACCCATCGGCTGGGGGCCAGGGAGGCGAGTTCTGAGTGGTCCCAGAGCATGCAGCGAGATTGCAGGGCTGGCTGCCCAGTCACAGAAAGGCTGCATTCGGAACGCTTCTGAGCAGTTTGCCTGTTAGACTGGCAAGGGGGCAATATACCTTCTCCCTGGCTCACTTCCCTGCTGCCCACAGCCTGGCCCCCTACTGAGTGCTCTCTCCCAGATCCATTGTGTACAGGTGTCAACTCATCATGGGCGCCTCCTTGGGGCTGGATGCAGCCGTTCTCTCTGCTGGGGTGTCCTGCTAGCAGCTGTTCCCCTCTGCATTGGGCTGCCTCTGTCCAGGTCACTCCCATGCCTTCCCCTGCCAGACAGCCCTTAAACAAAGAGCTGGGAATTAATGCAAATGGACGGAGTCAGGAAGAGACAGAGGGGGATGCCTCCCGCTCAGGGTGTATCAGGGTCTGGCCCATCCCCTCCTCTGGGAAGGACTTCGGGAAGCGGTTGTCAGGGAAGTGCCTACCTTTAGACTGCCCCTTCCTCAGGAGCCAAGAGTCTGTTCTCCTCCCTGTTTGGCCCACAAGTTAGCAACATCTTCTGCCCTTGTTGTCCAGGGTGAGGCCTGCATACCCCATGTCAGCATCCCCTGCTACCTCACATCCTTGTTGGTGTACCAGGAGCTTGGAAAGGGATATTACACCTTAACGTAGGGTTGGCTGGTTACCTGGAGCTGCTATAGAGAGCTGACTGGGGTAAGGCCATCTGTGCCTCGGCAGTGGCTTATTTTAATCTTAATCAAAATTAACAGTTTAACATACATAGAGACAGTATTTTTGTTAGTTATTTTTAATTTTCCTTTCGTAAAAAGAAAAAAAAAGGAAATTAGAACATATGAATGGCCATACTGGATCAGACTAAAGGTCCATCTAGCCCAGTATCCTGTCCTCTGACAGTGGCCAAAGCCAGGTGCCCCAGAGGGAATGAACAGAACAATGAATCATCTAGTGATCCATCCTGTCACCCATTCCCAGCTTCTGGCAAACAGAGGCTGGGGACACCATCCCTGCCCATCCTGGTTAATAGCCATTGATGGACCTATCCTCCATGAATATATCTAGTTCTTTTTTGAACTCTGTTATAGTCTTGGCCTTCACAACATCCTCTGGCTAGGAGTTCAATAAGTTGACCATGCGTTGTATGAAGAAATACTTCATTTTGTTTGTTTTAAACCTGCTGCCTATTAATTTTATTTGGTAGTTCCTAGTTCTTGTGTTATGAGAAGGAGTAAATAACACTTCCTTATTTACTTTTTCCACACTAGTCATGATTTTATAGACCTCTATCATATCTGCCCCCTTAGTCATCTCTTTTCCAAGCTGAAAAGTCCCAGTCTTATTAATCTCTCCTCAGATGGCAGCCATCCCATTCCCCTAATAATTTTTATTGCCCGTTTCTGAACCTTTTCCAATTCCAATATATTGTGACAGACCCAAACCAGTGGGGTACAGGAGTCTGGTCCTATTGGTATTCCGTGGGACAACTAATGAAAAAACAGGATCAGGAGTGAGGTCATAGGGCTAAACGAAGGGAACCTGATGGGGACACCGAGCAAAGAACTCCAGGGAACGCCCACTGCTCCTCGAAGGCGTCAACTGAGCCAGTGGACGCCGCCCAGAGGAACTCTGCCCAGATGCGTGAACTGCCGGAGGAGCAAAAATAGGCCCTACAGTCGTAGGAAATCCCATCTGCCAACCTTCTCTCCCTGGTGTTGTAGATGGCTAGTTTGGCCAGGGCTAAGAGGAGGTTGATAAGGAGATCCTGTGATTTCGTGGGGCCACGGATGGGGAGTGTGTAGATAAAAAGGTGAGGGGAAAAGTGCAACCAAAAACGCAATAAGATATTCAAGAGGAGCCAGAACAGGGGCTGCAACCTGGTGCACTCCAAATAAATGTGCTCCAAGGGCAGGTGTTAGGGACAGGGGTGAACCACGCCAAGTACACACCCGGGCTCACGGCCCCGTGAAGGAGCCGCCAACTGACATCCCTGGTGGGCCTCGGGACCAGGGTAGAGTACAAGCTGGCCCACCAGGGCTTCTTACCCTCGAGAGGTGGCAGGAGGTCCTGCCATTTGGTATCGGGGTGGGATGCCAGGGTGAGGTAGTGAAAAGTGTGGAGCACGAGCATGTACAGATGTTTCCGTGGCACGGCCTGGAACAGAACCGGCTGCAGATTGTGCAGCTGGCTGGCAGTGAAAGGGTGAGGGGACCGATTGGGTCCACAGGGCAGGGGCCCGATAAAAATGTCCACGGGGCCTGGGTGGAGGGTGGGCGGGGCGTGCCCTCTCGCAGGACCCAGTCGAGGTAAGCCCAAGCAGCAGGCAGTAAAGCGGCCTTCACCTCCTGAAGTACGAGCTGGGGAGAATGAGGTCTGGAGAGCCCCATGCGCTGAGCGAGCGTCAGGGGATCCAGCCAGTCTCCTCGGTCGTAGTCCAGGAGGTCTCCGACCCTGGTGACTCCCACCAAGACCAGCCTCTGGCGCACCGCGAGGGACTCCACTACCTGCACACGAAGCTGGGGATTGTGTAGCAGGGGCTCCGCGAGGAGGTCGGTCCCCATGGTGGCCACCACGGACCTGGTCGTTGAAAAGAGCTTCCAGGTCCGGAGGAGGTCTTGGTAGAAGACCTGCAGCCCAGAGAGGTCTTGCAGAAGACCTCTCAGATGGAGGTAAAAGAGCTGCCAGTTGTATCGGAGCCCTTGGAAGCAGCGGAGGAAGGCGTGCGCCAATATGCTCCACGCCGGACTACCTGCACCATACAGGAGCCTCTGCAGGGCCTGGAGGCGGAAGACATGGACCTGAGTGTGTAGGCACTTCAGGCCCTGCCTCCCCACTCCTCCAGGGGCAGGTGCAGGACCCCTGCAGGGACCCAGTGCATCCCTGGCCAAAAGAACTCCAGAATCGCCGTCCGGAGGTTGGCCAGGAAATCCGGGGCCTGGACCAGGGTGTTGAGCCGGTACCAGAGCATGGACAGGACCAGTTGATTACGCACCAGTGCCCTCCCCCGAAGGGAGAGGCACTGGAGTAGTCCTGTCCATTTCCGGAGCCGCTCCGTCACCCTGCCCTCCAAACCGTGCCAGTTCTCCGGTGGAGACGGATGTGTGGCAGAAAGGTAAATGCCGAGATGAAGCAGCGGACCTGCACTCCACCGGATGGCCTGAAGCGTGGGTGGGACGGAGCTTGCCTGCCACCCGTCCCCGACCACCAGGCCAGAGCTCTTGACCTAGTTGACCCGGGCGGAGGAGGCCGCTGAGTACACAGCCTGGCAAGCCTCCACCCGCGCCAAGTCACCCAGGTTCTGGACCAAGAGGAGCACATAGTCAGCCTATGCCGACAGGACCAGCCGCAGCTCCAGCTCCTGAAGCACCAACCCCATCAACCTCTTGCGGAGTAGACAGAGGAAGGGCTCGATCGCCCGAGCGTACAGCTGGCCTGAGAGGGGACACCCCTGCCGCACTCCCCTCCCGAAGCTGACCGGCTTGGTCAGGGTCCAGTTGAGCTTGACCAGGCACTCCGCGGAAGCGTACAGCACCTGGAGAAAACCCACAAACAGGGGTCCGAAGCCGAACGCTCACAGAGTGCCCAGGAGATACCCGTGATCCACCCTGTCAAACGCCTTCTCCTGATTCAGGGACAAGAGGGCGAATGACAGACCATCCCTACACCCCAATTCCAGAAGCTCCCGGACCAGATATAAGTTATCAAAGATAGTGTGGCCCGGGCCGGTGTAGGTCTGGTCTGGATGGACCACGTCCGCCAGCACGGACCCTAGCCGCATGGAGATGGCCTTCGCAACGATTTTGTAGTCCGTGCTGAGGAGCGAGATGGGACGCCAATTCCGTAAGTCGTGGAGTTCCCCCCTCTTCGGCAGTAAGGCGAGCATAGCTCACCTGCACGAGAGAGGGAGGACCCCGCTCTGCAAAGACTCGGCCCAGACGGTGAGCAGGTCTGGGCCGAGGATGTCCCAGAACATGCGATAGAACTCCACAGTCAGCCCGTCCATACCCGGAGATTTATTGGTGGGCATGCGACGGAGGGCTTCCGAGAACTCGGCCAGAGTGAGAGGCAGCTCTAGCCGGTCCGGTCGCCCGTGCTGACCATTGGAAGTCCGTCCCAGAGCACTCTGCAAGCGTTAGGATTGGTCGGATCCGGGGAGAAAAGAGTCGCATAGAAGGCCCTGGCCCTCTCGCACCTCTCTGCCGGATCCGTGAGGGGGGTGCCGTCCTCCGCCAGGAGGCAGGTGACGTGCTTCTTGGCCCACCTCCTTTTCTCCAGGGCATAGAAGAAGCGGGAGCCGCGATCCATCTCCCGAAGGAGGTGGATGCGGGATCGAATAAAAGCACGCCTGGCCCCACGGCCTCCGGCAGGCCGCGCAGCAATCCGTGACCTACCCCGTAGGTGAGTAAAGAGTCACGGAAGACAAGGACCCGCTGGTAGGCTGTGGCAGCCTGCTTCCCGGTCCTCTTACCCTCCCCCATGAGGGCCCTCATGGCCCGGAGGACCTGATGGAAATCCCCTCACTGCCGGAGTGCAAGCTGGACTTTGTTACGAGAGCCACGGACGTCCTCAAGGAACTCCCGCAGCTCCTCCCTCAGCGCATGGGGGGGGCGGGGTCACTGATCGATGACTGTCCCCCAGTGGGGCCCCCGTCACAGCCCCGTGGCCCACCAAGGTAGGCAGGCAGGGGGCAGACCCCCAATGTGGCGTCCGATGGGCCGACGCCACGCAACCTGCCACGCGACCTGCCCCATTCCCAGATTCAAGAAGGGGAGGTGGAAGGAGAACAGCAGCCCCTGGGGGGTCAGGATGAGAAAAAACTAGTGAAGCCGCTCCCTGGGGGGTAGTCCCAGGGGCGGTACTGGCATCACAGGAGGTGGGGGGACAAGGACAGGGCTAACGGGAGTAGGGCGGCAATCAGGGAGAGAATCCGGGAAGGAGGTAGAGGCAGGAGCCGGAGCCTCTATAGTTGAGCTGCTGGACGGTGGCTCCGCCTGGCCAGGCTCAGGGATCTGGGACGTGGGAAGGGGACCCCTAACGATGCCGGGCTCAGCCACTGTGGCACAGGCGGCAGCCCCAGCATCCAGAGATAGATGTTTGTCAACAGGGTCCTTGCCTACTAAGGAGGGTGGGTCCTTCACACTCAAGAGGGACACCCCCTGGGAACCAGGTCCCGGCAGCGGGGCACTGGCCGTCGCCCCAATGGGCTTGGCGGCCGTCAACAGGGTGCCACCCGCAGCCGGGTTGATGGAAGATTCCAGGGGACCCGCAGAGGTGGGAGCAGAAGCAGAGGTTAGGGGAAGGGAATTCGGGGACAAGGGGGCCGTGGCGAGGTTGCCCAGATCGAGGCCCGCTAGCAGAGGGTCGTCCTCCCTCTGCATGACCGGTGTCAGACCCAGGGCCTCGATCTCCTCGTAGATGGGAGAGAGATCACCGTCCACCACCCCAGGGCCTCCCTCGCCAGCACCCGAGGTGACACCCACTTCAGCGCTCACAGAGGCTTCGAGGGGGAAGGGGGCAAAAGAGGCCCCCTCGGGGACTTCCATGGGAAGGGACCCCGGAGGAGGGGCGGCGTTACCTTCCGGTGCTGCCACGATGTCCCCAGCCGGCACCACAGAACGGGAGTCATCAGAGGGCAAGGCGGAAGGCTTGTCATCGGTGCCCCCTTCCTGCTCTTCTGGGGGGCTTCCAAATCTGAAGGATGTAACGAGGCTCGAGCCTTCCGCGTGCCCCGCTTCTCCTGCACTAAAGACCAGCCCTCCATGGCATCATCCGGAGACTGGCTAACAGGGGTCGGCTCAGGGGGCAAGGGCAATGGCTCAGGGACTCGAGGAGGCAGCGGTGGGACAGCAGAAGCGAGGGAGGATTCCCCCTGGGACAAGCCCTCTCACACATCCGGCGGTATCTCCGCTGCACCCTCCTCCACAGTGGTGGACTGAGAAGGAGGAGGAGGGGCAGCTCCGGGTGCCGGGCAGCCAGGGGTACCAGTGGTGACAGGGCCGGCGCCTTGCCGGGGCTCGGGGATCCCGGATGCTCCTCCATACTGGGCCAAGGGGCAGTCACCCCGGACGTGCCCCATCGCCCGGCAGAGGTAGCATAGGGCCTCCCCCATTGAATAATGCACCCGGTAGTGGGCTCCCTGGTAGGGGACCAGTAAGGACCCCTCGAGCGCCTCTCCGCCACGCGCCGCCGGCTGCAGTTGAAGCTGCACTTGCTGGCGGAACGAGAGAACATGACGGAGGGAGGGGTCCTTGCAGCCCAAGGGGAGAGGGCTGATGACGGATATGGGGCTTCCCAGGGCAGAAAGGACTGGCAGCAGGGCGGCATTGGGCAGGAAGGGAGGGACGGAGGTCAGGATTAAGCGGACCCCAAGGTCTTACAATGGCTCCAGGGGAACAAACGCCCCCCACGGCCAGGCCCGTCTCTACCGCCTCCTGGGCGGCGGCTTCCGATGCCAGGAAGAAGACCACCTTCCCGTACATTTTAGAGGCCGCCACGATGGCCGGGCCCCCACCACCCTCGTCAACGCCCGCACGTAGGTCTCCACGTGGGGCGAAGCAGGCACCAGGAGGCAACGGACGCCGTGCTTCCTGGTCAAAGTGGGAAAGGGGCCCCGGCCACTGTAGATGTTGGTGGAAGCGACGGTTGGAGGAGCGGCGGCAGGCGGGGGGGCCGCCGCCACCTGGGCATATGCCCTGGGGGCCGGGGGAGGGACACCTGCAGAGCTGGTGGAGGGAATAGCAGGGAGGGACGCTGCAGCCGGTAGCGGGGCTGCGGCAGCAGGGGCAGTCTCCGCCATGGAGGGCCTGGCCTTTCGAGCGGGGCCTTACCCTTCTTCCCACCCCGACCCTTCCCAGCGGCTGGGGGGGCTCCTCCCGAATCAGAAGGGGCGAGGGACGCCGCCAGTGCCCCAGCAGGGGCGGTGGTAGGTGGATCGGCGGACGAGGTAGAGGCTTGGGCAGGGGACACGGGGGCAGGTGGAGGAGGGCCGGTGGGAGCATCACGAGGGGTCTCCCCCGCCGCGTCCCCCGCCATAATGAGAGCGGGGAGGGGGAAAAACAGCGAGGGGAATGGAAAGAGAGGAGACAACCACCCCTCCCTGCTAGGCTGCAGGCAGGGGAGGAGGGTGCCAGAAAAGGAAGGCTAAAGGGGGTTGGGGAGCAACCAAGGACTCAGGGGTGGGAGGGTGTCAGGGCACCGATGCAGAGGGGGGTTCCGGCTCCTCTAGTCGCACTAGGGGATCGGGGGGACAATGACAGAGGGGGAGTACAGTGAACAAGGGGAAACCAAATGGGGAAGGGCACAAGCACATGGGAGGGGACGTGGGCACATGAGGGGAGGGACCAATCAGGGCTGGGGGGTCACAGGGTTGGGGGGAGGAAAGGGCGAGCTGGGAATGGGGTAGAGGGACCACGGGGACAGCTGCAGGACTGGGGCAGGGCTATCAGGGCCGCAGAGGGAAATAGGTGGGGCGGACAAATGTGGAAAAGGGGACGGGGTCAGTCCAGGGGGTGGGGTGAGGTGGTGCGCCCACAGGCACTCGTGCCTAAAGTCAATGGTTGTCTGCTGCTGCTGCAGGCCCAAATGATGGAAGCGGGCGTGGTGAGCCAGGCGAGCAGCCCAGTCCCAGAGGCAGGAGTCCGAAGCAGAAGGAAAACAGCTAGCGGGTGTGGCGGAGGGGGCAACAATGGTGGTGGGGGCGAAAGGGAACACAAATGGACCGGGGGCAGGCTCCATGCCACATCCCCGGTGTCCCAACAGACACAGTCCAAATCCCCACCACAAGAGCACAGTTTGAAAAAGACTCAGTCCAGAAAAGCCCCCTCCACAGTGGTCTTCATGTGGTCTCCCAGCAGCAGGCGGTCCTCTTTTCCTTCATCTCCTCCTCCGGGCACCAACAGCTCCCCAGCAACAGGTGGTGATGGGGGACTTCAACTATCCAGATATATGTTGGGAAAATAACACCGCGGGGCACAGACTATCCAATAAGTTCCTGGACTGCATTGCAGACAACTTTTTATTCAGAAAGTTGAAAAAGCTACTGCGGGGAAGCTGTTCTAGACTTGATTTTAACAAATAGGGAGGAACTCGTTGAGAATTTGAAAGTAGAAGGAAGCTTGGGTGAAAGTGATCATGAAATCATAGAATTTGCAATTCTAAGGAAGGGTAGAAGGGAGTACAGCAAAATAGAGACAATGGATTTCAGGAAGGCGGATTTTGGTAAGCTCAGAGAGCTGATAGGTAAGGTCCCATGGGAATCAAGACTGAGGGGAAAAACAACTGAGGAGAGTTGGCAGTTTTTCAAAGGGACACTATTAAGGGCCCAAAAGCAAGCTATTCCGATGGTTAGGAAAGATAGAAAATGTGGCAAAAGACCACCTTGGCTTAACCACGAGATCTTGCGTGACCTACAAAATAAAAAGGCGTCATATAAAAAATGGAAACTAGGTCAGATTACAAAGGACGAATATAAGCAAATAACACAAGAATGCAGAGGCAAGATTAGAAAGGCAAAGGCGCAAAATGAGCTCAAACTAGCTATGGGAATAAAGGGAAACAAGAAGACTTTTTATCAATACATTAGAAGCAAGAAGACGACCAAGGACAGGGTAGGCCCACTGCTCAGTGAGGAGGGGGAAACAGTAACGGGAGACTTGGAAATGGCAGAGATGCTTAATGACTTCTTTGTTTCGGTCTTCACTGAGAAGTCTGAAGGAATGTCTAGTATAGGAATGCTTACGGGAAGAGGGTAGGTTTAGAAGATAAAATAAAAAAAGAGCAAGTAAAAAATCACTTAGAAAAGTTAGATGCCTGCAAGTCACCAGGGCCTGATGAAATGCATCCTAGAATACTCAAGGAGTTAATAGAGGAGGTATCTGAACCTCTAGCTATTATCTTTGGGAAATCATGGGGGACGGGGGAGATTCCAGAAGACTGGAAGGGGGCAAATATAGTGCCCATCTATAAAAAGGGAAATAAAAACAACCCAGGAAACTACAGACCAGTTAGTTTAACTTCTGTGCCAGGGAAGATAATGGAGCAGATAATTAAAGAAATCATCTGCAAACACTTGGAGGGTGGTAAGGTGATAGGGTATAGCCAGCATGGATTTGTAAAGAACAAATCGTGTCAAACTAATCTGATAGCATTCTTTGATAGGATAATGAGCCTTGTGGATAAGGGAGAAGCGGTGGATGTGATATACCTAGACTTTAGTAAGGCATTTGATACGGTCTCACATGATATTCTTATAGATAAACTAGGAAAGTACAATTTAGATGGGGCTACTATAAGGTGGGTGCGTAACTGGCTGGATAACCATACTCAGAGAGTAGTTATTAATGGCTCCCAATCCTGCTGGAAAGGTATAACAAGTGGGATTCCGCAAGGGTCTGTTTTGGGACCGGCTCTGTTCAATATCTTCATCAACGATTTAGATGTTGGCATAGAAAGTACGCTTATTAAGTTTGCGGACGATACCAAACTGGGAGGGATTGCAACTGCTTTGGAGGACAGGGTCAAAATTCAAAATGATCTGGACAAATTGGAGAAATGGTCTGAGGTAAACAGGATGAAGTTCAATAAAGATAAATGCAAGGTGCTCCACTTCAGAAGGAAAAATCAATTTCACACATACAGAATGGGAAGAGACTGTCTAGGAAGGAGTATGGCAGAAAGAGATCTAGGGGTCATAGTGGACCACAAGCTTAATATGAGTCAACAGTGTGATACTGTTGCAAAAAAAGCAAACGTGATGCTGGGATGCATTAACAGGTGTGTTGTAAACAAGACACGAGAAGTCATTCTTCCGCTTTACTCTGCGCTGGTTAGGCCTCAACTGGAGTATTGTGTCCAGTTCTGGGCACCGCATTTCAAGAAAGATGTGGAGAAATTGGAGAGGGTCCAGAGAAGAGCAACAAGAATCATTAAAGGTCTTGAGAACATGACCTATGAAGGATGGCTGAAGGAATTGGGTTTGTTTAGTTTGGAAAAGAGAAGACTGAGAGGGGACATGATAGCAGTTTTCAGGTATCTAAAAGGGTTTCATCAGGAGGAGGGAGAAAACTTGTTCACCTTAGCCTCCAATGATAGAACAAGAAGCAATGGGCTTAAACTGCAGCAAGGGAGATTTAGGTTGGATATTAGGAAAAAGTTCCTAACTGTCAGGGTAGTGAAACACTGAAATAGATTGCCTAGGGAAGTTGTGGAATCTCCATCTCTGGAGATATTTAAGAGTAGGTTAGATAAATGTCTATTAGGGATGGTCTAGACAGTATTTGATCCTGCCATGAGGGCAGGGTACTGGACTCGATGACCTCTCGAGGTCCCTTCCAGTCCTAGAGTCTATGAGTCTATGAGCCCCAGCAGCCCCAGCAGCTCGAGGTGGTGGTGGTCTGGTGTCCAGGCAGGAGGGACCCCCCTCAGAGGGTGGTGTCCTCAGCAACAAGAGCCTGGGTCCCTCACTCCCCTCCTCTCTGGGAATCAGGCCAGCAGCCCCCCCCCAGGGCTGTAGGTGGAGCAACAGCAGTAACAGAGTGGGAAGGGAATCTACTAGCCAGCCAGCAGGCAGATAGCAGAGAGAGGGGTGGGTGGTGGTGTCTAGCCCAGCCAGGGGAGCAGCTGGAGCAGGAACAACAGCATCAGCAGCAGCCCTCTCCCGCCTTTCTCTACAGTAGAGTGGTCCTATTGGTATCCGGGGGGGGGGAGCGGAGCCCGCCCACTTCTAAAGGACCTCCCCCCAGCCTAAGGGGAGGATCCACAGGTCCGGGACACCAAGTAATTACGTGGGACAACTAATGAAAAAACAGGATCGGGAGTGGGGTCATAGGGCTAAACAAAGGGAACCTCAGGGCAAGTGTGGGTAACCAATCTGCTACACACTCTCTGATCTCTAAGAGCAGGAGCCAGGGGCAGCAGCTGGGCTGACTGTGGAGAGGACCACTGGGGATGGAAGCCAGGGAGCTGGAGGGACTCAGGTGATGGGATGAGGTTCAGATTTTGGAGTTTCAGAGAAGGGAGAAGAGGTCAGTTCAGCATCTATTACAGGAGGTGATTCAGGAGCAGACACTGCTTCCAAAGTGGGTTCTGAAAGGTGCATTGGGAAATTTGAAGACCTCACATGGGACCTTTCTTCTTCTTTGGAACAAAACTATAGATGTCTGTTTCCTTAGCTACACTCTTCAACTGGCCCAATGTATGTAGCTAAACCAGGTAATTCCAAACCTTTCTAATCAGAAATTCCCAGCAAAAAACTTCTGAACACGGGCTTATCAGAATAATGGGTAATGCTTGGCTGGGATGATTTAATTAGGGTTGGTCCTACTTTGAGTCGGGGGTTAGACTAGCTGACCTCCTGAGGTCCCTTCCAACCCTAATCTTCTATGATTCTATCATTCTATGCTTGATAACTGAATAATTAAATACACTCTTGATCTTCTGAAAGAAGAAATTGCTGGCTATATTTTACAAATACTGCCTGTATCTTAAAACAGTCCTTGGATCCATAGTTTTATTGTTGCATTAATATTACAGACTAAGAACTCCGAATCCCATGGAAATACTGCTTAGTCCCCATTGGGTCAGTTCCTCTGCTATTGTAGATCAGAGTGTAATCAATGGGGCTAGGCTGAGTCGCGCAAGCTCAGTATCTGGGCCATGGAGTCTGAGTTTGTGATGTTTGTATGCAAACAATATTTCATTTCATAGAGTGACCAAGATTTATTCCTCTGCGCTAGTGGTCAGAGTAGGGTGGGTAAACACCTCCTGGAACACTGTCTATCCTACTAGGGAAGCAAATGATGTACCAAATTTGGCTCCAATCCAGGCTGCATTGAGTTGGCACTGTACATGCATAATAAAAATGATGGTTCCTGCCCTGAGGAGCTAACAGACCTTTGCCCAGTCATTGCTTCCCGCGGGTCCAGCTGTGACTAGTGTTTGTGTGGAAGCCAATGGCTCACTCACTTTCTTTGTAACTTGTGTGTCTTCTGAAGAGCAAAATAAATTACCTAACAAACGTAGACCTGTGCTTTACAGCTCCAACAGAAGAGAGGCTGGAATTCACCCAGTTCACCTGTTATGATTCTCTTCAGATTTTTAAAAATCAAATCAAATATGTTAATAAGATGACTTCACTGTCTTGAGATAGGCCCGAGGAAGAACGAGGCTGCTGTGCAGATCACAGCTAGCACACTGACAGGTTTCAGAGTAGCAGCCGTGATAGTCTGTATCTGCAAAAAGAACAGGAGTACTTGTGGCACCTTAGAGACTAACAAATTTATTTGAGCATAAACTTACGAAAGCTTATGCTCAAATACATTTGTTAGTCTCTAAGGTGCCACAAGTACTCCTGTTCTTCTTTCAGCTAGCACACTGTAACGGCTGTAGAGACAAGCATGTAATGCTGCATAATTACACTAATAAAACAAGGCCCATATGTTAATAGTGTCAGGTGATTACTACTAGCAGAAATCAAGGTCCACAATATCTACCATCATGACTCTTCATGAGATCTCACCATGTGTATGAAATTAACTAGCAGAACCTCACTTTGCCATATAATGAAGCACTTGCTAAATGTATTTTATTAATAACTCAGTAAACAGGGCTTTATGTAAATTATGCAGATGGCTCAAGAGATGTGCTAGAAGTTCATTTACGATCCAAAATGGAATTAAAGCTAATGTATGAGTGCGCTGTACACCACTGTATTTACTAACCCAAATGGAAATTAACATTTCCCTTAGTCAATATTTTTTTACCCATAGGTTCACGTACGTGTCCATATACACACTAATATATATAAATGGCACTTGAGCATCTAATGGAATTTACTCATCTAAGGGAGTTATAAGTGGTTCTGAGAACTTTATCCATCAAGCAGTAATTTAAACAAAATTTACACAATGCATCTCATCCAAGTCCAGAATCAATGACAACTGCCTTAAATTGATCATTATAGAATAATATCACATTGCATCACAAATAATGCACCAGAGACATAGGTGAAAATATTAATGTGTAATTTAATCTTTTCCTTAAAGAAAGGAAATGCTTTCTCTTACACTGCAGGTTAAAGGTAACAACTAAATGTCTATGATCTGGAAAAGAGTAAGGTTGAATGAATGATACCTTGGTCCATGTTTCAGTTAAAAATTAAATTGTCCAGTACCTGCAGTGCCCACTGGTCGGTGTATGCCATGACTGCTCACACTGATCACATCTATTTCTTGCAATTTCTGTATGCAACTAGAAGCTAAGTCCTGGGAGTTTCAAATAAACTCTCATCTCTCAGCCTGAGGCAGCCCTGCTGTTACGAAATACATCGATTCTGCCCTACCTTAAACTGTTCATGTTGTCTTGGATTAAAAATCTCTCTTTTCCACTTCCCTTTTGGTGTAATTGTCATCATTATAGGTGACAAATCCTGAGGAACTGTCCCAGATTGAGGTGTCATTACCAGAGGTTTTGGAACATATTGATAAACTAAACAGTAATAAGTCACCAGGGCCAGATGGTATCACCCAAGAGTTCTGAAGGAACTCAAATGCGAAATTGCAGGAATATTAACTGTAGTCTGTAACCTACCATTTAAATCCACTTCTGTACCAAATGATTGGAGGATAGCTAATGTGACGCCAATTTTTAAAAAGGGCTCCAGAGGTGACCTTGGCAATTACAGGCTGGTAAGTCTGACTTCATTACTGGGCAAACTGGTTGAAACTATGGTAAAGAACAAAATTGTCAGACACATAGATGAACATAATTTGTTGGGGAAGAGTCAACATGGGTTTTGTAAAGGGAAATCATGCCTCATCAATCTACTAGACTTCTCTGAGGGGGTCAACAAGCATGAGGGGAGGAATAGCTCAATGGTTTGAGCATTAGCCTGCTAAACCCAGGGTTGTGAGCTCAATCCTTGAGGGGCCATTTAGGGATCTGGGGCAAAACCGATACATGGTCCTGGGTGCTGGACTCAATGATCTTTCAGGGTCCTTTCCAGTTCTATGATGTGTGTGTATATATGCAGACAAGGGGGATATAGTGTGCTTAGATTTTCAGAAAGCCTTTGACAAGGTCTCTCACCAAAGGCTCTTAAGCAAAGTAAACTGTTATGGGATAAGAGGGAAGATCCTCACATGGATTAGTAACTAATTAAAAGATAGGAAAAAAACATAGGAATAAATGGTCAGTTTTCAGAATGGAGAAAGGTAAATAGTGGTGTCCCCCAAGGGTCTGTACTGGGACCAGTCCTATTTAACATATTCATAAATGATCTGGAAAAAAGGGTTAAACAGTGAAGTGGCAAAATTTCCACATGATACAAAACTACTCAATATAGTTAAGTCCCAGACAGACTGCAAAGAGCTACAAAAGGACATCACAAAACTGGATGACTGGGCAACAAAATGGCAGACGAAATTCAGTGCTGATGAATGCAAAGTAATGCACATTGGAAAACATAAAACCATCTATACATATAAAATGAGGGGGTCTTAATGAGCTGTTACCACTCAAGAAAGAGATCCTGGAATCATTAAGGATAGTTCTCTGAAAACATCCACTCAGTGTGCAGCAGCAGTCAAAAAAAGCAACCAAAATATTGGGAATCACTAAGAAAGGGATAGATAATAAAACAGAAAATATCATATTGTCTCTACATACATCTATGGTTCGCCCACATCTTGAATACAGCGTGCAGATGTGGTCGCCCCATCTCAAAAAAGATACTGTGACAAAGTTCCTCCTCTACCTTGGTGGGTACTGCGCTTATTGGCAGATTTGTTCACCTCAGTGAACTTCCCCACAGTCTGGATCAACTCATCCTGTGTCTGATCAGGAGTTGGGAGGTTTGGGGGGAACCCGGGCCCACCCTCTACTTTGGGTTCCAGACCAGGGCCCTGTGGATTGCAGCTGTCTATAGTGCCTCTTGTAACAGCTGCATGACAGCTACAACTCCCTGGCCTCCTCCAAACACCTTCTTTATCCTCACCACAGGACCTTTCTCCTGGTGTCTGATAACGCTTGTACTCCTTAGTTCTCCAGCAGCACGGCCTCTCACTCTCAGCTCCTCCCCACCTGACTGGAGTGAGCTCCTTTTTAAACCCAGGTGCCCTGATTAGCCTGCCTTGATCGGCTGCAGGTGTTCTAATCAGCCTGTCTGCCTTAATTGGTTCTAGCAAGTTCCTGATAAGTCTAGTGCAGCCTCTGCTCTGGTCACTCAGGGAACAGAAGCCTGCTTCTCCTGGGGCCAGTAGTGGCTCTCCCTTCGACCACTCTGCTGTAGAGCCCCGGTGGGCCAGCTTGTACTCTGCCCTGGTCCCGAGGCCCGCCGGGGATATCAGTTGGCGGCTCCTTCACGGAGCCGTGAGCACGGGCGTGTACTTGGCGAGGTTCACATCTGTCCCTAGCACCTGCCCTTTCTGTGGTGAGAAAGAGACCTTGGCGCACGTTTATTTGGAGTGCGCCAGGTTGCAGCCCCTGTTCCGGCTCCTCTGAATATTTTCCTGCATTTTTGGTTGCACTTTTCCCCTCACCTTTTTATCTACACGCTCCCCATCCGTGGCCCCACGAAGTCGCGGGATCTCCTTCTCAACCTCCTCTTGGCCCTGGCCAAACTGGCCTTCTACAACACCAGGGAGAGGAGGTTGGCCGACGGGATTTCCTGCGACTGTAGGGCCTATTTCCGTTCCTCCGTCTGCTCACGCATCCGGGCAGAGTTCCTCTGGGCGGCGTCCACTGGCTCCCTTGATGCCTTCGAGGAGCAGTGCGCGTTGTCCGGGGTTCTCTGCTCGGTGTCCCCATCGGGTTCCCTTCGTTTAGCCCTATGACCTCACTCCCGATTCTGTTTTTTTCATTAGTTGTCCCCCGTAATTACTTGGTGTCCCAGACCTGTGGGTCCTCCCCTTAGGCTGGGGGGAGGCCCTTTAGAAGTGGGCGGGCTTTGCCTGCCCCCCCCCCACTGGATTCCAATAGGACCACTCTGCTGTAGAGCCCCGGTGGGCCAGCTTGTACTCTGCCCTGGTCCCGAGGCCCGCCGGGAATATCAGTTGGCGGCTCCTTCACGGAGCCGTGAGCACAGGCGTGTACTTGGTGCGGTTCACGTCTGTCCCTAGCACCTGCCCTTTCTGTGGTGAGAAGGAGACCTTGGCGCACATTTATTTGGAGTGCGCCAGGTTGCAGCCCCTGTTCCGGCTCCTCCTGAATATTTTCTTGCGTTTTTGGTTGCACTTTTCCCCTCACCTTTTTATCTACACGCTCCCAATCCGTGGCCCCACGAAATCGCGGGATCTCCTTCTCAACCTCCTCTTGGCCCTGGCCAAACTGGCCATCTACAACACCAGGGAGAGGAGGCTGGCCGACTGTAGGGCCTATTTCTTGCGACTGTAGGGCCTATTTCCGTTCCTCCGTCTGCTCACGCATCCGGGCAGAGTTCCTCTGGGCGGCGTCCGCTGGCTCCCTTGACGCCTTCGAGGAGCAGTGCGCGTTGTCCGGGGTTCTCTGCTCGGTGTCCCCATCAGGTTCCCTTCATTTAGCCCTATGACCTTACTCCCGATCCTGTTTTTTCATTAGTTGTCCCCTGTAATTACTGGTGTCGCAGACCTGTGGGTCCTCCCTTTAAGCTGGGGGGAGGCCCTTTAGAAGTGGGCGGGCTTCGCCCGCCCACCCCCGCTGGATTCCAATAGGACCACTCTGCTGTAGAGGAAGGAGGGAGAGGGCTGCTGCTGCTGAGAGGTTTAAAAAGCAGCTTGGGAGGCCTTGAAAGCTGCAGCTCTTAAAGCTGGGCTGATTGAGGAAGCAGCTGCAGCTGGGCCATGCCCCAATCAGGCCACAGCTGGCCTGCATAAAAAGGCTGTGAGCCAGGAGCTCAAACAGTCTCCCTGTGGCTGTAGAGGGAGAAGGGCCTGGCTGCTTAGAAGCTAGAGACAAGGTGCCTAGAGTGGAGCAGGGCTGGGGAAAGGCAGAGGGGATGGGGAGCTCCAGCCTGGGGAGCTCCAGCCTGGAAAGCTCCAGGCTGCAGCCTTTATAAAGGCCTGGACAGGTACTGGGGCTATAGAGGGGTAGCCAAGGGTAGGTAAAGGCAGCAGGTCCAAACCCCTCCTTGCCAGTGATGAATGGCGTGTACACTGCAGTCTGCCCAAGGGAGTGGGGGCTAGATGGTGACTGGCAGTAGCCATATTCTGAGGCAAAGTAGGGGTAGTGGGTTAGGGGTTCCCCAGGGAAGGGAGACCCATATTGGTGGGGTACTGCCAGGGGGCAGCACCCCAGTTAAAAGGGCACACGGGGGCCAGAGGACAGGCAGATCACCAGCCTGCCGAGGGTGCTCCTGGCTGGAAAGAAAGCTAATTCCTGAGGACAACCAGTGGGAGGTGCCACAGGGGTGATTCTGCTCATCTACAGGGGGAGAGAGAGGGTCTGGCATTTTGTGCTGGTCTCCAATCTACACCCACCTCCCCCTCCATCCCTGGCACCTCTGTACATGGCACGGGCCTCTGGCAAGAGCAAGGAAGTTTTGACAGCGAGGAGTCAGGAAAGGGCTGCTTGTCTCTAGAGAGAAGAAGGAGTATTTTAGCAGCTGGGAAGATGGACAGTCAGGAACTGTTTGTCTCT
The DNA here is from genome assembly GCF_025201925.1 of Gopherus flavomarginatus. Classification (NCBI taxonomy): domain Eukaryota; kingdom Metazoa; phylum Chordata; order Testudines; family Testudinidae; genus Gopherus; species Gopherus flavomarginatus. Next base: position 162,152,878 of record NC_066621.1, on the reverse strand, counting down.
GCTGTGAGATGGGTTTCAGTGAGAGAAGCATCACCTATAGAAACAGGAGGCTACTCTTACACAATATAACCGCATACATTGGCTGGGTGAAGAATTTAAATCATATTGTCTCAGCATTTCCCACGAAGCAATAGCATTTGTATGGACCGCCCTGGTTGCAAAGAGCGGTCTGAACCTCCCCGTGCTCATTTTACTGGGCCTACTCTGAGGCCATAGTGCCAGGATTTGGGAGCCCTGTCCCTCTGGTCCGGCAATCAGCTGATGTACATCACTCATGCAGAACTCAGCAAACAATCAGTAATCCAGAATGTAATTGGAAATGACTGGCCCTGTCAGAAATATTCGTAGTTCCAATCTGAGATCCATTCCATAGGCTTATTATCAGGGCCCTGATTACCCACAGATTTTGATGAGAATTCATCCACCCCCCCTCCATGTGTAAGAATAATATTCCAGAATCTCAGCTTTCATTGCGGGAGGGGGAGATTTTTATGCTTGCAGAGAGAATCATGAAAGTGTAGAATTAATATAAAGTCAGCTGCAGAAGGCTTGAAACAATAGCCAAGAGAGGTCTGAGCTGCCCTTTTGCTACCAGGCCGGTGGACACCGAGAATCTGGCATCTTTTCCTGACACCCAATGATTCAGCCTTTTTGTTTTGGAATTCCCCATTTTGCTGCAGCGAGGAGCCTGCCATTTTGCTTTCTGTCTCCCAGCCCTGCTGGGACCTGAATGGATGCTGGATCTTGCTCTGTTGCGTGTTGATTAATTTGATGTCAATGAGTATTCTCAGGCACACACCGTTGCAGTATCTGGTAATGGTGTGATGGGAATGAAGGGAAGTTCACTGAGACAGAATCAATTAAAGTGTCTGCAGAATCCAGTCCCATTGTACCATGGGATACACAGGACCCAGCCTGCAGTAGTGACAGCCCTGGAAAAAGGAATCAGGAAAATGCAGTCTGCTAAACATCTTGTCATTCAGCTGTAAAATACAAATAGAGTGTGCTGGGCTTTGCCTCAATCACAACCTTGTTCAAATAAAATTTTAAATTATAATTAAATGTAGGATGCACTTATCCTGTGTAAATATGGTAATTGGTTCATAAAGTTATAATGCTGTTAATTGGTTTGTGATCTCTTGTAATGTTGGAATGCGTGTGCCGCTCTCTCTGGAGACTCTTCTGTAGATGGAATGCTGTATCTGAAAGGGCTTGCAACATTTTTAAAGGAAATTAAAATAGTTCATTAAGCTGATGATGTTCAGAAACTTTGATTGCAAGAATAAGGAAATAGAGATGTGCCTCAGCTCCACCAAAACATTTCCTTCTGGGAACCTGGGAACCATCCTGTAGAGAATTCAAAGTATTTCACTCTGAAGACTTGAAGTTCTGCTTTTCTTCATGGCCCTTATCCCCAGTGAGCTCTAGAGACCAATGCTTAACAGTCACATGATACACAAGATCTTCTCCAGATCATAGCACCAGAACTGCCCTGTATCCTCCCCTTCTTCACAAAGAAATGATTTCAAGAGATAAATAAGAACGCACATTCGTGCAGACACCAGCACACCCACAAACACACCAATTAATGCTATTTCTAGTGCTTAAATGTAGATTTGATTTATATTAGGAAGCATAAGTCTGTAGACTTCAAGAAAAAGTGACTCCATTCAGAACGACTGCACCATTCAGTAGAGTTTCCATAAATTATTTATTCCGTTGTTCATTTTGTTCCTGTTCAAGGCTTGTTAGAACAGTTATTTTCACTTGAAAGGAATCCTTAGAGGCACCTGTGAACAACTGCAGATTATTAGCATTTTGCAGTGAATCAGCATGTTGGCCTAACAATGCCTGTCAGAAATATAGGATCATATTTACATAATCTAACCAGGCCCTTATGTTAACCTATGTGGAATGTAAGATGTTAATTAGCCCATAATATGTTTTAAATCATGCAACATGACTGACTACATTAATAGAAACAAATCAGAGAATAGCTAAATCCTTGTACAATCGGTGCCTTGCCTATTGGATCCAGCAAGAAGACAGTCCCTCAGCTCAATCTGAGCTTTAATGGATAAATATTTGGCCATGACTGTAAACCTACAACAACATATTTACATACACATGTATATATTTTCATATGCAAATCAGTGTATTATGTGCAGAAGTGGGTAGTGAGAACTGTAATTATCCAGTGTGTGCAGGTAAATGGGGAAGGGGGTGACTGCACAATGGGGCCGACTGCACAATGGGGCCAACTGGCCCTTAGATTTTTTGTTCTTTAAACTTGGTTTTTCTCTTACCTAGGGAGGTTAAACTAGCTTCGAGGCAGTGCCAGCCCTCCCAGTCTCTGAGGGAGCCAAGGCTCTACTGAACTTTGGTTTTTAAGACAGGCAGAACAGGTGGCAGTTGATAAATATTTTTGGCGCACCTCTATGTTTCATGGTTTTATGTGCGGCTGGTGGCACCAAAACACTGCAAGAAGCATCCTGCTCACATTGTAGCTTCATGCAAGTGGAGACTAAGGAGCAAGCCTGACCTTGGGAGATTTCCAGTTCCCTTTCTAGAGTAAAGAGGAGAGCATAGACAGAACAAAGCTGTGACATTTTGTGGGAGAAGGAGCTGAGCTCTGGGATAGCTTACCAGGGCTCAGAGAAGTGCCTGTGGGGAAAGTCTCAGAAATAGTCTTTAGGGGTGGTTGTACTCACATGCTAGTTTCACACCTGTGTAATTCCATTGACTCCAATGAAGTTACTTCAGATTTATGCCAGTGGGGAAGAGCAGAATGAGGTTTCTGTCCTTCATTAGCTCCAGCTGCTTTCTCGTAGGCTGGTTTCTAATCAACTAACAGTTGATGGTTTTCCAGATTGGTCTCCCAGCCCCAACCCAACCTAATGTTATGTACTAGGGCTTCGTCTTCATTGCCCGAAGAGGTGTTTTTTTACAGGGGATAAAAAACCTGCAGTACCCATCCCATCGTACAATCCAACCGGAAACAAGGAACTGTAGCGTTCCTGCGAGGTGGACTAGGCAAGCTCAACCATGGATGGGGGTTCTGTGTGGCCCTTGCCTCGCTTCTCCACAGTAACCCAACAGATGCCTGGTCTCCACTGGGATTTTTTTTTACAATGAGGTAGCTAACTGACAGTCATAGAATCATAAAATATCAGGGTTGGAAGGGACCTCAGAAGGTCATCCAGTCCAATCCCCTGCTCAAAGCTGGACCAATTCCCAACTAAATCACCCCAGCCAGGGCTTTGCCAGTCACTCTTCCATGGTGAAAAACTCACCTCTTCTGAATGGAAGACAGTCTTAGTCATCTCCTTTGAAATCAGCTCCTTCCAGATTGTCCTGCTTCTACTCCAGGCCTTCCAGGAAGGGGTCTGGGCATTGTTCCCTACTGGTTTGAAGGGTCTATATAATGGTGCCATAACAACATTGTAAAATGGACTATTCTAGTGACTCTTTCTAGGTAAGGGGAAAAAATGCCCCTATTTCTCTCTCTGTTGCCACTCATACAAAAGTCCAGTTTAGTTCCAGAGTTTACAGGGACTCATAACATTGTGCAGAAGTTGCCCCAATGTGCCACGCAGACTTGATCATACAGCCAGAGTTATTTATTTTATTTCTTTCCTTTTGTTCAACACAACCCTCATGCTCAGAGAGTCTCTCCCACACCTTGCTAGTCACAGTGTAAATGTAACCAAAGGGATGCCCAGACAAAGATCTATTTCATGCCTCCTCAACAGCCTGAACACAAAGAGGGAAATGAGATGGGCTTTGCTGCATGCGGAAAGAGCAACAAAACTCTGCTCTGGAGGAGCACGGGTTGGGGAGTGAGTGAATCCTAAAGCCGAGGGGAGCGCTCACTAAGAATGTCCATTGGTCAGCTTGTTAATAGACTCACGTTACAGAGTTTAGTGCCAAAAGGCACCATTAGTTCATCTAGTCCAGTGGTTCTCAAACTGTGTGTCAGGACTTCAAAGTGGGTCACGACCCCATTTTAATGGGATCACCAGTGCTAGCATTGGACTTGCTGGGGCCCAGGCCTAAGGCCAAGCCCCACCACCTGGGGTCAAAGCCAAAGCATGAGGGCTTCAGCCTTGGGTGATAGAGCTCAGAGTACAGGCCCTACGCCTGGGGCAGAAGCCCCTGGGCTTCACTTTTGGCCCCACCAGTCTTTAGAATTGTCCCCCCGCCCAGGGCAATGGGGCTTGGGTGGGCTCAGGCTTCAGTCCCCCCGACCTGGGGTCATATAGTAATTTTTATTGTCAGAAAGGGGTCACGGTGCAATGAAGTTTGAGATCCCCTGATCCAGTCTGAGCTCCTGTGCGTCACAAGCCCCCGCAAAACTTGGCTTTGACTAAAACATATTTTCCAGAAGGGCTTCTGGTCTTGATATGAAGAAATGGAGAATCCTCCATTTCCCTTGGGTTTCCAACACTGGTACTTGTTATGCCTTTTTGCCACAGCCCTGGCTTGAAAGCTAATGTTCAGGTGCTTGTCCACTCTGACACACAAAACCTTTTCAAAAGACTCAGGTCCACATTTTGTAGGTCTGGCCTGCATTCCTTGTTCCTCGATGCAAGACTGCATTTTGTTTGACCTCACCAGCTTACCAAACAGCCCAGATTGCTCTATACAAGTGTCCTGTCCTCATCAGTATTTACCACTTCACCAACCTTTGTGTCATCCGAAAATTTAATCAGTTGTGATTTTATATTTACTTACAGACCATTGATCAAATTGTGGAATAGTGTCTGGCCTAGTACTGATCCATGCAGAACTCCGGTAAAAACAACCCATTCAACGATTCCCCAGGGACAACTACTTTTGGAGATCTGTCAGTTTGCCATTTCTTAAACCACTTAACATGTGCTCTGTTGATACCATAGAGTGCGAAATTTAATCAGAATGTTGTGCCTTACAAAAGTCTGTATATATTAGATCTATGCAGTTACCTTCATCACCCAAACTTGTGATCCTCTCTAAGAATGCAATCAGATTTGTCTGACAAGAGCTATTTCCCATAAATAGGTTCTGTGTGTATGTAGCTACATGACAGGTGGAAGACATTCTTCAATTTCAAGTCTTATTTTCTGTACTTGTTTAGCCAGTTCAAAGGACTCCCCCCATTGAACTTTGTCCTACCTGAAATTCTGCACATTCCATCCTGAGCTGATGCTCTCCATGCACTTAGAGAGAAGAGCTCAGAAGGAGAAGGGGGAGTTGAGCAACAAAACAGTAAAAACATGAAAGAAATTGGGGTGAATGCACCCATCCCAGTCCCATCAGGCTGGCCTGGAGCCCAACAGGGCCAGTGTTTCACCCCAGTAGAGTACAGACCTACATGCAGACAATGGCGTCTCCCTCCAATGAGTGTCTCAACTCTCCAAGATGCAGGAAACAGGTTTGACTGAACTATGCTGGTGTGGCAGAGATCCCGCAAAGCAGCTCCTACAGAGATACTCAGCTTTGCAAAGGCTGTTGTTGGGGGCTTCTTTCTATGTTTCTGCTTTAAAAGCCTGCCCCATTTCCTGGCACCAGAGCTATTATCTGTTCCCAGCCAAAAACAAGTGAGAACTACAGCATTGGCTTGATTTAACAGAACCAAATGAGCCCAAACCAAGCCCCATGAGAGCACAGGAACAGACAGAGAACAAAGCCTTTGCCAGCTGGCTGAGCAGCAGAGCGATGTGGATTAACAACAAGCTCCAGCCTGAAGTTTCAATGAAGGAGGAAAGATGGCAGGAGGAAAGCTCTGCGTCACCCAGGAAATGGATTTAAAACAGAAAATAGGGGGAAATACACCGAGGTCGTGCTGTAAATGAAGGTTTGAAGATCCTGGCAAATGTCTGCGTACATGCACAGCTCAGGAGGTGGATTTTTGTGTCTGAAGCATGAGATTTGCATGTGTGAGCTCTAAATAGAGATCAGAGGTTTGCATTTTCTTCCTAGTGAACATACAGCAGAGCATGGTACGTGACTACCTGAGTACAGCAGAAAGCGGCAGGAGGGAACCTGTTTCGTCCGCAGCAGGTGAAGGTCAGCACAGAGCAAAGAGAGAAAGCATTTCCCAACAGCTGGTCTAAATGTAGTCTTTATTGCCTCAGCACTCATTGTAAAAATAAGCTGTTGTGATGTTCTTAATCTACACCTTGATCGCTGGCATTTGTCAGCTTTAGAGTTTTCATTACACAGCTGCTTCCATTTGTGTGAAGAGAATGAATGGATGAGAATGGATAATAAATACACAGCTGGCTAAAACAAAGAGTTGGTGCCATGAAAGGTTTTCTATAACTGGAGAAGTGGATTTGAGACGACAGATACAAAATATGACTTCTCCTGGAAAACGTCACGTACAATGAAAATAAAAGCAAAGGAAATTGCTCAAACAGTTGGAGACAGATTATGGTTGGGCCTCTCCGCTCCCCAAATGTTAATACATCAAAGATACAGGAGATTATATTCCCCAGAGTCCAAGAGGATGGGAGCAAGCCTGCTAAACACAGATCAGTCGTCTCTTGCACTCATAAGAGCAATGTTTGATTGCACTAATATGTCACATACAACTGTACAAAATATTTAATTGCCTCATAAGTAAAACATTCATTTTTAAAATGGAATTGCTGGAAAATGTTTGCAAAGATTTGACTTTGGCTCAGCTGCCAGGAACAGAGGAAATGGATCATACGTGAATTGTGCATTTCGCAGTGGATTTCACTGCATTTTAATTTAATCATGCCTCTTGGAGTCTTATTCATTTATCTCACGGATCAGTGTGCTCAACACCTCTGCTCTCAGATATCAGAGCCAGTTTACAGTGTCTTCAGCCTTTTGGGCCCTTTTCACCAGGGTCACAGATTACAAAGATAGCAAATAAAACAATATGCACTTTACAACAGTCCCTTGTCCACTTTTCATATGCAAATAAGGCGTCTGCATCTTCATTTCTCCTGAAGTTTCCCTGCTTGCGACTTTGAAAATATCACAGCCCCTGAGCTGCAAAATCTGACAGTGACTGCAACTTGCTGGAACCTGAAGCCACCTATTGGGCTCTGTTCTAAGGCGCTTAGAATTAACCACTTGTAAGTGGTCTGAGAGCAAAGGATGGTGAAAAGAGGAGACAACTGGTCTTTCCCCAGTTTTTAATGCTAATGCATTACTGTACACAGTTAATGAGAAGGCCAGGGGCCAGGGCAAGCCGCCGTATCGCCATTCGGGTACAGCTTGTGCTGAGGCCTGTACTGTATCTGCATCAGCAGTGACTGAACAGCATCGAGCAGTTCACTCTCCTTCATTGTGTGTCCCCATTCTAGCAGCCAGCTGTTAATGGTCACACCGCATTTCCCACACTGACTAACAGACATGCAGGGGACATTGAAAATCTCGCTAAACCAAACGTTTCAGTTTTGTAGAAATCTGGTTTTAGCCAAAATTAATATAGCGATTTGAGGTGAAAGCAACAAGGACATGGTGGGATCCCAGCTCCTCTCCTTCTGCTGAGAGAGAACGGCCCTGGCTTCTCTGTCTCTGGCCTCACTTCCCAAGACAAGAGAGTCATGTGGGAGCAGCAGGAGGAGCTGAACTGGCTGGGGGTCCCAGCTTTGCACCAATGGGCTGAGCAATGACAGCACTTCCTGGTGAGATGATGCTGCGGCACCAGTTTTTATCCCAAGTGATGCAGTCACTGTTTGGGCATTCTTGGAGAACTGTGTAAATGTAGGTCTGGTCTGTTCAGTCTCTAGCGAAGAGGCATACCCCTCCCCCACACCACCATCATCCGCGTCATAAACCCCACCACCTGCAGCATATACCCTGCCACCCTACCCAGTTTATCCTCCTGCCCTTGGCATACACCCCCCATGCTCACCCATGGCATACAGCCTCCACCATTACCCGCATCATAAACTCCACCACCACCTGCAGCATATACCCCCCCACACTTCCTGCAGCGTACACCCATCCACCAACCCCTCGCGGCATACACCCACCACTACCATCACCCGTGGCATATAGCCCCCACACTCCCCACCTGTGGCATACACCCTCCCACCCATGGGATACAGCCCACACCACCCCTCGCGGTATACACCCAGCACTACCATCACCCGTGGCATATAGCCCCCACACTCCCCACCTGTGGCATACACCCTCCCACCCATGGGATACAGCCCACACCACCCCTCGCGGTATACACCCACCACCACCATCACCTATGGCATACAGCCCCCGCACCTACCACTTGTGGCATACACCCACCCACCAACCCCTCACGGCAAACACCCACCACCACCATCACCCATGGCATACCCCCCATCGCCTGCGGCATACACCCCCCCACCCATGGAATACAGCCCCCCCACCCCTTGCGGCATACCCCACCACCACTGTCACCCATAGCATACAGCCCACCGCCTGCAGCAGACACCTCCCCACCCATGGGACAGAGCCTCCCCCCCATGGCATACACACTCCACCACCATCACCCTTGGCATGCCCCCCACCGCCTGCGGCAGACACCCCCCCAACCATGGAATACAGCCCCTCTATCCCTCATGGCATACCCCACCACCACCATCACCCATGGCATACCTCCCATCGCCTGTGGCATACACCTCCCCCCACCCATGCAATACAGCCCCCCCCACCCCTTGCGGCATACCCCACCACCACTGTCACCCGTGGCATACAGCCCACCGCCTGCAGCAGACACCTCCCCACCCATGGGACAGAGCCTCCCCCCCATGGCATACACACTCCACCCCCATCACCCTTGGCATACCCCCCATCGCCTGCGGCATACACCCCCCCACCCATGGAATACAGCCCCCCCCACCCTTTGCGGCATACCCCACCACCACTGTCACCCATAGCACACAGCCCACCGCCTGAGGCAGACACCTCTCCACCCATGGGACAGAGCCTCCCCCCACGGCATACACCCTCCACCACCATCACCCTTGGCATTCCCCCCACTGCCTGCAGCAGACACCCCCCCACACACACCTGCACCCACATCATACCCCCACCCCATGACAGACACAGCACCATCAGCACTAATATGCATCCTGGTGAGAAAGTCTCAGCTGAGGGGCCGAGGATTCGATGGAGAGTGGGCAGAAGTTGCTTCCACAGGTCAAGGTGGGGTCAGATTATCAGGGCAGCTGGTAGGGAAGCTCGCCCTTTTCCTGGGCCGTGGACAGACAGGGCATTCTGCTCTCCAGAGCTGGCAGATGACCCCTTGCACAAGGACTAGGCGAATTACAAACCTAAAGAAACAATTTTCTGCTCCCTGTAGTTTCTCAAGTCACTGGCCCCGCTGATGAATGGAAGGCTGGACTGTCCAACAGATGAGATATAGTCTGTTTACATAGGTGGCTCCCAAGAGTGAACTGCTCCTGTAGCCCAGGCCTGCTGGGTGTGGCACTGTGGCACCTCGAGATCGGAGAGCTTGCTACAGTGTGGGCCACGAGCCATGTGGCACATGCATTGAGACCCCAGGTTTGATCCTGCCCACAAGCAACCAGAGCTGAGCCTGGTATTGCCAGGTGCCCCAGCCCATTATCACAGGTCTCATCACAGGTGCCCCAGCCCATTATCACAGGTCTCATCACAGTGGGCGGGTGTCATGCTAACAAGCACTATAAAGAGACAGAGGGGCGGGTGAAGTGTAAATGGTAGCCACAAATGTGCTAAAAACAATCAATCACAGTCTGGATTTTGCAGACAGATAAGCAAAGCAGCCCCACACCCCACAGGGGACAAGCATTTGCACAGCCATTCTTTCACACTGGTGCCATCGTATGCAAACCAAGCTTATTAGCACTGTCTCAGTGGACAAGGCTTAATGGTTCCAGTTAAGAAGCAGGCCGTGTTTCTCAGGAGGCTTCCACAAGTACAGTGGTTGTGAGTATCTCCTTTGCATTCCTATATCCAATTGGCATGCAGAGGTTGGCACTCACCAATGAAATCCAGGTTGTTACAGGTCCAGTGGACTCAGGTATTCATGAAGCCCAGTGAAAACAGGTGCCGTGCAATCCACTAATTAAGACATGCAAGGAAAGGCAAGATATTGGCCTTGTTGTAATACTGAGTGAGCAAAATTCAAGAAGATAACCTTTTACTAAACTTTAAATCCTATCAACATGCCACAAGTCAAATGGATTAAGAAGAGGAAAGAAATTATACAAAAGCAGCTTAGAGAACTTACCCAAACAACCAATATTCATTAAACCTGTAAAGCCTCCACAGGAATGCTTGTATTTATCCCAGAGGCTCTGCCTTTATCCAATTAAATCAGAGATCAGAAGCTTTCGGACGTAACTGAGTACAAGGCTCAGCGGACATGGCTAGCATCTTATACCAGTCTTATACCAGAGTCCGTTCTTCTGGCAGAGTAGGGTAAAGCCAGGCTCACTTCCTTCGTTGCTGGCCTCCCTCCCACAGTTTGGCCAGTTGCAGGAGCCAGTCTTTCTTGGAGAGGGAAATGCACCTCAATAACAGGGTGCCTTTGGCTCATACCCAGCTTGCCCATTGCTTGTCAGGATTAAACCTGAACTCAGCCTCAAAAGCTGATTTCACTGCCAAAACTAACAGGGCTCAGGGATACGTGTGATAGTCCTTGGGAAAGGTACTCCCCTCCCACACACCATCCCAAATCTGTCATTGCCACACAAAGCCCCCCCAAACCTCTGTGGTTCCACACACACTCAGCACCCCAAACCCTCCTTGGTTGCTCAAAGAGGCCCCTCTAAGGGCCTCTCCTCTCATGCAGCTGTTCTGCCCAGGAACCGCTCTGGCAGTTCACTGGACATCCTGGGGTCTTGGCTGACCCTGAAGAGGAGCCCTTGTGGCCAGCCCTAGCCTGGCATGTGGGAAACCTGAGTTCAGTCCCTGCTGTGCCATAAAGGCCAGGGGTGACCCTGGGCCTCAGTTTCCCTCGTACAGTGGGGTTAATAGCATGGCCCTGCCTCACGGGGGTTGTGAGGGTCACCAATGCTCTGGGGCACATAGATGCTTCAGTAATGGGGTCATCTTGGTATCTCACACAGGGAGATGGGCTGGGTGATCAGCTGGTGAAGGGGTCTCTTGTCACACTAATGCTCTGCATTGTAAATCTGTTTTATACTTCCGTTGTATAATGGCTGCAGGATGGGAGCAGCTTGGTGGCACCTGCCTGTAGGCAGCCAAGTACACTGAGTGTGAGGCCTGTAGGTGCTGCCAAATTATAAAGAGCAAATAAATAAGGAGAAAAATATTAGTTCTCTTCACTACCTCCCTAGGCAAGTTGTTTCAGAGGCTAATTACCCTCAATACTGAACAACGAGGGTGACTGCCACTAGAAGTGAGAGGCTGTCATAATATTCTTCCCAGATCTGGACCTTAGCGTCCAAAATATGGGTGTTAGCATGAAAACCTCCAAGCTTAGTTACCAGCTTGGACCTGGTAAAGCTGCCACCAGCCAGGAATCTATACAGTGCCTGGTGCACTGTGGTCTCCCCAAAACCTTCCCTGGGGGACCCCCAGACTCAGATTCCTTGAGTCTCACAACAAAGGGGAATAAACCATTTCCCTTCCCCCTCTTCCCCTCCAGGTGTTCCCTCCCTGGGTTCCTGGAGAGATATACAGAAGCAAGCTCCGTGAATCTAAACAGAGGGACTCCACCCTCCCTGTTTCCAGTCCTGGAAAACACAAGTACCGAGATAGCTGATCTCCCTTCCCCCTTACCCAGAGGGTATGCAAAGTCAGGGTAGTAAATCTAACACAAAGAGATTTTCCCCCTGACTTCTTCCTCCCACCAATTCCCTGGTGAGCTGCAGACTCAATTCCCTGGAGTCCCCACTAAAGAAAAACTCCAACAGGTCTTAAAAAGAAAGCTTTATAAAAGAAAGAAAAATACATAAAAATGGTCTCTCTGTATTAAGGTGACAAATACAGGGTCATTTGCTTAAAAGAAAAAAATGAATAAACAGCCTTATCCAAAAAAAAATACAATTTAAACATTCCAGCAACTACACACATGTAAATACAAAAGAAAACAATATAAACCTATTATTGTCTTACTATTCTTGTACTTACAACTTGGAAACAGAGATTAGAAAGCCAGGAGACAGAAAGATCACTCTCAGAGCCGAGAGGGTCAGACACAAGACAAAGAACAAAGAACACACATACAAACTTACCTCCACCCAGATTTGAAAAAGTCTTGTTTCCTGATTGGTCCTCTGGTCAGGTGTTTCAGGTTACTGGTGTTACCCCTTTACAGGTAAAAGAACATTAAACCTTAGCTATCTGTTTATGACAGAGGGTTGATACAAAAATCGCATTGTGAGGTTCTCTGGCCTGTGTTACACAGGATGTCCGACTAGATGCTCATAAATTGTCCCTTCTGGCCTTAAAATTTATGAATCTGCTCCCAGCTCTCCCACACATATATTGCACACACACACTCTCACACACACATGCATGCATAGAATAGCCAGAATTTCCAAACCTAGGTGCCTATGTTTAAATAAGTCCATATTTAAGCACCAAAGAAAGAATTACCAGGTTTCCAGAGGTCTGGTATCAATGAAAACTTTGACTAGAATATAAGATACCTGAACAGCCTCCCATTCCCAGTATTCCTCACTGATGTGTTTGCACATTTGTGTACAATGAGAGAGAAATGACACACCATAAAGGGATTAGAAAGATTATTTTCCTTTCAATGAGACACTTATGGCCAGTGATCAGCAGAGCTGGCAGCAATGTCAGTAAATGTTGCATTACAAAATGTTTGCAATCTCCAAGTTCTTTCCAAATCCAGAGCACTGAAAAGAAAATGAGAAAGACTTTCAAGATCATTAAGTATAAAATCCCCAGAGCGATTTTTCCTTCCATGCAAGTCTGGATGTCCCCACTTTGCAGTTCGTTAGCCTGGCAGAAAGAAGAGCCCGCAGGCACGCTAGAGATCAGTACTAACTTTAGTCCATCATTCTCCTTCTATTTAACTGTGACCCTTCTGCAGATCCATCTATCTCCTTCCTGTTTTCCTCACTTGCCCTACAGTCCGTCTCTGAAGTGTTCGGCTACATAGTCTCCATTGCCTTTTCAAATTGTATAGGGGTGCCTTTATGCCCCCATACATCATTGTGTTATTCCCCAGAGATACCCTACTGTAACCACAGTAACTGAGTGCCACCCAGGCCATCTGCACATTAACTTGATCAGATTAGGCTGTCTCATTATCTTCCTTCATCAGCTCCCATCATACAGATCGGGTGCTATGTTACATGCCAGAGAATGGCAGCATCTTGCCCAGCAATCTGCCTGAGCACAGTATTACAACCTACAGAATCTTATTTGTGTGGAAGTGAAGGAGCTTAGGGGAATCCTGCTGGTGAGACAGAATGAAAGGGGAGAGGACACTGTATGGGAGGCTCTGAGGTGCTGGGTCTTCTGCACAGTCACTCCAAGATGCACTCCTGCAACTGTGAGATGTTTGGGTGTTTTACTAATTTACCGGAGCTATTGCAATGTACAGAGAGGAGAGTTCTGCTGACTATTGTAAGGGATGCAGGAGCAGTTCAGTGGCTCAAGGGTGTGCCGTGAGCTCTGATTACATCTAGACTATTCTGCAACTCCTCCCCCCTCACCCCCCCCCCAATTAACAGCAGTGCTTGTGAAGGTTTGTAATCTGTGACCAGCTCTCAGTGAGTGGAAGGGAGTTGCTGTTTGACGTCGCTGGCACTGGCCCTTGGGCGTTAAGGCATTTCTAAGTATGTTCTATTGCAATGCCATGTGGTGTCTGGGCACAGAGCTTCTTGTAGTGGGTTGGCCACTTCCCGTGGATCCCACTTTGCAATGCGGCTAAGGGAAAAGGAAAGTAACTCTGGACTCTTTCCCATGGTTTGTGCTGAGCCTTGGGAAAAAGGCACTTTGCAATGCAGGCCCTTGGCCCCGAGCAAAGAGCCCAGCACCTGCTGCAGTGCAATGCAGGCCCTCGGCCCGGAGCAAAGAGCCCAGCACCTGCTGCAGTGCAATGCAGGCCCTCGGCCCGGAGCAAAGAGCCCAGCACCTGCTGCAGTGCAATGCAGGCCCTTGGCCTGGAGCAAAGATCCAAGCCTGTGTTAGGCCTGAATAAAGATATAGCAGACAAAACCAGGTATGCCAGCCTGACCAAAGTCAGGCTAACAGAGGTTTTTGGGTAATTCCTGAGTGGAAAACACTGAGAAGCAGCAGCATGTCTCACAAGCGCTGGGAAAAAGTAAGATAAGAAAAAAGCTGCATTCCTGGCATAGTACCAGATGTGCTGTGTTCGGGCAGCTCCTTCAAAGAACTCATAAGAGCCCTAGTTTCCCAGCCTCCTTGTTTTCATTCCCTGGTTCTGTTCTTTGTTTGTTTTTAACTCCCCTACATTTCTAACTTTAGGCATGCATGTATACTAAAGGTGTCTAGTTTCTAGTTGTTAGAAGAAAGGGGGTGGGTTGCTCAAGTGAATAATTTATGACGCAACGGAATTGTTTATATAGGCTTGTACTAAGATGTAAAGGGGGGGCTGGTTCTGTCTGGAGACGAGCTGCTCTCTATTGATGCGTGCACTTGTTAATAAAGAGCTTTTGATCGGACCTTGCTGGTGTTGCCTGTCTCTCTCGCGGTCAGACAAAGAACTTTGCTGTCGGGGTTAGAGTCCCTGACATCTTTGGCGACTCCGCCGGGACCCGTCTGACTCTCCAGAGGGGGATCGGACCCTGAGGCAACGCAGCGCGCATCCTCCGGTTTAGAGGAGCCTTGCCTGGTGATCTGATCTCTGCGTCGGCGATAAGGTGTGTTCTGTGAACCAGCTGAAGCTCGTAGAAATTCAACAACGTCCACCTACCCGTTGAGTAGGGTCCAGGTTGTCGGGGTTAGAGTCCCTGACAACTTAGGCCTGGGTTAGAGTCCCAGTCCAGGTCTGGGTTAGAGTCCCAGTCCAGGTTTGCGCAGGATCCAAGTTGTCTGGGTTAGAGTCCCAGCCTGGGTTTGAGTCCCAGTCCAGGTGTTCAAGTCCCGGGAGAGGTAAGTGAGCGCTTGACACAGGGAGGTGGGGGTTAGAGCCCCTTTACCTTGACCCAGGGAAGAGGGGTTAGAGTCGCTTCATTAAAATGGGACAAGTTGGCAGTAAGTGCCCGGGGGACGCCCCGTTGTCTCTGATACTTAGAGATTGGAAAGAGATTTCTGAGACCGCTGGTCTAGTTAAATTTAAGATGAGAAATCTGTGTTGGAACCAATGGCCACCATTTACCTTTCATTTGTCCCCGACTAGAAACTGGCCGGAGGGTGAAACCTTTTCCACAGATAGGATGAACTCCTTAAGGGATATTTTGGTTGATCTTAAGCCGGGACAAATGGATTATTCGTTTGTATGGTATAATTATAAACCCATGTAGGGACGGGTAGCTTCTGAAGCTGTTTGTATGGAGAACTCTTGTAAAAAAATCCCCCACCATATGCCCCAGAGCCGCATCGGGAGGAGGACAATTTTGTTCCTTTTCTTCCCCCCGTCTGGTGGAGTGCAAGGATTCAAGAGCAGGTTAGGGACAGTTCAGGGACAGAGGAGAATCAAGGGGGAGCTCAGAGTGATGTTCCCTCATCTTCAGAGGAATCAGGCAGCCTCACCCCCTCTGTGCAGCCTCCAGCCAGCCTTTTGCAAACTTGGCCAGGGACTGCTTTTCAGACACCCCCAGTATTACAGCAGCCCTCGTCCTCGCCCTTGTTGATCCCCACTAGGTTACTTAACTCCATGAGGGAGAATGTTTCTGAGACACCCCTGATATTACAAGCCTCGTTGAGAACTTATCTGGTTCTACTGGTTGCTGGAGAACATGAGATGGTTTTACCCATACCCTGTTTGCAACTTCAGATTTGTTTAACTGGCAGTGCACTATGCCTCACTTATAAGACAATCCTGAGGCAGTGGAAAGAATGTTCTGCACAATCTTTTTCACTCATGTGCCCACTTGGGCCAATGTAAATCAGTTATTAGATACTCTCATGACAGAAGATGAAAAACAAAAAGTAAAAGAAAAATCTGCAGCTTATTTGAATGCTCCTTGTTTAATTACTGACCCTAACTGGAATCCCAATAATCCAGCTCAAAAGACAGAGTTAGATAAATTTTTGAAAGCTGTTTTGAATGGTATTAGAGATGCAGGGGAGGCTACTCCAAACTGGAGTAAGGTGACTGCTTGTGTTCAGCGTCCAGACAAGCACCCCTCTGACTTTTGTGCTCGACTGATTTGTGAAGTTAAAAAGCATGGGAATTTAAATCCTGAACCTGATCATGGAAAGGAGATGGTTAAAATGGTTTTCATGTCACAATGTGCAAAGGAAATTGCAAAGAGATTTAGAGAGCATCCAGATGGTACGCAAGGAAAAAGTTTGTCTGAAGTAGTTAGCATTGCTACTAGAATGTTTAATGGGAGAGAGGAAAAGAAAAAAAAGTTTTTGGTGTCTGTGACGTGTGTGAGTATGAAAGGGGCTTCGGTCTTGGGGCGTTAATATTTTCCTGAGTGATGTGGGAGCATTCCCAACACTCTCCGTTGTTGTTTTATTATTTTATTAATGAAGCTTTAAAATTCAGTTATATGGTGTGTTTTCTTTATCTTCCCCCAACATCCTGTAGTGTCAGCCTGATCACCTGACAAGAGGGATAGATTGATAGCAGAAATTTGTCACAGTTTGGTGAGCAATTAAGAAGGGGGGAGCCCTGCAGAATTTACACCATCTATTTGTTTTACAGCTGGTTATTTTGTGTTTGCTTTGCTTGGTACTGTTGGTGTTATATGCTGAGAACTGCATGAGTAAAAGTGAGTCCTAATAGGATAAGGAAACACTATCTGGTTCTGGTTCTGTTCTATTTAACCTGTTACTGTTGTTTTTTTGCTCTGTTCATTTGGGTGTTAGGAGTGTGGGCGGAACTGAACCTCTCGTTCGTAATTCCTCGGAGTGGAAGCCATATGTGCGAGAAAGCTCTGAGGTGGAATTGAGATCCTTCTGTCCCATCCCCTGTAGCGGTCAGTGTATAGAAGTGGGAAAGTCTGGTTTAGACTGTAAATCCCTCTGCTCTCTGTGTAATTCTCTTTTCTGTTTAAGTGTCAAACAGATGAATGAGTCTCTGGGTAAACCCTTTAAGAATAGTCCTTTAACTTATATGTTAAGTAAATGGCCTTTGCCCAATGGGCCATGTGTTTTTGTCCAGGTGGCAAGCCTCATGAAGGAGGACTCGGGTAGTCTTGTGAGTAAGAATGTTTAAGGGAAGAGACCAGGAGGGGTGGGGGCTAGTTGAGAAGCCCACCCTCCTAGCTAAACTGGTAGTGGAACAAGCTGGTGCCTATGGAAGGGACGGTTCAGTGAGAAAAGCAGGATAGGGCCCAGGCAGGCAGGCAACAGACGGAGAGATTGAAAAACAGGTTGGAAAATTCTGAGGGTGTAGTGGAAGGAAGGAGTAAGTAAGTGTAAGCATGGGGATTTCAAATACCCAGGACTTACTTGGAATGGTGATTTGAGTTGATAAAAGTGGCTGTTGGGAGACAAGCAAGTGATTTAAGGGAGAGTGAGAAGTTAACTCTGTAGTTGCTGGAGAAAACAGCAGTTGAACTTTGTAAAAATACTAAAGAGGAAAGTTCTTGGTGTCTTTGAAATGTTTGTAAATAAATTGAGGCAAAAAAGTTGTTAATTGCAATCATTTAGAATTTAGTTGAATTAGCTGAAGAACATAGACAGTGCTATATAATTGAAATTTTATTAGGCTCTAAGGGCGCTATAAGTGGTGATGTTTTCTTTCAATGTTTGAAAGCAAGAGTTAAAAGTAAAAAGCAAGCCAGAAAGCATCTGTATTAATGCAAATTTTTTAACTGATAAGGTAGAAGCCACTGAAATCTGGGCTGCCTATGAAACACATAAAATATGGGATAATTCCTCTGTTTTTCCTGAAATCAACAAGGGTATTTGTCTATTTTAAGCAATGATTGACTGCCCAGAAGGGGTAGACCTCTGTTTTTTTTGTCTTTCAGATAATCAGAGAAAACTGATGCCAGTTGAACAGCATTCAACCTACCATGCATTTACTGGCACAATAGGAATTATGTTTTGTGTTCTATGTTCTGTCTTGTGGTGTTTGTCTTGTGGCCGGAATTGTTGTGTTTAGTGTTTTCATGGGATGGTCTGGTTTGGAATCAGGCAAAAAAGGTTAAATTAAAATGCAGATACTTGTTTTGTTCAACTTGGAATACAGGGTGTTTAAATAAACCAGGAAAATGTAATATACTAAAGTCTAATACATTTCCTTAAGTAAGAAAAAGAAACTTCATTGGCCAAATTGTTAATTACAAAAATTGTTGTTAAAATTTGCATACCAACAGTCTTTGAAAGCAAAGACATGAAAAGTTAACCCACTCCCCATATTGTACATGGGATCCTTCTGGCTACCTCAGATTTCTAGCCAGAGGGCTGGGGATGGTGGGAAGCTATTGGACTAGAGGTTGTATTAAGTGAAGTCCTCAAAGTGGGTGTGTTTGTCCTGGCCTGTTGCTCCAAAGTTCTGTAATAAAGTTATTTTAGTGAAAGGGTATATGTGGCATACATTGAGTAATAAGACTAATGTACTGTATAATGGCAATGTTTATGTGTTCATGGTTGGGAAAAAGGTGTATAAATAAAAAGTAAAAGTTTCCTTTGCAGGTTAAAAGAAGCCAAGAAGGAAAGAAGAACAAAGAACAGAATGAGTTAACTGAAAAAAAAAAACACAAAATAAAATAGCAAGCTCAGGCTATAGATAAGACACTAACTCCATTCAATGGCACTGCTCACAGTTAAGACTTGGCTAACAACCAGGAAAAGGAGGTCTTGAATTTGCCCACGCAGCTATAAGGTTTGCAAAACACTGCCAGGCACTAATGAAATGTGTTAAGTTTCTTTTTTCACAGGTAAAGAAGCGCTACACAAAGACTCTAGCAGCCCTGCCACTCCTTGAAATCAGGAAACTGGATTGATGTAAAGGTCCACCAACGAAAGACTGCCTTGGCTCCACCCTGGAAAGGCCCTTATCAAGTCCTGCTATCTACCAACATCACTGTAAAGTGCCAAAGGCTGACTGCTTGGACCCATGATTCTCACTGCAAACAGAACCCTCCAACTCGGGAGAATTCTCCTACTGATGATTAGCCTATTTCTCCTTCTAGCTCCACTGTGTCTTCTGGACAGTAGGGAAAAAGTACAAGGTGACGTGCTAGTAACCTCTCCCTTGTCCACCGACAGATCTTTTGTGCCTTTGAATTTTTCTACAAAAAGCAAAGCCATTACAGGGTTATGTGCTAGTAACCTCTGCCCTGTAGGATGCTGCACCATGACTGTTTTGGGAAAGAAGAAGGAACACTCACTCCACTGAAATTGCCAAAGTCCAGGAATTCCTGACTAGAAAGGACATTAAGAACTGACCCTGGTGAAGAAACAAAGAATTGTACACTGGCAGAAAAAATTTGTGGGACCCATGCTTGGGAATGTGGTATTGATTGGATTTTGGGGTTTATTCTACAGGCTGTGCCCTGTGTTCTGGATAAATCCTTCAGCATGTATTGCTCTCTCTAATTGAATTTTAAATAACAAGTACCCAAAGAGTTTGTTCTGCTACTAGAAATTTTACCTGTATTGAAACCATTCCAGTAACTAATAATGTATGCTATTAAGGGGAATGCCTTTTGACAGTACCTGAAAATAGTTAAATGACAGGTGTATTATAGTACTACACCAAGGAAAGATGGTATTAAATATCACTGAGGCTGGGAAGGCATTGCAGTGGGATCTAGTATGTTTGGAGATTCAGAATTTCCTGAATGACCAGCTAATGGCCATTCGGAATGATCTTGAGTACCAGACTTGGCCCACTGCTCTTACAGACACATCAGAAGTACCATCTCATCTGTGGTCATGAAGATATACTAAAGACTTTCTGGGTGGAAGTGTGAACATTTACAGTACTCCTTCCAAGCATTTGGACCGGGGGGTGTGGGCTTCCACATACCAAATCCTGACAGGTCCATGGGGAGGATGCACATGGGACTGGATTATTCACCGAAACATCTGGGAAATTAGACCACTTGGTATACCTAACTGATTTATAGTCAGTGCCCCAATCCCTTAGTTGTCAGACAAACAGAATTCCACTCTTTTGTCCGTGCACTCATTCCTGGATTGTGAGTGGCTAAGCTCAAGAGAGCATAGACTCATAGACTCATAGGTCAGAAGGGACCAATCTGATCATCTAGTCTGACCTCCTGCACAAGGCAGGCCACAGAACCCCACCCATCCAATTTTATAACAACCCTAACAACCCCCATCCCAGGACCGAGTTATTGAAATCCTCAAAAATGGTTTGAAGACCTCAAGCTGCAGAGAAACCACCAGCAAGCGACCCGTGCCCCATGCTGCAGGGGAAGGCGAAAAACCTCCAGGGCACCTGCCAATCCGCCCTGGAGGAAAATCCCTTCCCGAACCCAAATATGGCGATCAGCTAAACCCTGAGCATGTGGGCAAGAGTCACCAGCTAGCACCCAAGAAGGAATTCTCTGCAGCAACTCAGTACCCATCGCATCCAACATCTCCCCGCAGACCATTGAGCAGACCTGTCTGGTGGTAATTCAAGATCAATTGCCCAAATTAATGATCCTATCATAACATCCCCTCCATATACTTATCAAGCTTTGTCTTAAAGCCAGGAAAGTCTTTTGCCCCTACTACTTCCCTCGGAAGGCTATTCCAGAACTTCACTCCCCTAATGGTCAGAAACCTTCGTCTAATTTCAAGTCTAAACTTCCTAATATCCAGTTTATACCCATTTGTCCTCGTGCCTACATTAGTACTAAACTTAAATAATTCCTCTCCCTCCCTAACGTTAACCCCCTTGATATATTTATATAGAGCGAGCATATCCCCCCTCAGCCTTCTTTTGGCCAGGCTAAACAAGCCAAGCTCTTTGAGTCTCCTTTCATAAGGCAGTTTTTCCATTCCTCGGATCATCCTTGTAGCCCGTCTCTGAACCTGTTCCAGTTTGAATTCATCCTTCTTGAACATGGGACACCAGAACTGCACACAGTATTCCAGATGGGGTCTCACCAACGCCTTATATAACGGTACTAACACCTCCTTATCCTTGCAGGAAATACCCCGCCTGATGCATCCCAAAATCGCATTTGCTTTTTTAACAGCCGTATCACATTGGCGACTCATAGTCATCCTGCTATCAACCAGTACCCCAAGGTCCTTCTCCTCCTCCGTCGCTTCCAACTGATGCGCCCCCAACGTATATCCAAAATTCTTATTATTAATTCCTAAATGCATGACCTTGCACTTTCCACTATTGTATTTCATCCTATTTCTATTACTCCAGTTTACAAGGTGGTTCAGATCTTCCTGAATAGTATCCCTGTCCTTCTCCGTGTTAGCAATACCCCCCAGCTTCGTGTCATCCGCAAACTTTATTAGCACATTCCCGCTCTTTGTGCCAAGGTCAGTAATAAAAAGGTTAAATAAGATCGGTCCCAAAACCGATCCTTGAGGGACTCCACTGGTGACCTCCTTCCAGCCCAACAGTTCACCTTTCAATATGACCCTCTGGAGTCTCCCCTTTAACCAGTTCCTTATCCACCTTACAACTTTCATATTCACTCCCATCTTTTCCAATTTAACTAACAGTTCCCAGTGCGGAACCGTGTCGAACGCCCTACGGAAATCTAGGTAAATTATATCTACCGCATTTCCTTTATCTAAGTAATCCGTCACCTTCTCAAAGAAGGAGATCAGATTGGTTTGGCACGATCTACCTTTAGTAAATCCGTGTTGCAATTCGTCCCAATTACCATTGACCTCTATGTCCTTAACTACTTTCTCCCTTAAAATTTTTTCCAAGACCTTACATACTACAGATGTCAAGCTAACAGGCCTATAATTACCCGGATCACTCTTATTCCCTTTCTTAAAAATAGGAACTACATTAGCAATCCTCCAGTCATATGGCACAACCCCCGAGTTTATCGATTGCTTAAAAATTCTTGCTAACGGGCTCGCAATTTCACGCACCAGTTCCTTTAATATCCTCGGATGGAGATTGTCCGGGCCCTCCGACTTCGTCCCATCGAGCTGTTCAAGTACGGCCTCTACCTCAGTTGCGGTAATATCCACTTCCATATCCACATTCCCATTTATCATCCCTCCATCATCGCAAGGTTCCTCACTAGTCTTATTAAAAACTGAGGCAAAGTACTTGTTTAGATGTTGGGCCATGCCTAGGTTATCCTTAACCTCCATTCCATCCTCAGTGTATAGCGGCCCCACTTCTTCTTTCTTTGTTTTCTTCTTATTTATGTGGCTGTAGAACCTTTTACTATTGGTTTTGATTCCCTTTGCAAGTTCCAGTTCAATGTGGCTTTTAGCCTTCCTCACTTTATCCCTACATGTTCTGACCTCAGCAAGGTAGCTTTCCTTACTGATCCTGCCTTCCTTCCACTCCCTGTAAGCTTTCTGCTTTTGTCTAATCCCTTCTCTGAGTTGCTTGCTCATCCAGTTTGGCCTACAACTCCTGCCCATGGTTTTTTTCCCCTTTCTCGGGATGCAGGCTTCCGACAGTCTCCGCAGCTGTGACTTAAAGTAATTCCAGGCCTCCTCCACATTTAAATCCACTAATTCCTCCGTCCAATCCACTTCCCTAACTAATTTCCTTAACTCTTTAAAATTAGCCCTCGAGAAGTCAAAAACCCTAATCCCAGATCTACATTTGTTTATCCTTCCATCTAGTTTGAACTGAATCAGCTCATGATCACTTGAACCAAGGTTGTCCCCTACCACCATTTCTTCTACGAGGTCTTCACTGCTCACCAGCACCAAATCTAAAATGGCATCCCCTCTTGTAGGTGCTTCAACTACTTGATGAAGAAATCCATCCGCTATCACATCCAGAAAAATCTGACCCCTATTATTCTTGCAAGTACTCGTCCTCCAGTCTATATCCGGGAAGTTGAAGTCCCCCATAATCACACATTTCCCCTTTGTGTTTACTTCATTAAAGACATTAAAGAGGTCTCTATCCATATCCCAATCCGATCCCGGCGGTCTGTAGCACACCCCAAGCACTATCTCAGGGGAAGCTCTAGTTGCTTTTTTACCCAGTGTGATTTTTGCCCAGACAGACTCTGTCTTATCCATTCCATCGCTACAGTTAGTCTCATCATTGATGTACAAGGCTACTCCACCACCTTTGCCTTTCTTCCTGTCTTTTCTAAACAGCACATAGCCTTCAATACCCGTGCTCCAGTCATGAGTACTATTCCACCAGGTTTCGGTAATCCCTATAATATCCGGCTTCACTTCCTGCACTAGTAACTCCAGTTCCTCCATCTTGTTACCTAGGCTCCTCGCATTAGTGTACAGACCTTTTAATTTTCGGCGTTTGGTGTCAGTGACACTCTTTCCCCCGTCGTGCACAAACTTTCTACCACCAGCATCCCCTGTTACTCTGGTTTCTACTCCACTATTCCTCCTTGGATCAAATCTTGGGGCCGCAAGGGTATCCCCACTCACTTTGTTTACTTCCCTCTCCAGGTTATATTCTGGCATGGAGATCTCCCGAACATCTCCCAACCATCTCCCCCAACTTCCTAGTTTAAAGCCCTCTTGATGAGGTCAGCGAGCCTCCATCCTAGAATTCTATTTCCCTCCTTGCTGAGATGAAGTCCATCCTGAGCGAACAGTTGTCTATCTGTAAATGCTTCCCAGTGACCATACATCCCAAAGCCCTCCTTATAACACCACTCCCTGAGCCATCTGTTGATCGCCATAATCTTGTCGCTCCTTCGTCGCCCCGCTCTAGGAACCGGCAGAATCCCACTGAAGATCACCTGAGCCTCGATGTCTTTGAGCCTCTTCCCCAGTCTGGCATAGTCCTCCTTGATACAGTCCAGCGAGTAACTAGCCGTGTCATTCGTTCCCACATGAAGGATAATCAACGGATTCTTTCCCGCTCCTGCTAAGATCGTATTCAGCCTCAAGTCCACATCCTGTATCTTAGCCCCTGGCAGACAGCACACTCTTCTGTTCTCCCGATCAGGTCTAGTTACAGGCCTGTCTACTCTTCTCAGTAAAGAGTCTCCAATCACGTAGACTTGCCTTTTTCTGGCGACAGTGCGATTCTCCGGTCTATCCCCCACAGCAGCTGGCCGCGATTCCTCTCGATTTGTATTCGCCCTTACAATCCTCCTAGGGCTCGTACTTGATGTCGCCTCCACTGACTGCTCCCCTCCTTCTGCAGGACTAGCTGCTTGCCTCTTCTTCCTTGCCCTTTCTCCTTCAGCAGCCTGCTGTGTTCCATCTTCATTTCCCAACTCAGTAAACCTATTCCTGAGTTCTATTTCTCCATCGCTGGCCCGTCTTTTCCTCTGCCTGGTTCTCCTAGTGACATGCTTCCACCGTCCACTTTCCTCACCCAGCAGTCCCTCCTCAGAGTCCTTAGGTCCTGCTTCTATCTGCTCGCCTGAGCTTGTCCCCTGTGCCTCATCATGTCTGTGTTCCATCATCTGCTCAAATCCCCTTCTAAACTCAGCCAGAGTTTCCACTTGCATCTCCAGTCCCCTTACCTTTTCCTCCAGCAGCTCTATCAGGCGGCACTTCATGCAGATGAAACTCCTTTCAGGTGCTCCCTCTAGGACCATGTACATGCCGCAGCTACCGCACCCAGTCATCCTCAGTGTGTCTGCACCTGCTGCCTCTGCCTCCATCGTAGCGCTGCAACTCTGTGCCTGGCAATCCACAGCTCACACCGCACCGCAGGCCACCGACAAGCGCAGGGCTGCTGGCAGACCCCTGCCTCTTCCCTAGTCTGCCTTCCTGGTTCCTCTGCCTTGGTCTCCCCTGCAACCTCCCACTGAAACTCCCCTGTTAGCCGCTCTGTTCGCCGCCTCCTGTGCCGCTGCAGCTGACTGAGCAGTTGTAAATATTTCTGCAGAGCTTAAAAAAACAGCTAATGCATTAATAGACACTTTCCAAAAGTTGCAACAAGAGACTGATGAAGTAGGAAAAGTAACTTTGCAAAATAAACGTGTGCTAAATGCCATGAATGCTAAATTAGGGAGGGGCTTGTGCTCGCATCGGGGAAAAATGTTGCTTTTCTGTTAATCACTCTTGCTTAATTGACAAGGATTTACAAACTATTAAAAATGTTGCTGTTGTTTTCCATGCTATATCTCTTGATCAAACTTTTAGTTTTAAGGACCTCCACTCAGACCTTGGGTCATGGTTTATTAGCCTCTCCCGTACAATTGTTAAATGGATATGTGTCCCAAGAGTCCCATTATGGTCCTCTAGGGACAAAGGGGGGATTGTTAGGCCTGAATAAAGATATAGCAGACAAATCCAGGTATGCCAACCTGACCAAAGTCAGGCTAACAGAGGTTTGTGGGTAATCCCTGAGTGGAAAATGCTGAAAAAGCAGCATGTCTCACAAGTGCTGGGAAAAAGTAAGATAAGAAAAAAGCTGCATTCCTGGCATAGTACCAGATTTGCTGTGTTCGGGCAGCTCCTTCGAAGAACTCATAAGAGCCCTAGTTTCCCAGCCTCCTTGTTTTCACTCCCTGGTTCTGTTCTTTGTTTGTTTTTAACTCCCCTACATTTCTAACTTTAGGCATGCATGTATACCAAAGGTGTCTAGTTTCTAGTTGTTAGAAGAAAGGGGGTGGGTTGCTCAAGTGAATAATTTATGACGCAACGGAATTGTTTATATAGGCTTGTACTAAGATGTAAAGGGGGGGCTGGTTCTCTCTGGAGATGAGCTGCTCTCTATTGATGCGTGCACTTGTCAATAAAGAGCTTTTGATCAGACCTTGCTGGTGTTGCCTGTCTCTCTCGCGGTCAGACAACGAACTTTGCCGTCGGGGTTAGAGTCCCTGACACCTGCCTGGTACAGCAGCCTGTGGCACCGACGGTCAAAGGGGAGAGTCTCCAGGGGTGCCATGTTCACAAGCTGACTCTTCCCTCCAGGTTATCAGTGCTCAGGCTGCCTGGGGGAAGCGGTGCTTGCACAGAGGACTGGTCTACACTGAGGGGGGGTTGTCATAACCTATTCCCAGATTTGGACCTTAGCGTCCAAAATATGGGGGTTAGCATGAAAACTCCAAGCTTAGTTACCAGCTTGGACCTGGTATAGCTGCCACCTCCCAAAAAATTAGAGTGTTTTGGGGCACTCTGGTCCCCCCAAAAACCTTCCCTGGGGACCCCAAGACCCAAATTCCTTGAGTCTCACAACAAAGGGGAATAAACCATTTTCCTTCCCCCCTCCAGGTGTTCCCTCCCTGGGTTCCTGGAGAGATACACAGAAGCAAGCTCTGTGAATCTAAACAGAGGAATTCCACCGTCCCTATTTCCAGTCCTGGAAACAGAAGTACTTCTCTCTTCACCCAGAGGGAATGCAAAGTCAGGCTAGTAAATCTAACACACACAGATTTCCCCCTGACTTCTTCCTCCCACCAATTCACTGGTGAGCACAGACTCAATTCCCTGGAGTTCCCCACCAAAGAAAAACTCCAACAGGTCTTAAAAGAAAGATTTATGTAAAAAGAAAGAAAAAATACATAAAAATGGTCTCTCTGTATTAAGGTGACAAATACAGGGTCAAAGAATATTGAATAAACAATATTAGAATATTGAATAAACAGCCTTATTCAAAAAGAATACAATTCAAAACATTCCAGCAACTACACACATGTAAATACAAAAGAAAATATAAACCTTACTGCCTTACTATATTTGTACTTACAACTTGGAAACAGAAGATTAGAAAGCAAGAGACAGAAATCCTCTCAAAGCTGAGAGAGAGACAGGCACAAGACCAAAAAACAAAGGACTCACACACAAACTTCCCTCCACCCAGATTTGAAAAAGTCTTGTTTCCTGATTGGTCCTCTGGTCAGGTGTTTCAGGTTACTCCTTTCCAGGTAAAAGAACATTAACCCTTAGCTATCTGTTTATGACACGCCTCCCAAATTGCAGACAGTGGGGAAGCTCACTGGCGGCGATTTCCTCCTAGAACTTTACAATAAACAGGTTAATACAACACATGCACCTTTACATATAGCACTAAGTCTATAACTAACAGATTTCTACATTTTAAGAACACTTTTTAACTACTGGATTCTGGGAAACTCTCACGGGAGAGAGCATCAGCTACTTTGTTAGAAGCTCCTGAGATGTGCTGAATTTCAAAATTAAAATCTTGGAGAGCTAAACTCCAACGAAGAAGTTTCTTGTTGTTCCTCTTGGCTGTATGAAGCCATTTAGTGCAGCATGGTCAGTTTGTAGCTGGAACCGCCGTCCCCAAACATATGGGCGTAGCTTTCCCAGGGCGTACACAATGGCGTAGCATTCCTTTTCACTGACTGACCAGTGACTTTCCCTCTCAGACAGTTTCTTGCTGAGAAACACGACAGGATGGAAGTTGTGATCCGTTGCTTCCTGCATGAGAAATGCTCTTATACCACGCTCAGATGCATCCGTGGTTACTAGGAATGGCTTGTCAAAGTCCGGGGCCCTGAGCACAGGTTCAGACATGAGCGTCGCCTTAAGTTGGGTAAAGGCCTTTTGACACTCATCAGTCCACTTAACAGCATTTGGCTGGGTCTTTTTGGTCAGGTCGGTCAGTGGGGCAGCAATTTGGCTGTAGTGTGGTACAAATCGCCTGTAGTACCCGGCCAAGCCTAAGAAGGATTGGACCTGTTTCTTTGACTTTGGGACAGGCCACTTTTGGATAGCATCCACCTTGGCCTGTAGGGGGTTTATGGTTCCTCGACCCACCTGGTGCCCCAGGTAAGTCACTCTGTTTTGGCCTATTTGACACTTTTTGGCCTTAACAGTTAGTCCGGCCTGCCTGATGCGCTCAAAGACCTTTTCCAGGTGTTCTAGGTGTTCGGGCCAGGAGTCTGAAAAAATGGCCACATCATCCAGGTAGGCAACTGCATATTCGCCCAGTCCTGCTAGTAGACCATCTACCAGCCTCTGGAAGGTGGCGGGTGCATTTCGCAGCCCAAAAGGAAGGACATTAAATTCATACACCCCCGCATGGGTGACGAATGCTGACCTTTCCTTGGCAGGTTCATCTAGCGATACTTGCCAGTACCCCTTGGTTAAGTCTATTGTAGAGATGAACTGGGCACGTCCCAACTTCTCCAATAGCTCATCGGTGCGTGGCACCGGCTAGTTGTCCGGACGAGTTACCGCATTTAGCTTACGGTAGTCCACGCAAAAGCGTATTTCCTCATCTGGTTTGGGTACCAGAACCACTGGAGATGCCCATGCACTGGTAGATGAGCGGATTATACCCATCTGTAGCATGTTCTGGATCTCCCATTCTATAGCAGCTTGGGCATGAGGAGACACCCGGTAGGGTGGGGTTCTAATGGGATGAGCATTACCTGTGTCAATGGAGTGGTATGCCCATTCAGTCCGTCCTGGGGTGGCTGAGAACAATGGGGGGAAGCTAGTGCACAGCTCCTTGATTTGTCGCTGCTGCAGACGTTCCAGGGTGGTTGAGAGGTTCACCACTTCCACACCACCGACTTTTTTCCCTTTGTAGTAGACACCATAAGGCCACTCAGCATCATCTCCTTGGACTGTAAACTGACAAACTTGTAAGTCTCTGGAATAGAAAGGCTTGAGAGAATTAACATGGTACACTCTGGGCTTTAGTGAGGAACTGGGAAATGCTATGAGTTAGTTCACAGTTTCCAGGCGCTCTTGGACCGTGAATGGCCCTTCCCATGATGCTTCCATCTTATGGGCCTGTTGCGCCTTCAAGACCATAACCTGGTCTCCTACCTTGAAGGAACGTTCTCTGGCATGTCTGTCATACCAGGCCTTTTGCTCTTCCTGAGCATCCTTTAGGTTCTCTTTAGCAAGGGCTAAAGAGTGTCAGAGGGTGCTTTGTAGGTTGCTTACAAAGTCCAGAATGTTAGTTCCTGGAGAAGTTCTTCCAAGGATTTAACATTGTGTCCTGATATCCAGGCCTCATAATTTTTGCCAACGTAGTAGGCGTGTTTGGGAAATGACACATCTGGTTTCCACTTTTGGGTTCTGAAATGCTGACGGGCATGATCCGGGGTTATCCCCATTCTGTATCTGGCCTTGGTTTGAAAAATTTTATAGTCGTTCATTTGCTCCTTAGGCATTTCAGCTGCCACCTGTGCTAAAGGTCCACTGAGCTGTGGCCTCAATTCTACCATGTACTGGTTTTCAGGGATGCTGTACCCAAGACAGGCTCTTTCAAAATTTTCCAAGAAGGCCTCAGTGTCATCACCTGCCTTGTAGGTGGGAAATTTTCTGTGATGTGGAACCATAATTGGCGAAGGGTTGTTAGGATTGGCTGGGTTTTGTTGCTTAGCCTTTTCTAATCCAGTTCATGTTTTCTCTGCTTTTCCCTCTCTTCACTTTCTTTTTGTTGTTTTTCCATTTCTTTTTGTTGTTTTTCCATGTTTTGGCAGTGTGCCGCCTCTTCTTCTTCTTGTTTCCTTCAGTGGGCCACCTCTTCTTCTTCTAGTTTTCTTTTGTGGGCTGCCTCTTTGGCTGCTTGTTCTCTTTTGTAGGCTGCCAGTTTGATGCTTTCTTCCTTTTCTTTCAGCTCCACCTCTTTTTGTCTTTTTTCCAGTTGTCGCCTGTGTTCAGCTTCTTTGATTTGTTCTTCTGCCTCCCTTTTTTCCTTGGAAGTCATGGTTCCTGTTTTCTTGTGTTGGGGTGCCCTGTGGTGTTTATTGTCTGAACTGCAGGCTCTGTTGCCTCCTGGGGTCTGCCTAGCAACGGTGCCTTTTTCCCTTTCTTCCTCTAGCTAATCTTTTCAATGTAAAGTAAACCAGAAAAACCACTTTATTTGCATGTGTATTGTGCTGGTAATTACTCTTAATGGGAGTGCTATTGTCACAAAAGACCCTTAATAGCTCCTTAATGATTCCTTGCTTAATATGCAAGCCAGAAACTGCAAGAGAGAGCTTGGAAGAAATGCACCTCCTCATGCATTTATCTTTATTGAACTTCATCCTGTTTACTTCAGACCATTTCTCCAATTTGTCCAGATTATTTTGAATTTTGACCCTGTCCTCCAAAGCAGTTGCAGTCCCTCCCAGTTTGGTATCGACTGCAAACTTAATAAGCGTACTTTCTATGCCAACATCTAAATCGTTGATGAAGATATTGAACAGAGCCCGTCCCAAAACAGACCCCTGCGGAACCCCACTTGTTATACCTTTCCAGCAGGATTGGGAGCCATTAATAACTACTCTCTGAGTATGGTTATCCAGCCCATTATGCACCCACCTTATAGTAGCCCCATCTAAATTGTACTTTCCTAGTTTATCTATAAGAATATCATGCGAGACCATATCAAATGCCTTACTAAAGTCTAGGTATATCACATCCACCGCTTCTCCCTTATCCACAAGGCTCGTTATCCTATCAAAGAATGCTGTCAGATTAGTTTGACATGATTTGTGTTTTACAAATCCATGCCCTTGATTTAATCTCCCTCCCTGTGCATTATTCCTCTGTCCTCTTTCAGTCTCGTCTCTGAGGGGATTAAAATGGAGCTCCAGGGACCTAGGAGCTCACAGACAGTCTAATTTCCTTTTCACCGTTGGCCTGTGTGAGCTGACGTACAGACGGGAACAGTGGTGCAGTAACGTTATTCCGTAACGCAGATGTTAGACATGCCCCCATTCATTCCATGGACCCTAGTGGCAGCCCCACCCCCAGGCATGGCTGCAGCAGCAGAGCAGTGAGCAGATAGAAAGACACACTGACAGCTTTACTAACCAATGTCTTTGAGTATTTTAAATACTGTTTACACTGGGCTGTGTGTGTTTTAGATCTTTGCTTCCTAAGCAGTTGCGTGGAGGGTGACTAGAAGCTGTTGCTAACACCCTGATTCAGGATTTAACCCAATAATCCTTGGGTTTGACCCAGTGCATTGCTTTCCAGACAGCCCTGAGAAGACAGTCCTGGCCTGTGCTCCAGAAGAACGCCATGCGAAGGAACAGGAAAGGGGACGGTCAAAGTGGTGTGGAATTCACCCTTCAGCTGTTATACAAGGGGGTTGAGATTTGGCTCACTGTCCTGTTGCATAAACAAGACAGATTCGGGGGGAGTAATTTCCTTAAACATCACTTAATGCTGCTAATAGGCTTTAGACTATACTAGGGGTCAGCAACCTTTCAGAAGTGGTGTGCCGAGTCTTCATTTATTCACTCTAATTTAAGGTTTTGCTTGCCAGCAATACATTTTAACGTTTTTAGAAGGTCTCTTTCTACAAGTCTATAATATATAACTAAACTATTGTTGTATGTAAAGTAAACAAGCTTTTTAAAATGTTTAAAATGTTTAAGAAGCTTCATTTAAAATTAAATTAAAATGCAGAGACCCCCGGACTGGTGGCCAGGACCCAGGCAGCGTGAGTGCAACTGAAAATCAGCTCGTGTGCCGCCTTTGGCACGCATGCCATAGGTTGCTTGCCCCTGGACTATACCCTGCCAAGAACTGGTAAAAACTAAATCCCTGCTCAGATTAAGAATCTGGTTCCCTGGGATCGATATCCTTACTGAAACGCGCCTTAAACTCTGGAGTCTATGGAAGCAACCGTTCTGGGAAAACCAAATCACACTCCACTATAGGTATCTCTTCTATGTTTCTATTGACATAAGTTAGCCTGGATTTGTGTGATCTCCCTAGGGGAAAACATTTACTGGTTGTTACAGATGATTATTCTGCTAACCCAGAAGTCGAAACGGTTAGCACAATTTATGCCCACACTGTTCTACCTAAACTAAACAAGGTTGTGTCAGCCTATGGCATACTTGCTGTTACTAAAACTGACCGTGGGCTTCTGCTTCAAGTTTTGCAATGCTCGGCTGGAATAATACATTGGTTTCAAACATCATCAACTTACTCTGCCTTGGCCACAAGCTAATGGAGAAGCCGAGAGGTTTGTGTGAACACGCACAGCTCTATGAATTGGATATGAAACAGGAGTTATTTCACTTCCTTCTCAGTTATCGAATCACTCCCCACTGGTCAACTGGCCTGAGGTTAGCAGCTGTCCTATTTGGTGGACAACAAAATTGCCAGAAGCTGAGATAAGAGCTGATAATGAACCTCTACATCAACAGGACAATGAGGCAAAGCTCATCATGAAAAAAAATGCCAACCATCTTTCAACGTGGGAGATGTAGTTCTTATCAGAACCTTTCAGCCTCACAGCAAACTCTCTGAGCCTTTTTGTCCCTACAAGTGCCAGCTGGGATCCCAAGGCAACCCCTCTCTTGGGAAAAAATGAGACAAATACGAAGAGAAACAATTTAAATTAATCAATTCTCTGTTCACTCACCATTTCAGTAATCTAGGAAGTCTGGTGTAAGCACAGTTCAGTTCCTGGCTTTCCCTGGTTGATTCTCCAGTATCCTAATAACAAACATTGTCACTTGCTATACCAGTGCTAATTGGGTATTGACAAAACGTCTTGGAGCATAAAGAAAATTAGAAGCTCATTAAATGCATCATAGAGTCTCTTGATGGGCTCCTTCAAGATATAATTCTCCTTTTTGAAATCACTTCTCAAATTCCCATGAGATAAAGGCTGGGAAAGAGTCTTAGAGTAAAGTGAAAACAATCTTCAAATCCTTCAGAGACAGGCAGCTAGAGCTGGTTATGTTTTTCCAATGGACTCATTTCCTATCAGAACATGCTGTTTCATTGACATTGAAATGCTTTTTACAGGACTTTTGACTAAATTTTCAACAGTAAAAGTTCAAAATGATTCAAAATCTACTATTTTATTTTGACACATTTTATTTAGACTTTGTTTAGTTCTGATTTGTATAATCTATTATACAATTTTATTTTTGTTTCTCTCTTACATATTATCTTTAATATTTATTATATAATGCTCCAAC
Organism: Gopherus flavomarginatus; assembly: GCF_025201925.1. Classification (NCBI taxonomy): domain Eukaryota; kingdom Metazoa; phylum Chordata; order Testudines; family Testudinidae; genus Gopherus; species Gopherus flavomarginatus. The sequence goes on along the minus strand of NC_066621.1, from coordinate 162,119,885 downwards.
TATCAAAACACTCTGTTTTGATAAGGTCATTCCAATGTTTACACATAATTCTCTTCAGAATTTTGGTTTCATAACAAAAATTCCACATTTTGACTCTTTGTCCTGTTTTGGCAGGAAAACAAAACTTTGAAATGTTAGAATTTTCCATGGGATGGAAATTCCGTTTTTCAGCCTGCCCCTCAGGTAGCTGTTGCCATAGCTCCCCTAAAATCTGTCAACATGCATCCCACCAAGGCCTATTTCCCTTCTAGTGCAAGGTTCTAAAAGGAGTGAGTGGCCAGTCAGTCAGAACTGGGCCACTGCACCCTGGCATGTGTCTTGGAGGGGTCGTAGAGTCCGTTATGTGGATCCAGAGGCCCAGCATACCTGCAGAGGGGGTGCAAAGTGACAGAGGGCATTCTTGGGGTTCCCAAGCTGCAGTCACAGCTGCAGAGGCATTGTGCTGCAGCCCTGTAGGCTGGAATCTAAATTCCAGTCCCCCAACCCTCTGTTTCAGGGAGTTCCTGCCCAAGCCTTTTACACAGGACTTCATAGGCCCAGTTTGAATAGGAGTAGAGGAACTCCGTGAGAACAGGGGGTTGGGGACATGTTCACCTCACGTTGCTGGGTAAGCAGTACAGATGGGAATTTCTGACTGGATGGGGCCTGGTATGAAGTCAATGTGTCAAAACAACTCTCAGAATATTAGTCAGTGTAAACTGGCATGCAGAAGTCCAGAATCCTGACTTCCTGTGTAGTTGGGCAGGAGGCAGGTTCCCAGTCTGCATGTCTGCAGTGTCTTGCTTGTTCTGCAGTTGCTTCTGCATTACTGGAATTTGATTGTTTCCTGGAGATTTCCTAGTAGAAGAACCAAGCACTAATCTAGATCAAATCCAGATGCCAGGCAACAACTTTAAATAATATCTTGGATGAGAGGGTTACGCATGCCTAGAGGTAGAACAGGTGTGGTGCAATGTTTTATCTCTTAATGAAAGTACCATAATCTTCTTCTTTCGCATGAGACCTGAAAAGCGAAGGGTTGGCATTATAATTGCATTTTAAGATTTGAAAGCCATCCTACTGCTTCTGGGGTAGCTAGCTGGATCCCCCTTGTACGCATACATGGGGCAGTTGTCCGTGGTGTGTCACATGGTTTGTTCCTCATCACAATCACAATTTGGTGATGCTTTGATTTTCCATTTGTGAGGAAACATCCACACATGGGTTGTCCAGACATGGTCCAATGTAGTCCTCTGCCTATGGGGAAGGCAGAATCCCAGGGCTTCCATTTACCATAATATATTTCATATTCATGTTTCCAATTCTATTTGACTGTGATATACAATATATCTCAGAACATTTCCTATCTTGTATTAGAGAGCTCTGAATACACTGTACAGTAAAATGAGATCTGAGCAAAAAAATTCAGTCAACTTTTTTTTTTTACCACAAAATGCAGATTCAGATCAACTGAAACATTTTGCACATTTGTTTAGAATTTGTTGAATTGTTTGGTCAAAGAAAAATAAAAATGTTTTTATATTTTCCAAATAAAATGCTTTGATTTTTCCAGCTTTCATTTCAAAATTTCCTTTTTATTATTTTTAAAAGGTAAAACCCTCAAGTGAAATAACATGCTGTGATTGACCCAAAAAAATCTTTTCCAACTTTTTGGTTTGAAGGAAAATTTTCATTTTGGGTTGACCCAAAACTATTTTTTTTATATTATTTTTCAATACAGGCAGGAAAATCACTTAATCATGCAGCTCTAATAGTAATAACAAACAGGATAATTCTGGTGTCCTCTTCAACATTCCCTTCTAGGAGTTAGATTTTTGTGTCTTCAATTAAATCACTAACTGCAAAAATGCCCATAGAAACACTTATTCTAGCGCACTACATGAAGTATGATTATAGGATATAATTAACTGAGTGTGACTGACTGAATTCAGGAAGCATGATAATACAGAGCATTTCTCATGAGGCAACACATTCTGACATCTCCTGTGTTTTTTGAAGCACCAAATAACACAAGGAGGACAGAATAGCATACAATGTATGATTTTCAAATCACAATTTAACTGATTATTTTGATGCAAGTGATTTCCTACCATGCCCACTGCAAAGCCCTCATCAGACCTCCCTTCTGCTGAGTTCCCCACAGACCCTCGAGGAACAGCTGGACAGAGGGATGCTGCTACTGGGAACCAATGATCCTTCTAATTTTTTATGTCCATGTGTGGAATGAATTTTGTTATGTGCGCCAATAAGGAGGTGATATGTGACACATCACCTCCATATTGGTGCATATAAAACAATCATGTGGTGGGGGTGCGGCTGACGGGTTCAGAATGTGGGAGAGGGCTCAGGGTTGGGACAGAGGCCTTGGCTACACTGGTGCTTTACAGCGCTGCAACTTTCTTGTTTAGGGGTGTGAAAAAACACCCTCCTGAGTGCATCAAGTTACAGCGCTGTAAAGCGCCAGTGTAAATAGTGCCCAGGGCTGGGAACGCGGCTCCCAGTGCTGTAAGCCAATCCCCTCGGCGAGGTGGAGTAACTGCAGCACTTGGAGAGCTCTCTCCCAGCACTGGCGCTGCGACCACACTCACATTTCAAAGCACTGCCGTGGATGCGCTCCCGCGGTAGCGCTTTGGAGTTTCGAGTGTAATCAAGAATAGAGGGTTGGGGTGTGTGTTGGGGGGTGAGGGCTCTGGCAGGGTGTGTGGGCTCTGGGGTTGGGGTGGGGCTGGGGATGAAGGGGGCAGGAGAGGGCCCAGGGCTGGAGAAGAGGGTTGGGGTGTGTGTTGGGGGTGAGGGCTCTGGTAGGGTGTGTGGGCTCTGGGGTTGGGGTGGGGATGGGGATGAAGGGGGCAGAAGAGGGCTCAGGGCTGGAGAAGAGGTTTGGGGTGTGTGTTGGGGGGTGAGGGCTCTGGCAGGGTATGTGGGCTCTGAGGTTGGGGTGGGGCTGGGGATGAAGGGGGCAGGAGAGGGCCCAGGGCTGGAGAAGAGGGTTGGGGTGTGTGTTCGGGGGGTGAGGGCTCTGGCAGGGTATGTGGGCTCTGGGTGGGGGTGGGGCTGGGGATGAAGGGGGCAGGAGAGGACCCAGGGCTGAAGAAGAGGGTTGGGGTGTGTGTTGGGGGGTGAGGGCTCTGGCAGGGTGTGTGGGATCTGGGTGGGGGTGGGGCTGGGGATGAGGTTTGAGGTGTGGGGGGGGTAGGCTCTGGGGTGGCACCAGGAATGAGGAGTTTGGAGTGCAGGCTGCCCAGGGGCTGCGGTGGGGAGAGAGGACTCCACCCATCCCTCTCCTGCCACAGCAGCTCGGGATGGGAGGGGAGACGCCTGTTCCCAGCTGCACAGATTCGGTGGGACTGGGCTCGGCCAAGGGAGGGGTCCTCTCCCCTGGCCACGGCAAGTCAGGACAGGTCTATGCTGGGGCCAGCGGGGAGAGGTGCCTCACCCCTGAGCTCCTGCACAAGGTTTAACAGGCAGCTGCACGGCCGCATGCGCACGCGGCTTAGAGGGAACTTAGCTGGGCACCACCATTTTGTTGAGACTCCCTCTTTGGCTTCTTTCCACTTGGATTCCCAAGAACTCAGTCTGACTGCAGACTTCGTTACGGAGTTGTTTTTAGTTGACATACACCAGTGCTATGCTGAGTTGATTAGACTTAAAAGCAGGGGGTGGAAGCAGGATGCATCACAGATCTGAAGTTACACAGACAGCATCTCCCTTCACATACATTTGATTGAATTTCCTAGACATTGCATTGCACATTGTGGGATTGGCTTGGTTTCTTTGCCAGAACCCATCTGTTACAGCATGATCCCTCCACCCTCTGTCTGTGTTTGACCTAGTCTTTACCTGATCTTTACATTCTTGATGTATCTTGTCCATTGTTACTTCCAAGAAATGAGACCTCCCCCACGGTGCATTATTCATGTCAACATTTCTCTGCTCCTTTGCACCGTCCTGCTGCCCTCGGCACCCTCTTTTGCTAAGAATTGAGCTTTACAGGCAAGGGACAGTGTACATCTTCTAGCACATTGGGGCCTCGATTCCTGATGGGGGCTTCGATGTGATAACACAATGCAGATAATTAACAACAACATCTCATATGAGGAGGAGACCTTAGGTCTTCATTCGTGAGTCAGGAAAGAGAAAACTCTCCAGAAAGGCCATTTCTTTGTCAAGCTGTCCACAGCTCTGTTTTCTAATGCAGAGGGGAGTGAGTCCTGCCCATACAGGCTTGTCCATGATGATATCTCTGAGGTAAAGTGGCATACAATATCAGTTCAAGAGAATCTTTACCATTCTATGCAAATGGAGCTCAGCTCAAAGGCTGTGGCTCCCAGTAGGATGATAAATTCAGAAGAAACTATTAGTCTACAATTTGCAGTTACATGCCCACAGTTTGCCGCATGTCCCATACATACCAGCACAGCTACAAGGGGCAGGAATCTCTTTGCTGGGAATTGGGTTTGAGTGACATGGATTCCTGCATATGCTGTACAAATGCCGAACTGAATGAATGATGAGAAAGATGAATATCAGATTACTGATGCTAAAATGTCCCAGGGCAGATTCCAAATGACCTGTGAATAGTTGAGCTACAAAGGAAGAGGAACGGATGCTCTACTGCTTGCCAGCAAATCCAAGGGTGGGGTTCACTAGCACATCAATTTAGGCATGAAGTGATCCTATGCAGCTATATACCTCCAATCCCTACCTAGCTGCATTTCCTACCCCTTACTCCAGACCTTCATTTATCTTTGCTGCAAACAAGCATCATGTTCTCCCACTGTAAATAATCACTGCCCCAGTGCTGAAGCTATGCAGGACTGAGGAAATGGTTCCGACAATTGGCCATTCCTGCCTAGGATTAACCACTGTGAAGTGGCAAATTCATCTCCAGACTGGGAGCTGAGGGTGACATGGGAAGTGCAGGCTGTAAAGGTCTCACCTCTGCTCCTATGCGCCCAGCACTGGTCGCCTGAGAGGCACACGTGTATGTCTGGGAAGAGATGAATTCACCTAAGCCTCATTCTGGGGCAAGTACATCACATAGGATTCCAGGTGGCACAACCTTGGTACTTCCAAGCCTCTGTCAGCGCCCTAATAACTAACCCTCCTCCCATAACCACCAGCAAGGTCCATTTGTTAACGTTTGTACAACGCACGGGCCTGTAGGTGAGAATGGGTAATGTATCGTACATGAGTCTGGTTTGGAATACAGATTCAAGATTTTACCAGACTAACATTCTAAATGAAGGATAAATCCTGCACCAAATTGTTGATCATGAAGTAATTGTTGGAGTAATAACAAGAAATGTTATTCAGGCTGAGGAAAGAAAAAAATATTAAAATCTAAACCAGCTAACCAAACAACCCTCCCAAGCCCCCACTGAGTTGTACTTAAGCCGAAGTGTCTCAGATTTGTACTGCTCTTTTATCCCAGTCAGAGAACATCTTTAACCAATATTTCTGTTAGGATCCCATCTGAATGATATAAACTAGTTTCACTTCAGCACAGTGTTAAGGCAAAGATTAGGTCACCTGTGGTCGAACTAAGAGCTTTTTAAAAGGTCAGCTACATAAAGAGAGAACCAGACCCAAGTGCAAAACAGTAAAACATCCAGTGAGGTAAAGGTTTGGTAGAGCAGATTTGTAGATTCCAAGGCCTGAAGGGACCACTGCGATTGTCTAGTCTGACCTCCTGCATAACACAGGCCAGAAACTGTCCCCAAAGTAATTCTTAGAGCAGATCTTTTAGAAAAATATCAGATCGTGATTTAAAAGTTGTCAGTGACGGAGGATCCACCATGAATACTGGGTAAATTGTCCCAACTATTAATTTCTTTCACTGTCAAAAAAGCACGTCTTATTTCCAGTCTGACTTTGTCAAGCTTCAGCTTCCGGCCGCTGGAGTGTGTGATACCTTGTTCTGTTAGACTGAAGACCCTGCTATTAAATATTTGTTGCCCATGTAGATACTTACAGAGTAGGCGGAGTTCCGGGGTTTAATGATGGAGGCTTTCTGCTTCTCAGGAGGACCTCGGTTCAGGTTCCTTTGGTTTAGCTGCTGGCATCACTAACAGTTACAGCTCCAATCCTGATGCTTATTGTATGCAAACTGCACCACTTGTGCAGAGCCCAGTACAGCCGGTGGGACTATACATGGGCAAATCAGCCCAGCCATGGGCAAGAAGGTGCAGCATGGGGGCCTAGAATAGCCTAGGAAGCTGCATTTCAGAACTGCTTTAGATGTTAGGAGTGTAATGGAAGCAGCATGAGAAACACAGAACTATGCAGCAGCCCTGGCCGCCTCAATAAAAGTGCTGCCTAGAACTTGTGCTGGCCCCTCTGTTCGGGGTGAATTTCACCCTAATAGAATTATTTTTACATGTTCTTGTGCATTTGTGCTTCTTGATACCAGCTGTTCTCCTGTTCCTGTTCTCATTCATTCCAGGTTGGGAAGGGTTATTGTGAGGTATGGTTGAGAGACAGTGATTGCATGAATACACAAATTCCTCAAACACCAGTGAAAAAAATCGAGCACCAGCAAAGGTAGCAAAAACAGAAGAAGGGGAATGAGTTTGCAAAAGTTGACTTGTGGGAGATTTCATTCCATGGACATTTTGGAGATAAAGCTCATCAAGTTCCAGGACATTTGCCACAGAAATTTCTTTCCATTCTCAGAACAAGAAGCACCAGTGAAAGTGCTACTACTAAAAGACTGTTTCAATATCTAAGCAAGAACATAAAAAAATAAAAGAGACAAGTCTTTGGGGAATAATGAATTCCAGTAATATTCTTGCTTATTATGCTGCTGTAGACTTCCCTACTCATATCATGTCTCCTGCCAAAGAAACCTGGCAGTTACAACCACCCAAACCTGTTTTTGTTATTAACACTAAAAAAGAGAGTTGAAGTTATTAATGTGGCTTGGCAAAATGACCCCTTCTTCCCAATATTAGTATGATATTGACATTGGTCACACCTGCAGCTCCCCCAGGATCCATTTCCATCTTTAGAGTTACCCTTGGGATCTCAGAAGGTGTGTACGATTAGCCAGACACTGGATGTCACTGTTGCACTACACCAAAGAGCACTGCCACTGAACGACATTCATCTGGAAAGGAAAAACTGGAGCTGAAATAAGGGCTTTTCTTCATAGCTAGGCAAGGCTCTTGAGAGGAGTTGATTTGGAGAGCAGGACAAAGTCAGTGTGATGTAGGTACCTTTTAAAGCGCACTAGGAGGGTCTACATGGGGCAGTTAGAACGACACATCTGAGCGCTCTATTAGAGAATGTGTGTTTTGGAGGGTCATCGTAAGTAGAAGTTGAGGCCAGGCCTGAGCTTGTGAAGTATTGTCAAGAGTTGATAAGCTTTGCTAATGGAAACTTTCACTTAACACCACAATACACACCCCAGCTACAGCTTGTGTCAGTTAGGTGCTAAGGTGGATAACAGTCTGCTTGCAAAACATAAGGTCCCCCACCCCCAAATGGTCAAGCAGAAGAACAAGAGGAAGGCCAAAGAACAGATAAACTGAGAGAACTAGAAAACATCTGGATGTGGCAACCCGAAAAGATGACATGATTACTATGGGTGATCTTCGTATGACTGATAAGAAAGGACCAATTCGTGGGGTTTGGTGCAATAGTGAAGCGGTGAAAGGGTTGAAAGTACTTCGGAGGGAGGGATAAGAATTCAAAATGCCTGGACAAACTGGAGAAATGGTCTAAAATAAATAGGATGAAATTCAATAAGAATGAATGCAAAGTACTGCACTTAGGAAAGACCAATAAATTGCACAGATGCAAAATGGGGAATAACCCCCCTCCCACCCGAAGGAGTGCTGTAGAAAGGGTCTGGGAGTCTTAGTGAATCACAAGCTAAATATGAGTCAACAGTGTAACACTGTTGCAGAAAAAGCAAACAATCTTCTGGAATGTATTAGAAGGAGTGTTGTAAGCAAGACATGGGAAGTAATACTTCTATTCTACACTGTGATGATAAAACCTCAACTTGAGTACTGTGTCCAGTTTTGGACACCACACTTCAGGAAAGATGTGGACAAATTGGAGAAAGTCCAGAGGACAGCAACAAAAGTGATTAAAGATCTAGAAAACATGGCCTATAAGGAAAGATTGAAAAAAAATGGGTTTAAGTCTGGAGAAAAAAATACTGAGAGGGAACATGATAAAAGTCTTCAATTACATAAAAGCTTGATATAAAGAAGAGGGTGAAAAAAATGTTCTCTTAAACCTCTGAGGATAGGACAAGAAGCAATGGGCTTAAATTGCAGCAAGGGCAGTTTAAGTTGGAAATTTGGAAAAAATTCCTAATGTCAGAGTGGTTAAGAACTGGAATAAATGGCTTAAGGAGGTTGTGGATATCATAACCATCATAACCTTAGTCCCAGATTTGGACCTTAGCGTCCAAAATATGGGGGTTAGCATGAAAACCTCCAAACTTAGTTACCAGCTTGGACCTGGTACTTGCTGCCACCACCCAAAAAATTAGAGTGTTTTGGGGCACTCTGGTCCCCCTGAAAAACCTTCCCTGGGGAGCCCAAGACCCAAATCCCTTGAGTCTCACAACAAAGGGAAATAATCCTTTTTCCCTTCCCCCCCTCCAGGTGCTCCTGGAGAGATACACAGACACAAGCTCTGTGAATCCAAACAGAGTGACTCCCACTCTCCGTTTCCAGTCCTGGAAACAAAAGCACTTTCCTCTTCACCCAGAGGGAATGCCAAATCAGGCTAGCAAATCCAACACACACAGATCTCCCCCTGATTTCTTCCTCCCACCAATTCCCTGGTGAGTGCAGACTCAATTTTCCTGAAGTAAAGAAAAACTCCAACAGGTCTCAAAAAGAAAGCTTTATATAAAAAGAAAGAAAAAATACATACAAATAGTCTCTCTGTATTAAGGTGACAAAATACAGGGTCAATTGCTTAAAAGGATATTGAATAAACAGCCTTATTCAAAAAGAATACAAATCAAAGCACTCCAGCACTTATATTCATGCAAATACCAAAGAAAAGAAACCATATAACTTACTATCTGATCTCTTTGTCCTTACACTTAGAAACAGAAGATTAGAAAGCAGAACTACTTCTCCAGAGCTCAGAGAAAGCAGGCAGACAGACAACAAAGACCTAAGACACAAAATTCCCTCCACCCAAAGTTGAAAAAATCCGGTTTCCTGATTGGTCCTCTGGTCAGGTGCTTCAGGTGAAAGAGACATTAACCCTTAGCTATCTGTTTATGACACGCCCCCCAAATTGCAGACAGTGGGGAAGCTCACTGGCGGCGATTTCCTTCTAGAACTTTAAAATAAACAGATTACTACAACACATGCACCTTTACATATACTACTAAGTATATAAATAACAGACTTCTACATTTTAAGAACACTTTTTAACTACTGAATTCTGGGAAACTCTCACGGGAGAGAGCATCAGCAACTTTGTTAGAAGCTCCTGTGATGTGTTGAATTTCAAAATCAAAATCTTGGAGAGCTAAACTCCAAAGAAGAAGTTTCTTCTTGTTCCCCATGGGCAGTATGAAGCCACATTAGCGCAGCATGGTCAGTTTGTAGCTGGAACCGCCGTCCCCAAACATATGGACGTAGCTTTTCCATGGCGTACACAATGGCATAGCATTCCTTTTCACTGACTGACCAGTGACTTTCCCTCTCAGACAGTTTTTTGCTGAGAAACACGACAGGATGGAAGTTGTGATCTGTTGCTTCCTGCATGAGCACTGCTCCTATACCACGCTCAGATGCATCTGTGGTTACTAGGAATGGCTTGTCAAAGTCCGGGGCCCTGAGCACAGGGTCAGACATGAGCATCGCCTTAAGCTGGGTAAAGGCCTTTTGACACTTATCAGTCCACTTAACTGCATTTGGCTGGGTCTTTTTGGTCAGGTCGGTCAGTGGGGCAGCGATTTGGCTGTAGTGTGGTACAAATCGCCTGTAGTACCCGGCCAAGCCTAAGAAGGATTGGACCTGCTTCTTGGACCGTGGGACAGGCCACTTTTGGATAGCATCCACCTTGGCCTGTAGGGGGTTTATGGTTCCTCGACCCACCTGGTGCCCCAGGTAAGTCACTCTGTTTTGGCCTATTTGACACTTTTTGGCCTTAACAGTTAGTCCGGCCTGCCTGATGCGCTCAAAGACCTTTTCCAGGTGTAGTAGGTGTTTGGGCCAGGAGTCTGAAAAAATGGCCACATCATCGAGGTAGGCAACTGCAAATTCTCCCAGTCCTGCTAGTAGACCATCTACCAGCCTCTGGAAGGTGGCGGGTGCATTTCGAAGGCCGAAAGGAAGGACATTGAATTCATACACCCCCGCATGGGTGACGAATGCTGACCTCTCCTTGGCAGGTTCATCTAGCGGTACTTGCCAGTACGCCTTGGTTAAGTCTATTGTAGAGATGAACTGGGCACGTCCCAACTTCTCCAATAGCTCTTCGGTGCGTGGCATTGGATAGTTGTCCGGACGAGTTACTGCATTTAGCTTACGGTAGTCCACGCAAAAGCGTATTTCCCCATCTGGTTTGGGTACCAGAACCACTGGAGATGCCCATGCACTGGTAGATGAGCGGATTATACCCATCTGTAGCATGTTCTGGATCTCCCGTTCTATAGCAGCTTGGGCATGAGGAGACACCCGGTAGGGTGGGGTTCTGATTGGGTGAGCATTACCTGTGTCAATGGAGTGGTATGCCCGTTCAGTCCGTCCTGGGGTGGCTGAGAACAATGGGGTGAAGCTAGTGCACAGCTCCTTGATTTGTCGCCGCTGCAGACGTTCCAGGGTGGTTGAGAGGTTCACCTCTTCCATGCCACCGTCTTTTTTCCCGTCGTAGTAGACACCGTCAGGCCACTCAGCCTCATCTCCCTGGACTGTAAACTGACAAACCTGTAAGTCTCTGGAATAGAAAGGCTTGATAGAATTAACATGGTACACTTTAGGCTTTAGTGAGGAATTGGGAAATGCTATGAGGTAGTTTACAGCTCCCAGGCGCTCTTGGACCGTGAATGGCCCTTCCCATGATGCTTCCATCTTATGGGCCTGTTGTGCCTTCAAGACCATAACCTGGTCTCCTACCTTGAAGGAACGTTCTCTGGCATGTCTGTCATACCAGGCCTTTTGCTCTTCTTGAGCATCCTTTAGGTTCTCTCTAGCAAGGGCTAAAGAGTGTCGGAGGGTGCTTTGAAGGTTGCTTACAAAGTCCAGAATGTTAGTTCCTGGAGAAGGCGTAAACCCCTCCCATTGCTGCTTCACCAACTGTAATGGTCCCTTAACCTCGTGACCATACACAAGTTCAAATGGTGAAAACCCTAAACTGGGATGTGGTACAGCCCTGTAGGCAAACAGCAACTGCTGCAACACTAGGTCCCAATTATTGGAGAATTCGTTGATGAATTTTCGTATCATGGCCCCCAAAGTTCCATTGAACCTTTCCACCAGGCCATTGGTTTGATGGTGGTACGGGGTGGCAACCAAGTGATTCACCCCATGAGTTTCCCACAGTTTTTCCATGGTCCCTGCCAAGAAATTAGACCCTGAATCTGTAAGGATGTCGGAGGGCCAACCTACCCTGGCAAAGATGTCTGTTAGGGCCAGGCACACAGTGTTAGCCCTGGTGTTGCCTAGAGCTACTGCTTCCAGCCATCGGGTAGCAAAGTCCACTAAAGTCAGTACGTACTGCTTTCCTCTGGGCGTCTTTTTTGGGAAAGGGCCCAGAATATCCACAGCTACTCGCTGAAATGGGACCTCAATTATGGGGAGTGGCTGGAGAGGGGCCTTGACCTGGTCTTGAGGCTTTCCCACTCTTTGGCATACCTCACAAGACCGGACATAGTTGGCAACGTCCTTGCCCATCCCCTCCCAGTGGAAGGACTTCCCCAACCGGTCCTTGGTTCTGTTCACCCCAGCATGGCCACTGGGATGATCATGAGCTAAGCTTAAGAGCTTCCCCCGGTACTTAGTTGGAACCACCAACTGTTTTTGCGGCTGCCATTCTTCCCGGTGTCCACCAGAAAGAATCTCCTTGTATAAAATCCTTGGTCTATAACAAACCGGGATCGATTAGAAGAGCTGAGAGGCGGTGGGGTGCTCCGTGCCGCCGCCCAAGCTTTCTGAAGGCTGTCATCCGCTTCCTGCTCAGTCTGGAACTGTTCCCTTGAGGCTGGGGTCATCAGTTCTTCCTCAGACTGTGGACTTGGGCTTGGTCCCTCTGGAAGCAATGTAGGTGATGGGGTTGTTTCCGTTGCTGGTGAACCGCTCTCCGCTGGTGCACCTGAGGGTATTTCAGGCTCTGACTGAGACTTTTGGGTATGGCTGTCTGTTGCTTCTGCCAGTTGTGGCTCGCTGGCGCCCTCTGGCTTTGAGTTTGAAGATGTGGTTGCACTTGCTGGTGCTGGTTGCTGTTCCAGTTCCAGGCCTGGGACTGGAGGTGCTGTGGCTGTTTCAGTGGTTGGCATGGAATCTGGATCCACTACCTCTGTCTGGGTCTCTGGTAACACAGACGGGGCCTCTGTGGACGGCTCAGGAACAGGAATGGGTCTGGAAGCTTGCCTGGTTTGGCTACGTGTAACCATTCCCACTCTCTTGGCCCGCCTCACCTGGTTGGCCAAGTCTTCCCCCAGTAGCATGGGGATAGGATAATTGTCATAGACTGCAAAAGTCCACATTCCTGACCAGCCTTTGTACTGGACAGGCAGTTGAGCTGTAGGCAAGTCTACAGCCTGTGACATGAAGGGGTAAATTGTAACTTTGGCCTTTGGGTTGATGAATTTGGGGTCAACAAAGGATTGGTGGATATCTGACACTTGTGCCCCTGTGTCTCTCCACGCAGTAACCTTCTTTCCACCCACTCTCAAATTTTCCCTTCGCTCCAAGGGTATTTGAGAGGCATCCGGACCTGGCGATCTTTGGTGTGATGGTGGTGTAATGAATTGCACTCGCATGGTGTTCTTTGGACAGTTGGCCTTGATATGTCCCAGTTCATTACACTTAAAGCATCTTCCACCTGATGGGTCACTGGGCCGAGGTGAGTTACTGGAGACTGGTGAGGTGGAAGAGTAGGGTGTCTGTGGCTTTACTTGGGTGGTATGTGGGGTCTTTGGCTGTCCTCTGTTGTAGGGTTTATGGTCGGTGTGCCCCCTGGGGTAATCGTTCCCCTTGACAGTAGCTTTCTTGCTTTCTGCCACTTCCATCCATTTGGCTCCAATCTCCCTCGCCTCAGCGAGATCTTTGGGTTTTCCATCTTTTATGTACCGTGTGATATCTTCAGGAACACCATCCAAGAACTGCTCCATTTGTATGAGGAGGTGCAGTTCTTCCAAGGTTTTAACATTGTGTCCTGATATCCAGGCCTCATAATTTTTTGCAACGTAGTAGGCGTGTTTGGGAAATGACACATCTGGTTTCCACTTTTGGGTTCTGAAGCGCCGACGGGCATGATCTGGGGTTATCCCCATTCTGTATCTGGCCTTGGTTTGAAAAAGTTTATAGTCATTCATTTGCTGCTTAGGCATTTCAGCTGCCACCTCTGCTAAAGGTCCACTGAGCTGTGACCTCAATTCTACCATGTACTGGTCTTTGGGGATGCTGTACCCAAGACAGGCTCTTTCAAAATTTTCCAAGAAGGCCTCGGTGTCATCACCTGCCTTGTAGGTGGGAAATTTCCTGTGCTGTGGAGCAATAATTGGCCCCGGGTTGTTAGGGTTGGCTGGCACATGCAGCCCAGCTTTTGCCAAGTCCAGTTCATGTTTTCTCTGTTTTTCCTTCTCTTCATTTTCTTTTTGTTGTTTTTTCCATTTCTCGGCGGTGGGCCACCTCTTCTTCTTCTTGCTTCCTTCTGTGGGCCAACTCTTCTTCTGCTTGTTTCCTTTGGTGGGCCACCTCTTCTTCTTCTAGTTTTCTTTTGTGTGCTGCCTCTTTGGCTGCCTGTTCTCTTTGGTAGGCTGCCAGTTTGATGCTTTCTTCCTTTTCTTTCAGCTCCAGTTATCACCTGTGTTCAGCTTCTTTGAATTGCTCTTCGGCCTCAATTTTTGCCTTAGAAGTCATGATTCCTGTTTTCTTGTGTTGGGGTGCCCTCCGGTGTTTATCTTCTGAACTGCAGGTTCTCTGTTGCCTCCTGAAGTCTGCCTAGCAACAGTGCCTTTAGCTAATCTTCAATGTTAAGTAAACCTGAAAAACCACTTTATTTGCATGTATATAGTGCTGGTAATGACTCTCAATGGGAGAGCTATTGCATGACAAAAGACCCTTAACAGTCTGGTAATGGCTTCTTGCTTAACATGCAAGCCACAAACTGTCAGAGAGAGCAGAAAAAAAATTCTCTTTGGTTCCCTTTTAAAACCAAACTGTTTCTCTCTGCTAAAAAGCCCTTAGCAGAGAAAAGAAAAATATAATATTCCTACTGGCTTCTGGATTTTGTCTATCCCGTAACCGCTGCACACCATATCATAACCTTAGTCCCAGATTTGGACCTTAGCGTCCAAAATATGGGGGTTAGCATGAAAACCTCCAAACTTAGTTACCAGCTTGGACCTGGTACTTGCTGCCACCACCCAAAAAATTAGAGTGTTTTGGGGCACTCTGGTCCCCCTGAAAAACCTTCCCTGGGGAGCCCAAGACCCAAATCCCTTGAGTCTCACAACAAAGGGAAATAATCCTTTTTCCCTTCCCCCCCTCCAGGTGCTCCTGGAGAGATACACAGACACAAGCTCTGTGAATCCAAACAGAGTGACTCCCACTCTCCGTTTCCAGTCCTGGAAACAAAAGCACTTTCCTCTTCACCCAGAGGGAATGCCAAATCAGGCTAGCAAATCCAACACACACAGATCTCCCCCGATTTCTTCCTCCCACCAATTCCCTGGTGAGTGCAGACTCAATTTTCCTGAAGTAAAGAAAAACTCCAACAGGTCTCAAAAAGAAAGCTTTATATAAAAAGAAAGAAAAAATACATACAAATGGTCTCTCTGTATTAAGGTGACAAAATACAGGGTCAATTGCTTAAAAGGATATTGAATAAACAGCCTTATTCAAAAAGAATACAAATCAAAGCACTCCAGCACTTATATTCATGCAAATACCAAAGAAAAGAAACCATATAACTTACTATCTGATCTCTTTGTCCTTACACTTAGAAACAGAAGATTAGAAAGCAAAAACTACTTCTCCAGAGCTCAGAGAAAGCAGGCAGACAGACAACAAAGACCTAAGACACAAAATTCCCTCCACCCAAAGTTGAAAAAATCCGGTTTCCTGATTGGTCCTCTGGTCAGGTGCTTCAGGTGAAAGAGACATTAACCCTTAGCTATCTGTTTATGACAGTGGAATCTCCATCAATGGGTATTTTTAAGAGCAGGTTAGGAGCAGCTTAGACAAACATCTGTCAGGGATAGTCTAGATAATATTTAGTCCTGCCATGAGGGCAAGGGACTGGACTAGATGACCTCCAGAGGTCCCTTCCAAGCGTACATTTTTATGATATTACGTACATAGCATGAAATATTTCAAATGTGGACAAGGGAGATAAGTGTTCAGTTAGGTAACAAATGCAAGAGCAAGACCAAATCTCGAGAAGACCGTTCTAGATATGCAGGTACCACCTGCATCATGGCAGTACTTTACAGGCGTGCTAACGAAGCACAGCATGTGTTAGCAGTGCCACAGTGCTGGGACTCATTACAAGCTCTCTGTTTGCTTTGGAAGGAAAGGGTTCCTTTGAAGGCCACCTTAATGGAAGAGTCCGTACCTGAAGCACAATCACTGCCACAGCACCTGCACCACCAGCGGGGAGTCAGTTGCTGAGAGGAGGAGTTTCCAAGGCACAAATGATGGGTAGGTACCTGTCATGGTGTCGGCAGTCACCAGGTGCCCTCTTTCGGCCCAGTGACGCACTGCAGGTGGTCCCCACCTTAATTTCCCCCAATGGGGCAGCTAGGGGCGGCTCCAGGCCCCAGCATGCCAAGCGCGGGCTTGGGGCAACATGTCTTGGGGGCACTGTGCTGGTCGCCGGGAGGGCGGCAGGCAGACAGCCTTTGGCGGCATGCCTGCAGAGCGTCCGCTGGTCCTGCGCCTCCAGTGGACCTCCCGCTGGCTTGCCAACAGAGGGTCTGCTGGTCCTGCAGCTTCGGTGGACCTCCCGCTGGTGTGCCTATGGAGGGTCCGCTGGTCCCGTGGCTTCGATGGACCTCCCGCTGGCGTGCCTGCGGAGGGTCCGCTGGTCCTGCAGCTTTGGTGGAGCCGCGGAACCAGCAGACCCTCTGCAGAGACGTCTGCAGGAGGTCCATCGCAGCTGTGGGACCGGCAACCAGCAGAGGCCCCCCCGCGGCATGTCAACATGCTTGGGGCAGCGAAATGTCGAGAGCCGCCCCTGTGGGCGGCAATAGATTTGCTTTTAACAGCCTAGTGCAAGGAGAAGCCACCACACACTCACAGAACAGCAGGTCCTGGTTGAGTCAGGCTTCAGAGCAGGTGCCAGTCACAGAAACGGTTCATGTCTCTTCACCTCAGAACCCTGGTCCGACTCCCAAGTGAAGTCTGCAGGCAAAGTCTCTGGTTAGAGTGGTCTCCCAGGCTCCATCTATACTCGGAACCGTGTCGGATTCCCAGCGTGAGCACACGAACGTGCACTAGCTCGATTAACGGTAGCAGAGCCCTGGGAGCCCAGGGAGGGCAGCAGGGACGCACAGCCTAGCAGCCCTAGAACAAACTTTTCCCAAACAAAAACCCAAATGTTCAAGTACACGGGCCAGATTGGCAGAGATCAACTGGAGCCCCTGGGCCAGATCCCTGGCGAGTGTAACACAAACAGCTCCACTGGGGCCAATGGGCCAGATCCCCAGTGGGTGTAACACAAACAGCTCCACTGGGGCCCCTGGGCCAGAACCCCAGCGGGTGTAACGCAAACAGCTCCACTGGGGCCCCTGGGCCAGATCCCCAGCGGATGTAACGCAAACAGCTCCACTGGGGCCCCTGGGCCAGATCCCCAGCGGGTGTAATGCAAACAGCTCCACTGGGGCCCCTGGGCCAGATCCCCAGCGGGTGTAACGCAAACAGCTCCACTGGGGCCCCTGGGCCAGATCTCCAGTGGGTGTTATGCAAACAGCTCCACTGGGGCCCCTGGGCCAGATCCCTGGCAGGTGTAATGCAAACAGCTCCACTGGGGCCCTTGGGCCAGATCCCCAGCGGGTGTAACACAAACAGCTCCACTGGGGCAAATGGGACAGATCCCCAGTGGGTGTAACACAAACAGCTCCACTGGGGCCCCTGGGCCAGATCCCCAACGGGTGTAACGCAAACACTTCACTCAACTGCGACCCCTGGGCCAGATCCCTAGCGGGTGTAAAACAAACAGCTCCACTGGGGCCCCTGGGCCAGATCCCCAGCGGGTGTAACACAAACAGCTCCACTGGGGCCCCTGGGCCAGATCCTCAGCGGGTGTAATGCAAATAGCTCCACTGGGGCCCCTGGGCTAGATCCCTGGCAGGTGTAACACAAACAGCTTCACTGGGGCCCCTGGGCCAGATCCCCAGCAGGTGCAACACAAAGAGCTCCACTGGGGCCAATGGGCCAGATCCCCAGTGAGTGTAACAAAAACAGCTCCACTTGGGCCCCTGGGCCAGATCCCCAGTGGGTGTAACATAAACAGCTCCACTGGGGCCCCTGGGCCAGATCCCCAATGGGTGTAACGCAAACAGCTCACTCAACTGTGACCCCTGGGCCAGATCCCTAGCGGATGTAAAACAAACAGCTCCCCTGGGGCCCCTGGGCCAGATCCCCAGTGGGTGTAACACAAACAGCTCCACTGGGGCCCTTGGGCCAGATCCTCAGCGGGTGTAACACAAACAGCTCCACTGGGGCCCCTGGGCCAGATCCCCAGTGGGTGTAACACAAACAGCTCCACTGGGGCCCCTGGGCCAGATCCACAGTGGGTGTAACGCAAACAGCTCCACTGGGGCCCTTGGGCCAGATCCCCAGCGGGTGTAACAGAAACAGCTCCACTGGGGCCCCTGGGCCAGATCCCCAGCGGGTGTAACACAAACAGCTCCACTGCGGCCAATGGGCCAGATCCCCAGTGAGTATAACACAAACAGCTCCACTGGGGCCCCGGGGCCAGATCCCCAGCGGGTGTAACGCAAACAGCTCACTCAACTGCGACCCCTGGGCCAGATCCCTAGCGGGTGTAAAACAAACAGCTCCACTGGGGCCCCTGGGCCAGATCCCCAGCGGGTGTAACACAAACAGCTCCACTGGGGCCCCTGGGCCAGATCCCCAGCGGGTGTAGCGCAAATAGCTCCACTGGGGCCCCTGGGCTAGATCCCTGGCAGGTGTAACGCAGACAGCTCAGCTGAGTCCCCTGGGCCAGATCCCCAGCAGGTGCAACACAAAGAGCTCCACTGGGGCCAAAGGGCCAGATCCCCAGTGAGTGTAACACAAACAGCTCCACTGGGGCCCCTGGGCCAGATCCCCGGTGGGTGTAACACAAACAGCTTCACTGGGGCCCCTGGGCCAGATCCCCAGCAGGTGCAACACAAAGAGCTCCACTGGGGCCCCTGGGCCAGATCCCCAGTGGGTGTAACACAAACAGCTCCACTGGGGCCCCTGGGCCAGATCGCCAGCGAGTGTAACGCAAACAGCTCACTCAACTGTGACCCCTGGGCCAGATCCCTAGCGGGTGTAATACAAACAGCTCCACTGGGGCCCCTGGGCCAGATCCCTGGCGGGTGTAACACAAACAGCTCCACTGGGGCCCCTGGGCCAGATCCCCAGTGGATGTAACGCAAACAGCTCCACTGGGGCCCCTGGGCCAGATCCCCAGTGAGTGTAATGCAAACAGCTCCACTGGGGCCCCTGGGCCAGATCCCCAGCGGGTGTAACGCAAATAACTCACTCAAGTGGGGCCCCTAGGCCAGATCCCTAGCGGGTGTAACACAAACAGCTCCACTGGGGCCCCTGGGCCAGATCCCTGGCGGGTGTAAAGCAGACAGCTCAGCTGGGTCCCCTGGGCCAGATCCCCAGCAGGTGCAACACAAAGAGCTCCACTGGGGCCAATGGGCCAGATCCCCAGTGAGTGTAACACAAACAGCTCCACTGGGGCCCCTGGGCCAGATCCCCAGCGGGTGTAACGCAAACAGCTCAACTGGAGCCTCTGGGCCAGATCCCTGGCGGGTGTAACACAAACAGCTCCACTGGGGCCAATGGGACAGATCCCCAGCGAGTGTAATGCAAACAGCTCCACTGGGGCCCCTGGGCCAGATCCCCAGCGGGTGTAATGCAAATAGCTCCACTGGAGCCCCTGGGCCAGATCCCCAGCGGGTGTAATGCAAACAGCTCCACTGAGGCCCCTGGGCCAGATCCCCAGCGGGTGTAACACAAACAGCTCAACTGGAGCCAATGGGCCAGATCCCCGGCAGGTGTAACACAAACAGCTCCACTGGGGCCCCTGGGCCAGATCCCCGACGGGTGTAATGCAAACAGCTCCACTGGGGCCCCTGGGCCAGATCCCTGGCGGGTGTAACACAAACAGCTCCACTGGGGCCCCTGGGCCAGATCCCAGCGAGTTTAACGCAAACAGCTCAGCTGGGGCCCCTGGGCCAGATCCCCAGCAGGTGTAACGCAAACAGCTCCACTGGGGCTCCTGGGCCAGATCCCCAGCGGGTGTAACGCAAACAGCTCAGCTGGGGCCCCTTTGCCAGATCCCCAACGGATGTAATGCAAATAGCTCATTCAGCTGGGGCCCCTGGGCCAGATCCCAGCGGGTGTAATGCACAGCTCACTCAGCTGGGGCACCTGGGCCAGATCCCCAGCTGCGTGATACCCATTGCACTTCTCCATTCATGGCTGTCTAGAGCAGGTGCCGATTTCCTGGTTCCATTGAGTGTAGTAGTGAGGTGAAGCTTCAGTTACTATGTACGTCAAAGCCTTTGTTTTGATTTGATTTGTGATGCTAAACCCCATTCTCTCTCCATTCCACACTTGCTCTGTCTGCTGCACCTGGGGAGCAGTAGGAGAACCACACACCAGAGACGGGGATCTAGAGATCATGAGGGGCACAGAGTAGGATCCTGGAACAAGTGTTTTATCTCCTCAAGGTAGATACAAGCCATGTGCTGGGTAGCTCCAAGCATCTCCTCATCCCATCTTCCACAGTGTGACCGTCACTAGACACAGACTCCTCATTATAAATGCAGGTGGACAGCTCAGCATTCACTCGGATGTGTAACTGTCCTCGGACCCAGTCCTGCAGACACTCACCCACGTGCCTAACTTTAAACCAGTGACTGAACAGCCCCATTGACTTACATGGAATGAGACCTTAAAGGGATGCATGCACCTAAGTGTTTCCAGGATCAGAGCTGGGTCTCCAGCTGCCTCTGGCAAGACTAGCCACAGAACCAGAACTGTTTCCCTTACCCCTGGAAATCAGTGTAAATAGCGTTCCATTTGTTTCCCCTACAATTGCTGGATTCAAAACAAATTATTGGTGAGTACAAACATTCTGTAGTTGTCTTGAGTCAGAAGGGGCAATCTTTACATACACAACTTCTGTAGTTTGAAAACAGTCAGCAGTTGCACTTGCTTTGTACAATAGATGCTTTTGGACCACTGTGTCCATTCAAATTTAAGGCTTTTAACCTTGAGAGTGATTTCTGAATGCTAGAATGAAACAAATGCTGCTAAAGGTAAGCTTTACATAAGAGCTTGAAGAACCTGTGAATAATGAGATGAATGTTTAAACAGAGTTTCTGTCATTTTAATTCCCTGGGTTTTGAATTCATTGCATGTGGATAATTCTGGTGTATCAAGTCTAGAGTAAATAGTATATCTATCTATGTTGGACAGTTGCATTCTGTTTGAAAGAGAAGACTTGCAGCGGTTTCTAAAATTGTTTTGATGGTTTATCTGCTTCCAGAGGGCACCTTCACTTGAGGTTTGCATCCGAGACATCTCCTGGGCTTCCTAGAGACAAGCAATACACTGTTTAGCCTTTGGAGCCCACTCAGTAGAGAGGATGTTGAGTAGTTGATTGGATGACAGAGAATCTTTAAAGGCAGAGCTTGTGGGGGAAACCCCACAGGTGCCCATTGAATTATAGAAATGGAGACATCGCCCACAAGTTTTCCCCCTTTGATCTTTACCGAGAGATTTTCAACTGGTCTGTCTCTCGTCTGTCTGGACCCAAGAACAAGTGTAATTATTCTTATAGAAAAATGGCCATGCTGGGTCAGACCAATGGTCCATCTACTCCAGTATTCTGTCCTCCAACAGAAGCCAATGTCAGGTGCCTCAGAGGGAATGAACAGAACAGGCACTCATCCAATGATCCATCCCCTGTCATCCATTCCCAGCATCTAGCAAAAAGAGATTTAGGGACACCCAGACAAGGGGTCGCATCCCTGACCATCCTTTATTTCCAGTCTGAATTTGTCTAGCTTCAACTTCCAGCCAATGGATCTTGTTACACCCTTGTCTGCTGGACTGAAGAGCCCTCATGCCAAATTTCTGTTCCTCATGTGGGCATTTGCCAACCGATTTCACCCACCCAGTTTAGATTCTAGGAGTAACTTTAGGTAAATTGAAATGTAACCCCCAAGGAGATGACCTGGAGTGCTGGGGCTCTGTCTGCTGGCAGCTCGGGGGTGAGGCACTGTCCCTGGTCGGAGTGGGGAGCCAAGGCGGGCTCAGAGTCTGCCCAGTAACCACTAGGGAGTGGCAGGCCCTCCCAGGTTGCTCAGGAAAGGGGAGAAGCCATTTTGGAGTCAGGCTGGAGCCAGCCAGGGCAAGGGCAGGACTGGCTGTGTGGGGAGCTGGGGAGTCTCAGGCCTGCAGGCAGGTTCCTCCTGAGAACTGGCCTCTAGGGACTTGACAGAAAGATCCCTCAGCTGGGCTTTTCCCTCTCCACTGATGATTCCCAGTTTGTAGAGTTTTGCTGGGAAACTCCCCCAGCCAGACTGAGTTCACTCTGCAGCTCCCTCGGGGAGACCCGTCCCCACATGGTCAGCTCTGCTCTGGCTGCTAGTCCAGGGCTGCTGCCTGCAGTGTGTGTGTCTGGATCCTGGGTGAGGAGACGACAGTTTGAATTTTAGTACAGTTGTGTAATCTGCATCTTGAGCCCTGTGCCCCTTTGTGGTGAGGGGAAATCCTGGGACCAACGCAGCCTGATTCCTGCCTGAAGAGGATCCCTGACAGCAGACAGCCGCCCCTCTGTAGTGACTGAGGAGTCCAGAGTCAGCTCTGAACCTGAGGATCATTCATGGAGTTTGTGAGGGCACCATCTTTTAGTTAGTCAGGGAGTTTGTTTTGGGGACCCTCTACTCCCTGAACTGTGTCCTCAAGCCAGGGAGTGATGGTCTGGGGATTTTATAACCTGCTGCATATTAGACCTGTGGGGGGATTACCCTCTCCTCCCACTTGTGAGTCCTTTGGTCTGTAACCCAGTCAGCCACACTGCTAAACCACTGTAGAGAAGAATTTTGTGGTCATAGGTCATCAAGAGCCCCAACAAAGTACGGTACCGATGGGACACGGATCTTACATTTGCTACCTCAAGTCACATGACTGGGGAAATTCACAGGTATTAGCAGCAAGGGCACCGGTGACCCTAAAAATAGTGTTTTACCCTGTTACGTGTTTTTATCTCCTGTTTAATATAATGATTGTGTTGACTATATTGTACGTGTTTGTGTTATTTCTTGGAAGCCTCCAACTATCTGGCAAGTAAGTGGGGGTTACCCTGTGATTAGAGTTTTCCTCCCAAGCTGCCCTGGGGACCCTGCTAGGAAGGAGCAAGGGGGGTGGAGGCACTGCCAAAAAAATTCATAGGAAAAAATAAAGACGATTCAGCCTGCTGAGTGGGTGGTGGGATCCAGAAGAACCCAGGCCTGTCCATCAAACCTGACAGCAGATTGGCATTGAAGAAGGCAACCAGGTGAAGAGGAGGCTCTACAAAAACATTTTAAGCTAGATTATCCTCCCACTTTCACTGTTCCTGCAGCAGTGTAACTCCTTCGACTTCCAGGGATTTCCTTCTCATTTTCACCAAGGGAAGTGAGAAGAAAATCAGGCTCTTCAGTACCATGAACAATTTCCAGTATTGTCAATGGTGGCCCTATTCTATAAGCACTGCCCGCATGTGAATGGGCCGAGACCATCCTTGGCCTTACACTGGTTTTACTCTGTTGAATCAGAGCTAGTCCTGATTTACACTAGAGCAAGTCAGAGGAGGTGCAAGCTCATTGACTCCATGGGGTTTGGTGCATAGCTCACTGCAGGTTATCTAGTAGCATGGGAATGACATCAGATGGTTGCCCTGTATTTTCTTGGTACCACAGTGCACTACACTACACACCAGTGACAGGCAGACTCAAAAGGTTCAGAACCAAGTTAGTTCAATTGAAAGAAGCATCCAGAAGTTCAGATGTTTCTCAGAAATTAATCCAAACTAAGATCACTTCTTGAGAATGCAAACTTGGTTGATAATCTTGCAAGAACTTTCTCGTGTGATTCCTGGTCAGGGTTCTCACTGGGGAAAAAGCAGTAATTCTACTCTTCCCAGCTCCACACACAAAATAAGCTTTACCCATGTGAGTCCATGAGAATGTATCCCCCCTCGGTGAGGCTGGTTTCTTCAGCAGCTTAGGAGAGGCTGGCATTAACTGTAGAGCCCCAACCTGGCTGAGTCTGAACCTTGTTGCTGGTACTTCCTGCTGCTGAATGGGCTGGCACTAGCAAGTGTGAGCAGCAAGTTTTTAGTTTTTATGTCTACTGCTACCAATCTTATTAAGAACTAAGAAATTCAAGGGCCAGTGGGAAACCAGGGGAAAAGAGAAAAAAAGATTAATAGACCACAACTATTTCTAGACAGTGGTTGAGCTTGTGTGGGACTTTCAGATATTTATTTTCTAATTCAATTTGCTCATCTCAATTCTGTGTAAGATGCTCCCATACTATAAGAATGAATTAATAATAATTTAACTTGTTCACTGTTTATCTATACTCTTGAAAATTCAATCACTTTATATTAAGGATCAATTTATAAATAGGTTATAAATGATTTATAAATACATAAATAATCTATAATTATAGGTTTTATAGTGCATCAGGTCCAAAAGGGATCAGTTCAGGGTCCAGTTCAGGGGGTCATAGTGGATCACAAGCTAAATAATGTTGTCATATTGTTGTAAAGAAAGCTAACACTGTGCTGGAGTGTATTAGGAGTGCTGTAACAAGGCACAAGAAATAATTCTTCTACACTACTCCATGCTGATTAAGCCTCAGCTGGAGTATTGTGTCCAGTTCTGGATGCCACATTTCAAGAAAGACGTGGAGAAATTGAAGAAAGTTCAGAGAAGAGCAACAAAAAATGATTAAAGGTCTAGAAAACATGACCTATGAGGGAAGATTGGAAAAAAATGTTGGTTTGTTTAGTCTGGAGAAGAGAAGACTGAGGTTGGAAAAACATCTGTCAGGAATGGTCTAGATAATACCATAAGTGCAGGGGACTGGACTAGATGAGCTCTTGACTGGTTGCTTCCAGTTCTATGCTTCTATGATTCTATAACCATGGGTTATAACCAATTATCACACCTGCTACTGATGTACTTTTAGCCTTATCTAACACATGGTACGCGTACATGTGGCATGTTTAATGGCATCTATTAATAATTTTAAAACATAAGAACGGCTGTACTTGGTCAGACCATTGGTCCATCTAACCCAGTTTCTTGTCTTCCAACAATGGCCAATGCCAGATGCTTCAGAAGGAATGAACAGAACAGGGTAATTATTGAGTGATCCATCCCCTGTCTTCCAGTTCCAGCTTCTGGCAGTTGTAGGTTGAGGGACACCCAGAGCATGGGGTTGCATCCCTGATCATCTTGGTTAATAGTCACTGATGGCCCTATCCTCCCTGAACTTATGTGTTACACCCTTTGTCAATCATTTATAAGTGTAACTTTAATATAAAATCTGACTCAGAGTTCAGAATTTAGGATTGAAGAGCAAATCTAGACAAATGCATATTGTTTGATGAACAGAGTTCCAGTCTGCTCTAACAGCTACAGCTATGCAAATAGTGGAAAGAAATTGTGCTATAAATATTCATTTCCAATTGAAAGTGAATTTTGATTCACATCATTTCATGGCCATTTGGTTTTCACTTTCAGTGAACATGCAAAGCTTGAGAATTCACTCTAGTAAAAATTTCTAATGAAAATAAAATTTAGTTCAAACGCTCAAATGTTTGCCTGAAGCAAACTTCAGAGGTATATTTGATTGTAAAAATTGTATTTTAAGATGTATTTGCTAGTTACCTCAGCCATCCAAGCAAAGAACAGAAACAATGCCAACAATAAGTAATTTTTGTTTGTTTGTTTGTTTTAGAAAGCAGGCATAATCACAAAATTAAACAAAGAGTAAGAATTACTTTACATTTTATTATGTTGCCTCTGGACAAAACAACTCAATAGCTAAAACTTATTAAATTCAATTTTAATCAAGTGTCTTGGTAGTTATACAGCTCACTGAGTTATCACTTTCTTGAGTGCCACATTACTAAAGAATTTTAGCAGAACTAGAAACCCAGAGAAGAAGGGTAGTCTATATTCTTACAGTTTCCACAGCTTCCATTAATTCTTGATTCATTGGTTGCTGCGGGCTAGAAAATCAGCCCAGGGAACTCATTCTGTCTCCTTCTCGTTGGTAAATTAATGAGGAATCTCTTTTCCATTCCTCTTCAGGCAGGCAGTACATTGTCACTTTACCACTTCCACATGAAGGAAGTGGCCTGAGAGTGGAATAGAGCAGGATGTAACAGGACATTCATTTGGCCACTCGTCTATAGGTGCTGATTCTGAAGTCAATGGCAGAGCTCACATGCACCAAAATGGAGAGGAACCAGATAGAGAGAGAAAGAAGCTCCCCCTGATAGGTGAGGGGCAAACACATCAGTCCTGGAGACAAAGACTGAACCAAGAGGGAGGCAAGGAGTTGACCACACACTGATGGGGTTGTTGTCTCTATGCATCCCAAGGACGTGGCAGCTCTGAAATCAGTCTCACTGTCTCTTACCTTTAACCTTTCTGGGCCTGATCCAAAGCCATTAAAGTCAATGAACGTTTTTCCGTTGACTTCCCTAGGCTCTGGATGAGGCTCTAGAACTGCTACACCCTAGGTCTGGGATTTTCAGCATGCTTCAGCTAGCCTCTTCCTCCACTTGCCTGGCATTCTGTGCAGCGTGAGCCCTGGCAGCCATTTCCTGTCTTCTGGCTCATCACAGACAGACCAGAACATGTGATGACGGAATGGTCAGTGGCACACCCCCTGGAGTACATGGGGCTGAAGGCTCTGCCATGCAGCATATCCTTCACGTGGTAGTTCACATATCTGCCATAACGTCTAGGATCCATGACTGGTCATACAGAGGCACAGAGACATTCATTTTTTCTACATGCGGTTATTTTTATTACATAATCTCAACTAGAAGAATTCATTCATTAATAGAATTCTATTTATTTGGCATGGAATATTTTCCTTGCCTTGGACTGGGATCCCTGTTAGAGAGTCAGGGCTCAGCCCTGCAGCTCACAGTGAGGCAAATCTGGGCTGCCCGGGAGTTTTGCACGTGTGGGAGAATTAGTGCTGCTTAATGCTATTTCAGAAACAAGACATCAAACCCTGTCTAGTTTTCCTCAAATGAATCATAGGCGCTGAGCCCCATCCTCTTTGGAACCTCCCTTCAGGTAGTTGAAGGCAGCTATCAAATCCCCCTCACTCTTCTCTTCTGCAGACTAAATAACCCCAGTTTCCTCAGCCTCTCCTCATAAGCCATGTGCCCCAGCCCCATAATCATTTTCATTGCCCTCTGCTCAACTGTTTCCGATTTGTCCACATCCTTTCTGTAGTGGGGGCCCCCAAACTGGATACAATATTCCAGATGTGGCCTCATCAGTGCCGAATAGAAGGGAATAATCACTTCCCTCGATCTGCTGGCAATGCTCCTACTAATACAGCCCTATATGCCACTAACCTTCTTGGCAACAAGGGCACACTGCTGACTCATATCCAGCTTCTCATCAATTGTAACCGCTAGGTCATTTTTTGCAGAACTGCCACTTAGTCAGTCAGTGCCCAGTCTGTAGCAGTGCATGGGATTCTTCCTTCCTAAGTTCAGGACTCTGCACTTGTCCTTAAACCTCATCAGATCTCTTTTGGCCTAATCCTCCAATTTGTCTAGGCCACTCTGGACCCTATCCTTACCCTCCAGCATATCTCCCCCCAGCTTAGTGTCATCTGCGAACTTGCTGAATTGCAATTCATCTCACCATCCAGATCATTAATAAAGATATTGAACAAAACCGGCCCCAGCACCGACCCCTGGGGCACTCCGCTTGATACTGACTGCCAACTAGACATTGAGCTGTTGATCACTACCCATTGAACCCAACGATCTAGCCAGCTTTCTATCCACCTTATAGTCCAGTCATCCAGCCCATACTTCTTTAACTTGCTGGAAAGAATACTGTGGGAGACCGTATCAAAAGCTTTGCTAAAGTCAAGATATATCACATCCACCGCTTTCCCCATATCCATAGAGCCAGTTATCTCATCATAGAAGGCAATCAGGTTGGTCAGGCATGACTTTCCCTTGGTGAATCCATGTTGACTGTTCTTGAACACCTTTCTGTACTCCACATGCTTCAAAATGATTTCCTTGAGGACCTGCTCCATGATTTTTCCAGGGACTGAGGTAAGGCTGACTGCAATGACCATAATGGTCTTTTACTTCCTCTGCTCTGGGCATTACTGTACTTAGGGACCAATAGATATTTTATTGTATGCTTTCTAGATTCTCTCATATATGACTTCATTTATCTTTTAACTAACTTTTTTTTCAGTTCTGTAAGCTCTGCTCTTAGCGGGACTTTGAAGACAACAGCAGAACAAGAATTAAGTTTTATTATTTAGTTTGCATATTTCACTCTTTTGAACAAGTGGGTTTCCAATCCTTGGGCCTGGAAATAAATTTGCTTTTTAAAATCACTATTCAGGCATCCTTAAGAAACTGGACTCAAGAGAGTGGGGTAATTTCCAAAGCACAGTAAAAGGAAAGGGAGAATTGCATTCAAAAATATTTTATTTTGCATAAATATTATGTCCATAAAGTGTTAATATATGGGTAATTTTCTCAGTCATGGAGGAAGAATGAAGCTCCTTGAGAGACTGGTTCCTTACCATGAAAATTAACACATGGTTTAACAGGGTTATTTTAAGTACTGCAAAGCAGCACTGGTAAAGACATGCCAGACTGTGTTGGATGATGACATCCCTTAGTGTTCAAGTAGCTGTCCCCAGGAGAACCGAGCTCTCCGATACCCGAAGAGGATGGAAGCGAAGCAGCAGCTCTGATCACAGTGCTCATGGTCTAATCTGCCAATAAATTACTTGCTGCAGTGTTTTTCTTTGCTCTGTTTTATCAGAACCTCCTAGCGAGCACCTGCACAGCCCCTTGAGAGCCAGCTGCCAGCAGACCAGTGATTTGATTATATTACACAAAAGGGATCATGGTGCCTGGAGTGGGATTACCCAGGTGTTTGATGTAAAGCGTGTGCTCAAGTGCTTTGCTGGGCTGGGGCCTGGAATGGGATTAATTGTTGTGGCCTCCAAAACAAATAGTAGCAGTAGTAGTAGGCAGCATTGCTCTGAAACAGATTCACAATACGCAGAGTCCCACAGAAGCCAAGCAGCGAGCAGCACACGATGTAAATAAGCATGCTGGCCCTGGAAGGCCAGGCCAGGCCCAGGGCCTGTTACAGGGCCTCAGTCCCATTAAAAGCAGTTCTTCTGGGGGCAGGCCCTGACTGAACAAAGCCCACTGAGAAGGCAGGAGCAGAATATACAAGAGTTCTGGTCTCGGCTGGGGAGAGAGTGGGGAGATCACTTCAGAGCTGGGATTGGCTCCCCACAGGCAGGCCAAGATGGGGAGTGGCCTTGGGAGCCAGAGAGAGGGACAATTTGGAGCTGGAGAGAGGACAGTCTTTTTTCAGTACGTGGCCCGAGTGGCAAAGGCCCTGGCTTCCCCCAGGGTGACCCCAACATAACAGGAAGGATTTTAGTCCAAGGGAGAAGGATCTGCTGGGTTTATTGCATGCCACAAAATCCAAGTGTACAAAAGTCACGAATCAGAGGCCAAAAAGTGTCAGCATTTTTTAAATCATAAATGTGCGGCTGTCTTTGGCGTCTAGTCTGAGCCTTCAGGTCTCTCTCAGGCCACATTTTCAAGCTTTCCTCAGCAACCATGACAGCTAGAAATATAGTGTTTTAGAAAAGGAAGCAGACATTTGACTGCAGTCTCCATTCCCACAGCCAGGGCTTCGAGCAACACACCAACTATTGAGAGACACCCAATACAATTGCAAGGGTTGACATAACTGGGCTTGCTGTGCACTTGGATTTCATTACCCAACCTGTTCACGGTCAATGTCTCCAGGGGAAGTGAGGGACAGCCACACACCTGGCCAGGGTCTAAGTAAGCAGACTCAGTCACAGGTGGCCACATACAGAGAGTACCAACGTCTGCCATGGGGAGTCCATCCACTGCATCCAATGCAGCTGCTCCACCATGGTTGTCATCAGCATAACTGAGGCCTTGTCTGCACTGGAGAAATGTACATGTAGAACTCAGTGACCTGGCAAGCTCCTCACACCGATGCATGCCGCACCACGGTGATGGTCAGGAAAAGCACTGCCAGTGGGAATGCCACACACTGGCACAGCTGGTGTCCAGCAGCTCTGACAGTTCTCTTGGCTATTTACCCCCTGAGTCCTTCCCTGCCTGCATCCGTGCCCCTATCCAGATTCCCTTCCTTCATAAAGATGTCCATCTCGTGTGAGGCACACTCTAACTCTGCACCAGGACACTGAGTGTTATTCAGGTTTTCCACAAAGGGGTCTGTGAGGAGTTCCCCTCACAAAGCTAGCACCTCCTGCTGGTCATCTTGGAGATCAGCTCTGCAGGTCAGTACACCCACTCCCGGTGTGCATCACCTGCCATCACTTCTGCTCTTGAACCCACATCACTCCAAGGACCACAGTGTCCTCTTCATGACAGTCCTCCAGCCATGCCATGATCTGCACTGCCCCTTCTGAGGGCCAGGACTGCATTTCACCTATCCAGCCACTTCCTCAGTGGTGAGTGGTGGGGAGGAACTCAGGCCTGCCCACTACTCTGGGTCATGGCCCAGGGACCTGGTAGATGGCAGCCATGTGCTGCTTCCCCTCCAACCCCTCAGTCTATTTGTCTGGGCCATGTCTCTGTGGTCCCCAGCACGCTCTTCTATTCGCTCTCTCTAGCTTTCCCGGTCCCTGCTGTAGCACTGCTCTGTCCAGGGTGCTGGCACTCCTTCTTCTTGCTAGGAACTTGACCTTTTCTTCTTGAGCTCCAGGTGACTTCCGATCCCGCTCTGCTCTGCAGCTCTTCTTATATGGGCCTGCCAGGCCCTGACCGGTGGCTCCTTGCAGCCCCCCTCCATCCCCATTGGTTGCTTTTTGTGCATCTTCCCGAGGGCTCTATTAACCATGGACATGCCAGTGTGGGGCAGATGCCCCATCATAGGGTCATTAAAGGAGAAGACAGCAGCTCCATTCCCTTGCCACATGTTATGCCCAGGCAGTGGAAACAGCAGCGGTGGCTTCAGGCACCAGAGCTCCAAGTGTGTGCCTGGGGCGGCAAGCCACGGGGGGGCGTCCTGCCGGTCCCTGCGTAGGCAGCAGTCAGGCTGCCTTTGACGGCTTGCCTGCGGGAGGTCCACCGGTCCCGCAGATTCGGCGGCAATTCAGTGACAGGTACGTCAAAGCCACGGGACCAGTGGACCTCCTGCAGGCATGCCGCCAAATCTGCGGGACCGGGGAGCTTACACAGGCAAGCCGCTGAAGGCAACCTGCCTGCTGTGCTTGGGGCGGCAAAAAAGCTAGAAGCGGCAAAGAGTTCTGTGGCACTTTATAGACTAAGAAACGTATTGCATGCATCTGACAAAGTGCGTATTCACCCACGAAAGCTCATGCTCCAATACGTCTGGTAGTCTATAAGGTGCCATAGGACTCTTTGCCGCTTTTACAGATTCCGACTAACACGGCTACCCTGTGATACTTGAAAAAAGCTAGAACTGCCCCTGGGAAGCAGCAATGAGAATGAGCAGATATGAGGTAATAGAACATGTCTAGTTGGTACAGCACAGTGATGCAGAGGAGTTGCTGTCAAAGTTTTTAATTTCCTTACTTTTGTGAGTTTAGATTGATCCTTAATCTTTTTTTTTAAATTGCATGACATTAATATTTGTAAAAAACTTTACTAATTTAATTTGCCTTCTCGCTGCTACAGGATGATGACTCACTCTCACTAGGCTATTGTTCACAGTATGCAATAGTGATATGTGGTGTTTGTCACAGCAATTTCATTAGTCTGGTTTTAGATCTTGATACAGATTATCAATATATTAACATTTCTACTGTAAAATGGGGCTCGTGATTAACAGATCTTTAAATAGCAATGACATAGCAGTATCTTTCTCTGTTGAAAATATCAAGCAGCAGCCATAGTCTTCCACTAATTAAAATGGATTCTGGTCAATACTTAGAATTTTTCTACTACAAAGCATATTTTTAAAAAATCAGTAATTAAGAGGGAAAAAATGAGAACTACTTGCTGAGCGACTTTGATTTTGATACATGGAAATGTTTAACTTGGTTCATGAATTTGATACCTTTATGAAGTAAAGTTATTCAGATTGTAAACTCTTGGGGCGGGAGATCTTTCTGTTGTATTTGTACAGCCCCCTAGTACCGGGGGGGCTGATGTCTCTAGGTGCTACCACAGCACACACCCACACAGATGAAATGCAGACTTTATGTACATCATTCTGTGCTTTGGAGATACTTCTCCACTGCTCACTTAGGTTCCCATTCTCCACATTCAGTAATGGAGACTCCTTCTAAGCTCTCTAATGATTCCCTCTCAACTTGGCAATTCTGTAAATTCTCGACTCTCTCATCAATTGTGCAATTTCTGCACCATTTCTTAGTGTTGTCTGTTTCCCCACTGACTTGTGTGGTTTCTCTGGAACCAGCGTGTCTTTGTTTGGCTGTTCATATCAGTTTTCTTGTCGATTATTTATTTGTGCTACAGATCATTATGAGACTTTCCCTAAGTGGGAAATAAGTCTCCCTGCAACATGACTGTGTTCAAACAGCGCTTTCTCACTCCCCACGGCTACTCTCCATGTGTTCTCAGTCTCACCTGATCTCTGTAGTGAGGGCAGGAAGTGTAGGTTCCTGGAACTCTTAGCCTGTAAGGGCAGTGAAGACATGGTGAAGGAGATGGATTCTGTTCTAACTAACACATCATCAGCAGAAAAGCTTCAGGTGCTGGGCCAGTTCTGTCCTCAGTGAGAGCCTTGCAATTACCCTGCATTGCTCCCTGGCTTCCTTTTGCTCGAATTTGGCTTGGAATCTTTGTCCATCAATTGATTATTATCTTCCAGAACAAAGAGAAAAGTGATAGCAACAAACCAGGTAAATACAAACCAGTGAAGGGCTCCAGTGGGACAATCTCACTCTGAGTTGGCCAGTGATTTGCCCTGACTAAGCTAGAACACAACTTTATTCTCTGGGCAGTACTGTCATTCTGATAGCCTGAATGTCCTTAGCTCTGACCTCCTGGGGTTATGACCACAGCTTGTTTTTAGAGGTAAAGTAACTGCATGATTGATAAAGGAAACAATAAAGTGCAAGGGCCTGTTAGACTCCACAGCTCCCCCTTATCCCCCCAGCAATATAGCCTGGGTGGCCAGAGCATGTTCAATGAGCTCCAAGACAATCTATGTCAATAGTTGTTTAAAATTGGGTACATTTGGCCCTCTGCCCATGCTAGGTCTTTGCTCCCTCCCTCAACCTCATCCTCATGTAGGAGGGCAAAGAGAAACTGGATAATATTAGTTACGAATCACCATGAAGCCAGAAGGGCAGCCACTGCACTGAACACTACCTCGCCTGGTACCACCTTCTGAGCCCTAAGGGCCAGCCAGAAAGTGCTGCATTTTTACACCTCCATGTGCCTCGTGACAGGCTGTAATTAAAGCATTAAATGTCACTGCTAGAGCTGATTTACCAGCTAATTACTCGCTGACGTTGAAGTGGCCTTTCTGCATGACTGCTTCGGAAGGGAGATAGGAGAGCAAGATGGTCTGGGAACATCTAAGGCACAATATTTAAAGAGGAAAGTGACTGTTTGCCTTCATAATCTCCTCTGAACGAAACTGCAAAATACAGCTCCCCAAACAGGATTCAAACACACTTCACAAGTAATGACACAGTGACTGAGGCTTTGCAATAATTAGGCATCAGAATTGCACGGGGAGGAATTAACTGGAACGTAACTTTAACTACTGGGTGTGTGTGTGGGGGAGCCAAGCATTTCAAAGGAGATACAGAGCAGCAGCTTTTTTCTAAAGTAAGGCTTTAGCAATAGGTATGTTGTTAGCACTGAGACTGATGAACCATTGGCCCAGCTTCCCTCAGGGGGAGCTGAATTCTGTCACTGGAACTTTTTGCTCAGGACTGGCTGGCTTCTCAGAAGAGATGCTCTAGCTCCTCCAGAAGCATCCAATTAATCCCTCCATCGGTGAAGGAAGTTCCCCGGCCCGTGCTATGCAGGAGGCTCTGTGGATTTTGGCATGAAGACGGGGAGAGCTTGTTTTCAAACAATGACATTATGTTTTTCCTTAGGCCCACATAACACAGCTCACACAGTCCTGGCATCCAGAGCTCCCCTGAAAATGGCACATGACCATGACTTCCCCACCATCAGTCCCAGCCCTACACGCCAGAGCAGCGGCTCCATACAGAGCCGAGGGCAGCTGCCCACAATGACTCACTAGGCTCTGAAAACCTGTGAAGTATCCGAGGGGCCAGTTCTGCCCTCACAGGGGTGTGCCCAGGCCCCACACCATCATCAACATTTTCATGCGCAGCCAGCACCACAGCCAGCGTCACACCACCGATGTGTGTAATGACGCTGTGCTGATTGGCGGCCATGGAAGAGCTGGTCTCTGATGTGCAGCCAGTGACCTGCCTGCTCCCTGCCCTGCATGGCCACAGAACAGCAGCTTTGGAACTGAACAACGCTCTTAAATTTGAACAGCGCCATTCATACTGGAAGTACCAAGTTGACAGACAGGCTCTAAGGTGGGCTTGCTCCTGCAGGGTGCAGTCACCCAGGGCTGAGAGATACCCGCTCGCCCACAGTTTTAGGATTGGTTAAGGCTAGTCAGAGTGAGCAGGGTCAATTCTCTTCCTGCACAACTCCCTGTGGACCTCCCAGTTTCCAGCAGCCTGTTTGTAAGTACAGCCCAGGTAAATTACAGCATGTCTGTGTGCAGACAGGACTCCACAGGGGATGCTGCTCTTTATCCTCGGTGATGATAGGAAGTTGTATGCCGTGTCTGTCTGTCCATCCGTCCCTGGGGCCTTTTGCTGGAGGGCATGAGCCCTACTCAGTGTGTACGTGCATCCACGTGTGTGTGTGTGTGTGTGTGTGTGTGTGTGTGTGTGTGTGTGTGTGTGTGTGTGTGTGTGTGTGTGTGTGCTGCCCCCTGCTGGAGAGTATACGTCCTGCTCTGTGTGTGTGTGAGAGCAAATTCTTACTGTAGACGAGCGGACTCACCCCTGTGGCGCCTCCTGCTGGTGACTTCAGGGAATTAGCTCAGTCCCAGCCCGGAGCGCCCTCTGCAGGCCGGTGATCCACCTGTCCTCTGCTGGCCCCGTGTCCCTCCCTGGACCCCGGTGCCCCTTTAACTGGGTCTCCCCCCCTCCCAGGGGAACCCCCATCCCACTATCCCCACTTTGCCTCAGTATTGGCTACTGCCCAGTCATTGTCTAGCCCCACGCCCCGGGGCAGACTGCAGTATCAGCCACTCATCATTGGCAAAGGGGTTTTGGCCTGGCTGCCTTTACCCACCCTCCGGCTGCCCCTCTGCAAGCCCAGTATCTTGGAGGCCTAGAATTAGGCCCCGCAGCCTGGGGAGTTCCTGGCCTAGGGCTTCCCAGCTCCTAAGGCCTTTCCCCAGCCCTGCCTTCCTCTAGGTCCCCTGGGTGAGTTCCCAAGCAGCCAGGCCTGTTTCCCTCTCCAGTCAGAGAGAGACTGTGTTCTGCTTCTGGCTCCCTGGCCTTCTTATACAGCTTGTGGCTCAGTTTGGGGCGTGGTCCCCAGCTACAGCCACTCCCGCCATCAGCCCAGGCTTCTGGCTCCAGCTACGGCCCCTTGCCAGGGCTGTTTTACCCCTTCTCTCCCGGAGCAGGAGTCCACCCTGCTACACTTACACACACATACCCTGGACTCTCTGAATGTCTAACCAGCTTTTTAATTTCTCTCATGATTAACCACTAGTCATCACTGACTGTCCTTCGTCTTAGAATCATAGAAAGGTAGGGCTGGACGGGACCTCGAGAGGTTACGTCCAGCCCCCTGCGCTGACACAGGACCAGTAAACCTCGACCGTCCCTGACAGTGTTTGTCTGACCTGTTCTTAGAAACCTCCAGTGATAGGGATTCTACAACCTCCCTTGGCAGCCTGTTGCTGAGCTTAACTATCCTTAGAGTGAGAAAGGTTTTCCTAATACACAACTTACACCTCCCTTGCTGCAGATTAAGCCCAATACTTCTTGCCTGGCCTTCAGTGGACATGAAGAACAATTGATCACTGTCCTTTTTATAACACCTCTTAACATCTTTGAAGACTTATCAGCCTCCCCTCGCCCAAAACTAAATGTGCCCAGTTTGTTAAACCTTTCCTCATAGGTTGGGTGTTCTAAACCTTTCACTATTTTTGTTTCTCTCCTCTGGACTCTCTCCAATTTGTACACCTCTTTCTTACAGTGTGTCTCCTCCTCCCCCCCTGTACTCCAGCTGAGGTCCCATCATTGTCTAGTAGAGCGCAGCAACTATCTCCCATGTCTTGCACATACCCCAGAATGGTATTAGCCTTTTTAGCAACTGCATCACATGGTTGACTTATATTCAATTTGTCATCCACTATAACACCCAGATCCTTGTCAGCAGTACCTCCTCGAGCCCATTATTCCCCATTTTGTAGTCATGGATTCGATTTTTCCCCCTAAGTGCTGTACTTTGCGCTTGTCTTTGCTGAATTTTATCTGGTTGTTTTCAGACCAATTCTCCAGTTTAACAAGGTTGTTCTGAATTCTAATTCTGCCCTGAAAAGTTTTCAGCTCCCTTCTCACTCTTCCCTACCTCCAGCTGTCTTCTCTGCCTGGAAGCTGGGTGGCTTTTGAAAACACCTTCTGGCAGGAACTCTTTCTGTCTTTCCTGCGGTCTCACTCTGGCTTTGACTGAGCTCTCCCTTCTACGCTAGTGAACTGGGTCATGGTAGAACATGTGTTAGCTGACGACAGAAGCTCTGGTATTTAACATCATGTCAACTCATTGTACTTCTCCCAAGTGTCCTTGACCATGCTTGGGGTGAAAACTTGGCCCCACTGCAGTCAATGGAATAATTGCCATTGGCTTCAATGGTGCAGGATTTCACCCTAAGTGTGTCACATTGTGTTAGTTAATATTGGTTTTAACATAACCTCTTCATCTAGGGAAGATTAACCCCTTTTCTGCCTCAAACCCCTTCCTTGTCCCCTAATCCCATCATCTGGCTCCTCTATCCCTCACCTGTCAGCACTCTCACCCCTTTTTCTCTGCTGTTATTATCATGACACTTATTATTTGTGTTCTGTAGCACCAAGGAGCTCGAGTCATGGCCACGACCCCGCTGCACTAGGTATTGCACCAACATGGAACAGGAAGATGGTCCCTGCCCCCAGGAGCTGACAACCGAAGTGTAAGACAGGAAATAATAGATGGCCACAAACAGAGAGGGGAGTACAAATGAACAGTGAGCACACACTCGTAGAGCCTGCCACCTACACCCTCACCTGCCTGCTCCACGCCAACAAAGCTTCAGTAAGTCACTAACCATCTCCCGCAGCTACGTCAAAGGTGTTCCCCACTGTGGTTATTGAGTTCTGTTACCTAGGGAGGATGGAACCCATGTGACGTCCTATTAGCAAGGAGAGATAGCTGACTCCTGCGCCATGCACTGGGCCGAGAAGGAAGTCATATAAGAGGGAACAGTTTTCCATCTCCAAACTGTCCCTACGTCAAGGCTGATGAGCCTAGTAGAGTGACACTTATATTCACATGTATGTGTCTATCCTGGGAAAAATCAGTCTATTCCCCTCCCAATCTGCACTCTGTGGCCATCCTGGGGGTTTCTAAGCACCACTCCAGCCAGGCTGCAAAGTGAGACAAGTGAATCCAGATGGCGAGCGAAGTCTTTGGAATGTTTCTATGTTGTGTTAGCACCGATTTGCTTTTTCTGGTGTGCACATGAAACATCACTCTGTATATCAGGTTTCTGAGTAAGGCCTGGCCATTGTCTCAGTACAGCTGTGGCCATTTACTGCCTTTCTTCACCAGTTTTTCCTTGTTTCCCCTTTCTTACCCAACTTGTGCATGTGCCAGCCCCTCCAGGGACTGAGCCACTTTGCTTTAATTTTAATTTCTGCTTTATGAATTCTACAGTGTCCTAGATACTTTTATGAGATGGGCACTTTATATGCAGATGAAATAATAAATACTCATGAAAACCTTGAAGCAAAGGCTTGCAAAGAAAGATTTATGCAATATTATAGCTGGAGTACATAGAGCATTATGACTACAGCATGCAATATATTACACATCACTGTATTTGGACTCAGCGATGAGGCAAAGTGGTGTATTCTTTCTTTATTGCTCAATGTGACTAATATGCGTAGAATAATCGAGCTGGAAAATGTGAATATTAGCAGATACATAAACAAATAATGTGTTACAGCTGGACATTATAAGTGTGGTGGTAATATCCATGTGATCAATTGCATTTATCATGCTTGTTTGCCTTGCCTACATGCGGCCCAGGAATCCATCTCCCCCAAGAGTTAATTCTGACAATCTAGAAGCCTAAGACACTTCCGACATCTGAAATCAGTCTGATGAAAAGATACTTCCTCCTTTGCCCTCCAAATTAAGATTGCTTCACTCATGGAAGGGTGCACTCCTGAACCACAAAAGCTATTTTTGGTCCTTTTTAGAGGTGTTTTAAATGAGCTAGTTACAAATTCTCTCCTATTGAGTCCTGAGTTGTTGGACTCATAGTATAATGTAACCTGGCATTCTAACCAGATGAATACAAAAAATAGCTTCAATAAAATGGAAAACTGTCCCAAACTATTCTAGAATCCTCCTTCTGTATTGTATGTGGTTTATGTTATTATTGTCTGTGACAACCTGCATAACACGCTCATGGCTTGACCAGTCATGAGTCAGATAGCCATGCCAAATGCATAGCACACATTTATGACATAATGGTTACACCTGTATATTCACAAATAGAAAAACTCCATTAAATGTCAATAGAGGCTGCTCACCAACCTAAATTCAAAGATCAAGCAGTGAGCAGCTAAGGTATTCAAGCAATTCCCCAACACAATATAATCCTTCACCGTTTGCCACCACCCACTCCAATTTACATTGACACAGCCTTCATAGCTTTCCTTCAAATTTGCTAACACATATATGGTCTGCATCATTAGAACCACACTACCTTGTCACCAAGGATAGATTTGGCCATACTGTGCTGGCCATGTAAAATTCCATCTGTCCCGCAGAAGAGAGCATTTATCAAAGGAATTCAAGGATAGCTGATACTCTTCATACTGTGGGAAAGGAGGAATTTTAGAAGATCTAAGTCTGTCTGGAGTAAGTGCGATTCGAGTGAGTGAAGGTTAGAATAGCCTTTAGCTGTACAGTCAATGACTTCTGAGGGTTTAAAGTTCTAACATAACATTGCATCTGTCATAAATAGATTGTTAAGGGTTAATGTCTCTTGTACCTGTAAAGGGTTACAAGCAGGGAACTGGACACCTAACCAGAAGACCAATCAGAAGACAAGATACTTTTAAATTGGAGTGGAGGGAAGCTTTTGTGTGTGTTCTTTGTCCGTTGTGTGTTCTTCTCTCGGAGGGTCTAAGAGAGACCAGACATTACTACAGGCTCTCTAAGTTTCTTTTCAAATAGTAAGTAAAAACAGGCGCTTTAGGCTTTTTGATTGTTTTACTCTATTTGCAATTGTGGATCTGGCTGGTTAACTTTTATATGTGTAGTTGCTGGGAATATTTTGATTTGTATTGGTACTGGGGGGAAAGTCTCTTTCTGGTGTCTGTAAGCTATAGGACCCTGTAATATTTACATCTTGAAGTTACAGAGATAATTCTTTACTTTTTCCTTTCTTTTATTAAAAGATTTCTTTTTTTAGAGAACCTGATTGATTTTTTTTCCTTGTTTCCCTTGTGTTATTCCAGGGGATTGGGATAACTCACCAGGACGGGTGGGGGGCAGACGGGAGAGGGAGAGATAGAATCTCTCTTTGTTTTCCTTGAATCTATTTGCCTCTTTGTGGAAGGGAAGGGAGATGCTTCTCTGTATGGTGATTTAAGAGGTTGGATCAGTGTCTCTCAGTATAGCCCAGGAAGGGAAATTCTGGGAGGGGGAAAGGTGGGGGAATGGTTTATTTCTCCTTGTTTTAAGAACCCAAGGGATCTGGGTTCTTGGGGTCCCCAGGGAAGGTTGGGGAGGTCAGAGTGCCCCAAAACACTATATTTTTGGGTGGTGGCAGTGCTATCAGATCTAAGCTGGTAATTAAGCTTAGAGGATTCAGGTGCTAGTATCTCATTTTCTGAACTCTAAGGTTCAGATCTGAGAGGGAATGCTATGACAGCATCAACATAAAGTTTCATATTTAGTTGCAATAGTAAAAGTTTGTGCTCTGTCTTTGAAAGAAAAAAGCATCTTCTGGTTGGTTAAACAGAGAAAGGCTATATTTTTGTTTTCAAAATTTTCATTAGATCAAAATTAATACAATTGCTTATAATAGACTCTCATCTTAATTCCTCAAATATAACATTAATTTGAACTGATGGTGCATTAGGAGCCAACACTGAGATAAAAGCTGGAGAAATTCTAGGCGAGTATGTGCTTGCCTCAAAGTATAAATTTTTTAATTGCTAATTACCTGATACTTTGCATTTTACAGATAAAGTCCCTATTTCTCATCCCCACAAAAGCATTTCAGAAGATTAATTAGCTCATCATTAATAATTAATTAAGCATTTTATCTGCTCATTGCCCAAAAGCAATTGTAAATTTGATATTACTAATTTGATGTCCTGCGAACAGCACTGCTTGAAGAATTCTTTGTAAATCAGGCTTATGATATATTTGCTGCAGTTTGCTTGTCTCTCATTTCCTTGTAATTGTTGCAAACTACAATCCCATTACATGAATTATATACATCATCAGAGAAAACAGCAGGGCCAGCATTCACCCCTTAGTGCAGCCTTTCCAGAGCGGAATGGACCAAGCACTGTGCTGCAGGGGAAAGCAGGGATCACGGGAGGGCCCTTGCAGGAGGTGTCTTGAGTCTGAGTGGATCCAGCTCGATTAGCTTCAGTTATTAGCATGAGGCGTGGGGCCTATGAACTTTGAACAGATAAATGGCCCAGCTGAAAATCCCAACCACTGGGAAGCTGAAAATAGAGAGTTTAAAGAGAAGTTCTGACTACAGTTACATGACCCAACCACAAGTGCAACGAACTGATCAGGTACACGAGCTACATCCCCAGCTATCTAACCACAGGAGAGCCCTGGCAACAAATTGACACATATGATAATAAGTTGAGATCACTGATATACTCACCTGTAGGAGAAGGACACCACAACATTAGTTAGATGAAGAAATACAAATAAGGAAAAGGGGGAAAATCCCCTACTGAATATGCATCAAACTTAGAGGCGTCAGCGTAACGTATTATAAAAGTGGCATCCCAGCCTACGGGTGGTAGGAGAAGAAGATGTAGCCCTTGGGAGGTGCCAGGATGATGGTCACTGGTGATGATGGGGAAGGTGATGGTGATGAAGAAGCTGATGGCTAACATTTCAGGTTGGCCTACTGGAGATAGTGTGAGTGTGTGGACATGCAGATGTATGTTCTGTAGTATCTCTATCTCTCTTACTGAGCTGGGGTGTTTGTGACTGTGCTAAATGTACTAATAAATTATATTCGTAAATATAGAACAGTTCCTATAGTGTGAGTGTTGCACTGTGCACATCAGGGTTCCCAACTATATAATAATTTGGATAATACTGGGCCTGATCTTGGGGCAAGAACCTGTCAACACTCAAAGTGATAACTGGGGATTCTTCAGTAGTCAATATAATTAATGCATGATCTATAGAACGGGCTACAGGTAAGGACCTGATGTGCCTTTTGCAGATACATATTTGGGCCTATGATATCTCACATAAGCTACTTGTTTTCACTTTCAGAGCCTTTCACAGTGTGTTCCCATCCTGCTTATTGTTTCATAGATTCTTAGATTCCAAGACCAGAAGGGACCATTGTGGTCAGCTAGTCTGACCACCTGTATGACACAGGCCAGACACCAGCCTCACAATAATTCCTATAGCAAAGCTATTGGAACCTGTCACCTCTCATTCAGCATCCAAAGGATGATTCCCACCTCCATTCACCCATGGCACCAGCCTCCACTTGTTACATCTTCACATAAGCACCTTTGTGCTTTCTCCCATGTTGCCCCTCACATTTGGGAGGAGCTCCCCATAAACATCTGCAACACTGGCCCCCTAGCCAACTTCCAATCCCTTCTGAAAAGTCTCCTTTGCCATGCCGCCTACAAAACACTTGGCACCAGTCTGCTGGCATGTGGAGACCACGGCCTATCCT
Source organism: Gopherus flavomarginatus (assembly GCF_025201925.1). Lineage (NCBI taxonomy): Eukaryota > Metazoa > Chordata > Testudines > Testudinidae > Gopherus > Gopherus flavomarginatus. Next base: position 162,077,971 of record NC_066621.1, on the reverse strand, counting down.
GCTGGCCAAGAGTGTCTCGTTGTTTGCTTGTACTCCTCCAGTTCTCTGAATCCATCTACTGTCCCTTGTCTTAGCATTAGATTGTGAGCCCCTTCATAGAGGGACCATCTTTGTTCTGTGTCTGAACTGCCTCACCAGTACCCTGAGAATCCACACATGCTTCCTTGTACACCATCCCCAGGAACAGAGGTATTTCAGGCTTCATGAACTGTGTCGCTAACTCACGCCTGTGCAGGCTCACTTCCTTCAGCAAGGTTTCACAGGTGTATCCGAGTCACATTACCACACAAGAGCGTTGATGATGTATGGGAAGGGATAGAATCCAGCTCCCTCTCTCTCCACCCTTCTCATTCCCACAACAAGCCGCCTGGCTCTGAATGCTCACAAACAGGGCTATTGATTAAAAAGGCATATCATCCACACGTTGTATCCACATGAATGGTTGGGATTCCATGGCAGTGCAAATTGGCTGCTGCTTCTTCTCCTCTCTGGGCGGTGGGACATCATGGAGGGCACCGCCCCTTGTGCTGGTGTGGCTGTGGGAGCTCTCTGCTGCTGCAACTCTGGGCGAGCGCTGCCTGGAGTACTCCCGAGGTCACTGATACCATCATCGGCCAGAGCAGCCCCCTGCCTTCTGGGGTGAGGAAACCTGGGCAAGAGGATCCCCCCACATTGTTCAGTTGGGGGCACATGGGGAAGGCTGAACCCCACCTCCCAAACTGGCAGATCCCCCACATCTGCAGGAGGCCCTGAGCCTCCACACCAGTTCTGCTCCTTCCTGGCTCCAGGCAGCACAGCTCATCAGAGCCACCCACCCGAGATCCCTCCCGGCTACGTCCTCCCGGGGAACTCTGCCTGTGTGATCCCCTCGCAGGGGACCTGACCTGCTGTAATCAGGGTTTTCCATATGCACTGCTGCTGACTTGTCCTCATGACAGAAGTTAAGACTTGAAAACCACTTTAGGGACAGCTGCTACTCCATGCTCAGTGCTTACAGCGTGAACCAGAAAAGTGTCTCCCATTTGCACCGGGACGTGACCTCCTGCATTACTACTGACATGCCAGGAGGGGGTGTAAAATAAACATGTAACAAATGTAACATAACATTCAACATGAGATTTCAAATTTTTCTGAAATGAAAATTTTCCAAATCAGACATTTTGAGGAGTTTCAGTTTCACAGGAAATGGCAACATTTGTTTTTTCTCAAAGTTCAAAATTTCCCATGGAACAGAAATTCCAGATTTTGACCAGCTCTAATCAGGGTCATATTTGACTTCACAGAAGGGACTACTGACCTGAGCAGGCTGAGAATATTGCACTAGGTCTCGGCTGGGTGGCCTGGTAGGGGTAGATTCCCACATAAGGCGGTGATGGCCGTGGTGCACATAGAACTGTGCTACCATCCACGTCTATTACTGGTCACACAATGCTGGGTGTAACTGCAGTGTGGTAGGCCCTAAAAAGCCAAACAAACTTATATCTAGCTTGGCTAATCTATGGCTGCGGGGCTCAGTGGTGGCAAAGTCTGCACAGGGGTCACTGGTGAGAGGGGGCTATTACCAAGGGCAGTACAGGGGGCATAAACAGGAATGATGGGCTGGAGAACGACAAAAAGAAAACTCTTGTGGAATGTCTGGAAAATCTTCCGACGTGAGTTTCCTGGGGCCAAGTAACAGTGTCCTGTGAAGAGGTGAGGGCGTCTGCACTGGGTATGTTTGAAACCAGGCTGCACAAAGCCGTAAGGAAGGGATAAGTCAAGGAACGGCCTGCACGGTGGAACATGGCTGAATGCAGGAGAAGACCAAGGAAAATGTAAGTGACTCCTGTGGATGTCCTGGGACTTGCCTGGTCCTTCAAGTGGTGTGCGGAGACCACTAGGTCCAGTCTGGCAAGATCCGGCCCACAGACACTAGGGTTAAATTGAATGTGCAATTAAATGAGAATTCTGAGCAAAGAAGTGGACAGCTGCGTTAACCACAGTGTAAACAAGTTATAAATTGCCTGAGCTCATTTACTTTGCTTCATTACAAAGCTACTCATAACCGCCATGGGGGAAGTTAGGAGAGCAAGATTTTTGACCTAGAAAATAGTCAAACAATGCCAAAGGCAAACAGACTCAAAGTCAATGGTGCACGAATAATATATATTTCTAAAGGCTTTCAAACATATACAGCAGCTCTTGCCCCACAGTGGCACCTCATTAAAATGCTAGCCATAACTGTGAAAGGGTGCAAAAACAGGGCACTATAAAGGTATGTGTGGGCTCTATATTTCCTCCCCTCTCCAACACTGTGATGTTCATAAGTGCAACAGGAAAGAGAATCTAAAACAATGGTTACTAGAAAATATTTCCCTTTGTTATTAGCATGAGGGCATTGCACAACTGATTAGTCATGGTCAGAGGCAAATAACTTCTTTTCTGTTGGCTCCTGGTCTGGAATCAGTGGTTGTAGGGTCCATGGTGGTAGAAGCAGCTAGTACCGGACATACCATAATGCTGATTATACCGTCACATTCTGACTCTAGAGCCAGGGCACGTATGCAAAGGGCCAGATCCTGTTCTCAGGCACAGTGGTGTAAATGTGAGCTGTCTCCCTTGAGCCAGTGGAATTACAGGGTTTTCTACACTGCTGCAAGTGACGGCAGAGCTTGCCACAGGGGTCTGGTGTTACATCCAAGGTACAGAAGTACTAAGGAAGGTAATAGTTGGAGACATACCAATCTCCTAGAACTGGAAGGGACCTTGAAAGCTCATTGAGTCCAGCCCCCTGCCTTCACTAGCAGGACCAATTTTTGCCCCAGATCCCTAAGTGGCACCCTCAAGGATTGAGGTCACAACCCTGGATTTAGCAGGCCAATGCTCAGACCACTGGGTTATCCCTCTCTCCAACTTTGTATTGGCAGGTAACCTTGATAGGTAATGGGTGAAGGCACGTATGGTGGTGAAGCAACTAACTGCTGCTGGGCACTCTGTCAGAATTTGTTTTTAACCATCTGTTTCCTAAGTGTATTTAACACTCTTTTCCCTGTATTGTTGCTGTCACGTGGCTTGCTATGCCATGCTTTGTTCCTCTTTGAATCCTTGTTGGCATCATACGTCATCGAACATACATAATTCAGAACAATTCACCATCTTTAACACGCTCTGCAGCAAATCTGTTAGCAGCTGAGGTCACGCTGAGAGACAAAATATGTAAAAATGGGTCACAATGATGGAGGCATCCTACTAATGGGTGTTATCAGATGGGGACGCACACACAGGTGTATTGCTCTGTAATGTTCTGATTACAGATTATTACCTTGTTCATTGCTGACAGAAATGAGGGTCAGATTGTCTGCCCTGCAGCACACTCTGCTATTTACCCAGGAGACTCTGCAGTTGCTTTTCACTCCCCACCTCTTGGTGAGTGATGTCCAGATGCCAGCCCAGAGGTTCCTACTCAGGGGAAGGCTGGCTTGCACCACTGCACTCCTGACAGGTTCCCCGGGGGCAGGCAGCTGGCACATGCAGCTGCAGCTCAGAGAAGAAACCTGCAGGGGGAGGCTGTTAAAAAAATCCTATTTGGGGATTGCTCTGGCTAGCTGCAGACCCCTGGCGGAGCAGATGTGCAGAGTTTCCCGGACACTGGGCACCTTGAGCTCCATGCAGGTGCTGAACCACCATACTTCTGAGTTCTCTTTATGAAAATGCAGAAACATGTAAAAACCATCTGAGCAGAACCTGTCACAAATCATTGGCAAGCCCAGTGCCCTCACATGCTGTCCCTCCACAGCAGTACCATGAATGGCCGCAACACAGCCGCCTGCTCTGGATTCTGCCACCTAACAGAAATGTCTCCTGACTGGGAACCAACATCTCACCCAGGAGCAGATCAGCCTGAGAACAGGCCTGCTGTCAGTCAGAAGGAATGTGCCTGGAATGCTAACGTGCGAAGTAAGCCATGTGCTAGAGTGGCCAACACACGCTTGCTGCCATAGGCTGAGCAGTGCAGGAAGGAAGCCAGAGAAAGAGAGGCAGCCGGCTTTCTGGTAGTTGTGCTGAGGGTGTGTGTGTGTGCCATGTGTGCCTTTGTGTGTCTGGCAGCAAGGGATGCCTCCACAGTGAGCTGGTGAAAATCCCACACTGGGACTCCAGGGTCCCGGGCGAAGTGCCATGCGGGGTGTCTAATGGAGGGGAGCCCTTCATTCCAGAGAGGTGGGACTGGCCACAGGCTGGCTCGGGCTTATGACTGGGTGGGCAGTAGCACTGCGCTTGCTTTGCACCATCAGCTACGCACAGTGGCGGATTAAGGTTTCCTTCGGCCTTGGGACAGAGCAAGAGGGGGCCCCTCCTCACCTGCGGTCCTGCTCCTGTTCTACCACTTCTGTCTGTGGCCGCACCCACAGCCTCACCCCTTTCTGCCCCTTCCCTGGCCCACCCCTGTTCCACCCAGGGTCCCCCCCCCATTCCATCTGCCCCACAACGTGTTTCCCCCTTTCTGTCCCCGCCTCCACTGCAGCCCCAAGACCAGAGAAGCTCTGCCCCTGTCTGTTGGGGACAGGATCAGGGGCTTCTGTGGGGAGGGAGTTCCCTTGCCTGGGGGCTTCTGCTAGGAAGGCGGGCAGCGGGGATGCTGGGGGGTCCACTCGCCTGGTGCTCCAGGCAGGGAGCAGGGGAAGCTCCCATGCCCTGATCCCACTCCCCAGCAGAAGCTCTGGGGGGGGCAGGGACTGCAGGTGGAAGGAATGGGGAAGGGCCCCCACTTGCTCTGGTCCAGGGCCCCACAAAACTGTGATCTGCCTCTGCCCAGGGTATCCCCCTGGTGTGCTGGCCTAGTTACGCTAGCAGGTTGGTGGACACACCAAGGGTCTGGCCCTTGCCCTCAACTGAAGGGGGGGGAGGCACGTAGTGACCCTGGGGAGCTTTTTTCACCTTCCTACATTGCTACCTGTGCTGAAGGCACCCGCACAAGGACATCAGTGGGCATCTCACTAGTCCTTGTGCCAGCACAGCCGGCAGGCCACAGTTGACCCAAAGAGTTGGAAGCATAAATCATGGTGGTTACGGTGTATTGTGGGGTGAATGTTTGAATCCCCTGGCTGCAACCCCGAGCGTTACAGCAGCCAGCTTCCACAGAAGCCCAGCCACATTGTTGTAATATGCTGCCGAGCTCCTGATCATCAAGGGAAGCCTGCTCAGCACTCAAAGCATAAATCTGCAGAGCAGGAGGCTGGCTGAATTTTTAGATATTTTATTTGTTTGTTATATTTATAATATGCGAACAACAATCTCTATAAATCTATAGAAAATAGAATATATAATACTAGCATTCCTGGGCATGCTACGCTGAACAGAGAAGAACCTGCTGGTTTACACAGTACATAAAAGGGAACATAAAGCAAAAACCTTTCCAGTGAAAGTCGTCATTCAGTTAATATGTAAAGGAGGGAACTCTCCTCTCAGACATCGAAGAAGGCAGATCGGTTTTCTGTAAAACCATCTGGATTGTCTCTCACTAGAGGTGACTTTTTCCAATAGTGTATTGGAGTTCCAGTAATTTATCTTGGCAGTCACTTGTATGCAGGAGAGAAAGCAATTTCCAAGATTGAAGTTGTAATTTCTTTACCCTCATTGATGCTCATACTATCCATTTTTTAAATTCTCACAGACACTCACATCAGACGAAGGGGCCATGTTTAAAAGGCTGATTTCCATATTTGTATGTGTTCATTCAGGCAGCAGCAAGACATGGCCAGGTGCCTGCAGGGACCGAAAGATTAGAGCAGTGGTTCCCAAACTGGGGTTTGTGAACCCCTGAGGGTTCGCAAAATGTTATAGGCGGTTCTTGGGAAAAAAATCCCTAATGGTAGACAGAGCTGTTCCTAGGGACCCCAGGCTGCACGGGGCCAGCAGCCCGGAGCCCCTGGACTTCCAAGAGCTAAGCAGATCACAGCTAGCATCTCTATCACACTGAAGAGATTTAAACTTAGAGACTTCTTATAAGAAATGGAAAGGGAAGTGGATATTTCTTCCGTTTTTTTAAAATTAAATAGGCAGCTAGTATTGATTTTAAAATTATTATGAAGAACAAGTTTAAGCTTTGTTGTAACGTGTGTCATTTGCCTGGACTGCTCAAGACCTGAATGCTTGTGTAGGAGGAACTCTTTGAGCTGGCTTCTTAAATACCTTCATGCTGTTTCACATCTGATAGTCCTCAAAGAAACATAGAAGCCTTGTCTTGGAACAATCTGATAACAGGCTTATTCAAAGTGATACAAGCTATGAAAGGGAGCTCTTGGAAGAGAGTTGCTATTTTCATAATGTAATAAAAATATTGTAATGATAAACAATAATTAATAATAAAGAGTGTGTAATAAGCATGTCATAAAAACAAATTTTATATTTCCCAGATCACTGCTTTTATAATTGATACTCAGGTAAAGGAGGAAAATCCCTGGAAATATTCATTTTTAAGAGGGGGTGCGAGACTTGACATTTTAGTGAAAGAGGTTCACAGGTTGTTAAAGTTTAAGAACCAATGGATAAGAGTGACTCCTATAGTTCTCAGACAACCTATCAGCACCAGACTTCTCCCAGCAAACCTGTTCTTGGCCTGTTGCTCCCTACGTCGCATTCCTGTCTTCTGCCATGGCTGAGTGGTCTCTCTCCATACAGCTTCAAACAGCCCGAGCAGCACTCACCTTTTCATAGACATATCGATTCAGCGATTCCAAAACCAGAAGGAACAACTGTGATCATCTAGTCTGCCCTCCTGAATAGCACCGGCCAGAGAAGTTCCCAAAAATAATTCCTCGTTCAGGTTGTTTTGAAAAACATCCAATCTTGATTTAGAAATTATCAGTGATGGCGAATCCACCACCAACCTTGATAAATTGTTCCAATGCTTTGTTACCATCACTGTTGCCTGATTTCAGAGGTTAATATTAATTTGGATAGTATGGGTTATAGGGTCACCAGTTAATCTGATCAGAGGATGATAAGGTTCTTGTTCCATAATCAGGCTACATAGAATGTTCACGGGACCCTCGGGAGTATGACAGGATGCTCACACTCAGACCAATATAGTCTTAAAGACTTGTATTGAGATAAAAGTATTATAATCAAAAGGCAAAATAATCAGAATTACAAATACAATACTATTATTTTAAAGCTACGTATGGTATAATATGCAATAAAGCTTTTGATTAATATACTCGCACCCTTTCTTCGTGACCTGGTGATAAGAGACAGAGGTCCAGCCTCGCCATGGGTTCCTCAATTCTTGTGTGGGAGGGGCAGAGCTTAGAAGAAGCTGGAGCTAAGAGCTATTGAAGCTAACTTAGAATTTCACTTCACTAACTGACTTAAAACTTAAAATTAAACTAAAAGACTAATAAACTAAGAATAGGGTGAATAGATGTCCCGATTTTATAGGGACAGTCCCAATTTTTGGGTCTTTTTCTTATATAGGTTCCTATTACCCCCACCTCTGTCTCAATTTTTCACATTTGCTGTCTGGTAACCCTAACTAAGAAAGATGCTTGGAGCTTAGATTCTTAGATACTTAGATTTCTACATTAGATTAGATTAGATTTCTTGGCATGGTGGGTCACCCTTCTTGAAGGGCATGGGTACTTGAGCCCTATTGCTATGTCCAAATTTAGTTTCCTCACCCAGCAGAATGACGGGCTACACTTACTCCAGAGGCTGGTATGTTTGTAAGTATTGATGAAATGCACATACATATTAATGACATTAGATCATTCTCACATTTGTTATTTTTTTCCTCCTGGCTTTTTTGGTTCTTTTTTTGTGGTGTACCTGTTTACAGAGGGCATGAACTTCGGGAAGACCCCATGCCTCCTCCCCTTTTCCACGCATCCTTTATCTATCTAAGTTAAAGGCCACTGCCATATATGGACCTTATGCTTTAACTTATCACTATCTACCTAGATGAAGGATCCAAAACAAATCTGCTAACTTTGCCTTAGTTTAACATAAAGGATAAGGCCTGTAAGTCACTTGCATTACAGCCAAACCACTATAATATAAATCTATAAATCTATTATAATAAAACAAACAATCAAAGCCATAAGGAAATAAGAAACCTATAAGAAAAGATATATAGGCAAGCAAGCAAGCCTTATAGGTTACACTGTTAAAAAATTATGCTATATTTCCAGTCTGAATTCATCTAGCTTCAACTTTGAGCCATTGGATCATGTTAGACCTTTCTCTGCCAGACTGAAGAGCCCATTATTAAATATTTGTTCTCCATGTAGGTACTTACAGACTGTGATCATAACACACTGCACCCTTCTCTTTGTTAAGCTAAATATACAGAGCTATTTGAGTCTTTAACTCTAGGTGTGTATTCAGATTCATTCTTGTGCCTCTTCTCTGAAGCCTCTCCAATTTGTCTATATCCTTCTTGAATTATGGGCATCAGAACTGGACATAATATTCTAGTAGCTGTTACTAAAGGTTTGTGCCAAATGTAGAAGCAAAATAACCTCTTTACTCCTACTTGAGATTCCCCTGTTTATGCATACAAAGTTTGCATTAAAACTTTTGGCCCCAGCCTTGCTCTGGGAGCTCATGTTCAGCTGATTACTCACCATGACCCCCAACTCATTTTCAGAGCCACTTCTTCCCAGAATAGAGATCCCCATCCTGTAAGTGTGGCTTATATTCTTGGTTGCTAGATGCATGCATTTACATTTAGCAATATTAAAATGCACACTGTTAGTTTGTGCCCAGTTTACCAAATGACCCAGGTACCTCTGTATCAGTGACCTGTTCTGTTTATTATTTACTCCTCCACCAATTTTTGTCATCTGCAAACTTTATCAGTGATTATTTTGTTTTCTTCTAGGTCATTGATAAAAGTGTGAAATAGTGTAGAGCCAAGAACCAATCCCTGCAGGATGCCACTAAAAACACACCCACTCCATGGCCTGGTCTACACTATGTGTTTAAACTGAATTTAGCAGAGTTAAATTGATTTAACCCTGCACCCGTCCACACAACGAAGCCCTTTATATCGATATAAAGGGCTCTTTAAACCTATTTATGTACTCCTTCCCAACGAGAGGAGTAGCGCTGAAATCGATATTGGCATGTCGGATTGGGGTTAGTGTGGCTGCAAATCAATGGTATTGGCCTCCAGGCGGTATCCCACAGTGCACTATTGTGACCGCTCTGGAAAGCAATCTGAACTTGGATGCACTGGCCAGGTAGAGAGAAAAAGCCCAGCGAACTTTTGAATTGCATTTCCTGTTTGCCCAGCATGGAGCTCTGATCAGCACGGGTGGCAATGCAATCCCAAATCCAAAAAGAGCTCCAGCATGGACCGTACGGGAGATACTGGATCTGATCACTGTATGGGGAGACAAATCTGTTCTATCAGAGCTCCTTTACAAAAGACGAAATGCCAAAGCATTTGAAAAAATCTCCAGGCTATGGTACAGAGTCCACAGCACAGTGCTGTGTGACAAGCGTAACGGAAAGCCAAAGAATCAAATGGATGCTCATGGAGGGAGGGAGGAGGTACTGAGGACTCCAGCTGTCCCACAGACCCAGCAGTTTCCAAAAAGCATTTGCATTCTTGGCTGAGCTCCAATGCCTGAAGGATCAAAAACATTTTCCCGGTTGTTTCAGGGTATATGTCTTCAATTAACGCCCTTCCCCTCCCCCGGAAAAGAAAAGGAAAAAAATCGTTTCTCGCCTTTTTTCAATGTCACCCTATGTGTACTGCAGTACACATACGGTGACAATGACAAGGCAAAATGGGCTCCATGGTTGCCATGCTATGGCATCTGCCAGGGCAATCCAAGGAAAAAGGGTGCAAAATGATTGTCTGCCGTTGCTTTCACAGAGGAAGGATTGAGTGATGACATTTACCCAGAATCACCCGCGACACTGTTTTTGCATTGGGATTTCAACCCAAAATTCCAAAGGGTGGGGAAGACTGCTGGAACTATGAGATAGCTACGGGATAGCTACCCACAGCGCACCACTCGGAAATTGATGCTAGCCTCGGTACATGGAAGCACACCGCCGAATTAATGTGCTTAGTATGGCTGTGTGCACTCAACTTTATACAATCTGTTTTACAAAACCGGTTTATGTAAAATCAGAATAATCCCATAGTGTAGACATACTCCATGACAATTGCCAGTTTACAGTTACATTATGAGACCTATCATTTAGCCAGTTTTTAGTCCATTTAATATGCACCAAGTTAATTTTATATTATTCTAATTTTTTAATCAAGTTGTTGTGTGGTACCAAGTCAAACGACATACAGAAGTTGAAGTATATTACATCAATATTCTTATCTTTATCAATTCACCTTGATACCTCTTTTGGGAAGTGTTATGATTTGCTCATTCAGTGCCATGTGCAGGACACATAGGGTGAGAGAAGACCTTTAGGTGAATGATGACTATGTTCTACTGGCCCACTGTGCACAAGGACGACAAAGACTGCTGTACATCATGCCCCAAGTGTTAATTGGCTGGCCCCAGGAGGACCCCAAAAGCTTCCCTAATCTCACTTCCTATAGTGTGTGTAGTGTTTGAAAAAATTGGGATGGAGCTAGTGGGACTACTGGAGAGAAGTGTGACAGGGTACCAGCATATCCTGGTGATCCTAGATTACACAAGCTGCTATCCCAAGGCCATCCTTCCCCCAGTTCAATGATTGTGGTGACCTTTGCAGGTGACACTATGGAGTTGTTCACTCAAGGTGAGATACCAAAAGAAATGCTGACCAATCAAGGAACTACTTTAATTTCACATTTGCTGAAGGATCCAGCTGATCTGTTAAAGTTGAAGACATGGAGTATGTCAGTTTCCCACCCCTGAGCAGAAGAATTAGTTGAGCAGTTCAATCGGATGCTGAAAGAAATGTTGAAGAAGTTCATAGTATCGGACCTTCGTTATTTGGACAATTTACTGCCACAGCTTTTATTTGCAGGCGTCCACAGGATTGTCCCTGTTTGAGCTGCTGTATGGGAGATAACCTTGTGGGGTTTTAGAACTCTTCTGAGAAGCTTGGGAGGAACAAGGACCAATGGTGACAAACATGGTGCTGTACATAGTCCAGTATTCAGAAAAGCTTAAGGCTTTAGGGGACTTTGGAAAAACAAAAAAACCTACTGGAGACCCAAGAAACCTGCAAAATGACCTATCACAGAAGTGACCATCTACAGGAATTTAGACCCAGTGAGCAGGTACTGTTATTACTGCCAAGTTCAGAGTCAAAATCATTGGCCTAGTGGCAGGGTCCGTTCAAGGTAAGTGGGGCTGGTCAACTGCTGGGAAAGACAAAGGAATGACCACATGCAACATTTTGCAAACTAACTTATCATTCAGCCAGATGCGCAGCCTGTCTTTATGGATGAGCAAATGATTTGAGATAGAAGAGGAACCTTCCTACCAAAGCGCTTTGCACCCTTTCCAGCTGAACTGCCTTGTCAGATTAAGGCCCTGCCCCCTACTTTTTTTTGAAAACACAGTCACACTCACAGTCACACTCAGTGGGTGAAAATTATAATATTTATTCCTCCAGCTACCTAACTGCAAGCTCAAACTGGGCACATCTAGCTGTTCCAGATAGCTCCGTATACTGCGCTCATCACTGTAGTATCTCAGCACCTTCTAGTAGTACATTAAGTAATGTGCCAACATCTGTCACATGTTGTTCTCTCATCCTCTCCCCAGAGGGAGAGGCATGCACACTGGATGCAGTGTGTGTCTTTGTGTTTGCTTGTTTTACTATAAATATACCTATTGCTATGTGTGTACATTAGAGAAGGCAGGTCAAAGAAATGTTTTTTGCACTTTTTGAGTGGAAAGTGGTGAGGTTTGTGATAGCCCTTAGCTCCTGGGAAAGTTCACTTCTCAGTTTTGGACCACCCTCAGAGAAACTTTTGCCTGTCTCTCCTTACAGCTCCTGCTGCTTTCTGTTATTCCCACTCACCTTTTCTCCTGCTTGCCTGTTATGTCTCTCATGCCCTTCTTCCTCCAGCACAGCACTCCGCCATCTCTGTGCATCTACAGCAGAGGGAATACATATGCACCAGAAGCAGACACAATTTTCTACACTCTGGGTCCTATTGGTGTCCCCCCACAGCCTGGCACCTGAGGTGGCCATCTCAGTTCACCTCATGGCAAGGCCAGCCCTGAATATCTGGGGAGGGGCATTGTTGGTTTCCAGGTTCCTTCTCTTACAATATCCATGCTGTGGCCACATGCTGTCATCTCTGCAGCATTCCTACAATTCTACCCCTTCCTGACCATCCTGCCAGCCAGGCCATTTGTCCAAACTCTAATTATGTCCTGCTGCCAATACTGTGAACTCCAGTGCTTTGGTCTTTTTATGTTCCCCTCCAACCCATCCTCAATGCTTCTGCCCACCTCGTCTTTCTTTCCGGCTCTTTGCTATACCACCCACTTCGAGTCACTTTGTGCTCTTCTTCACTCATACCTCCCGTTCTCGCCTTCGGAGTCCAATCTGCAGTTCTGACAGAGTGTTGAGTGTGTTTGTTCTTGTCTGTACTTATAGATAAGCTCCTCCCATGCCGACTCCTGTTCAAGCCATTGGCCCTTTCTCTAGTGTACCAGTTGAGAAGACGTGAATAGAAAGAGTACATTTTAAATGCAAAAACCATTGCCCTCAGAAAACAGCCCATTTTCAATCAGAAACTGACATTTCCGTATTTCTGCCTTAGACAATTTTCACAGGAAAATGGAGACACTTCCACAGGAAAATCTCTCACATTGCGTGACTTGGGCACATTTTGAAGTTTGTAAAGAAATAAGAAGCCACTAACCAAACTAAAAAGTAAACTTCTTGAATCCTTTATTTTTAAAAAATGAGCTCTTTAAGGAAAGGAGCAAGTAAGGTATGTCAGAGATTTCTGCTCCACCGAGCAAGGGATGCGCGGAGGTCAGTGTTACCAGTGCACCTGCCTGGAGCCCCACGCAGGTCAGCAGTTGAGGCCACTGAGTACGCAATGAAGGGAACAGTTTATTTTATGCCACAGTGTCCAGTTTGAAGTTTCCCATTTTGGGAGGGGGGAATTGCTTTTATGGCTCAGGTGGTATATTTTTTGTGTGTGCAATTTTATTTAACACATGAAAATAGGAATAAGAAAAGGTCCCAGCTATGCATGACCAGAAGACAGACTGTAGCTGAACTAAATGGTTGAGGTTTCTTTTCAAAATATACAGGTGAATACATTTGTACAGGATTCAATTTGGCCTTGTCTCTGTATCCACCTCAGACGTAAAAGTATCCATTTGGGTGTTTTCCTTGAGTGATGCAGTTCATGCTCCTGCATTCTCAGGAATGGTGGGCCTCTCCAGCCTCCGAAACGGCCACTCCTTTATCAGGCACCATTCCAAAACAGTGAAATTATCAACACAACTAACCTGCAGGACTTGAGAGCAACTGTGGCTGAACATGAATGGCTTCCTTGGAAGAACCCATTTACACAGATGTCTTGCTTGATTGTGTCCTGATTATGTGGAACTAGAAGGTTGATTTGGAGAATTAACTCACACAGATATTCCCCTGGCACAGCAGTGTGGCCTTTCACTTTAGTATGAATATTCTCCTTGCATTTATCCTGTGGGAGGAAGTGAAACACTCAGGACCAGCTTCTTGGCCTGACATCCATCAAGCTCCTCAGCTGTGTCTTTGCTATCTTATCTGTCTCCCTCCCAAGCAGGGCTCTCTTGCTGCCCCTCCATTAGGTTCCCCCATCCTTGTCATTCCCCCATGGTTTGGGGTGTGTCGAGGTTGCTTTTCTTCTGCTAGGCTCCTAGGCAGATGCAGGAGATACGGCTTTCACTTGCTCTTCCATGCCATGCAGGTGCAGAGCTGCTGCTCCCCTGGAAAATTGCCTCTCCCTCTGCTAGTACATCTCTGGCTGTCCATAGTCCGCAATGATGATATACACTCAGCTTTAAATTACGCAATCGTGGTATCCATCAGAAAGCCTATTGGGCCTGTAGTGATCTTGGGGTTAATTCAGGGGTAGGCAACCTATGGCACACATGCCGAAGGAGGCACACAAGCTGATTGTCAGTGGCACTCACACTGCCCAGGTCCTGGCCACCGGTTCGGGGGGATCGAAATTTTAATTTAATTTTAAATGAAGCTTCTTAAACATTTTAAAAACCATATTTACTTTACATACAACAATAGTTTAGTTATATATTGCAGACTTATAGAAAGAGACCTAAAAACATTAAAATATATTACTGGCACGTGAAACCTTAAAAGAGACTGAATAAATGAAGACTTGGCACAGCACTTCTGAAAGGTTGCCCACCCCTGGATTAATTAAATAACAAACCCAATGAAGGAGAAAGAATTAAAAGTTTTAGTAAAAAGTAAAGCAAACTGGAGAGCTTCTGTAGTGAACTGCTGCACATGGCCACGTGGTATCCCAGGCCCCACCTCCAGGACACCTCTCCAAATTTTTATGATCCCAGTTCTGTCCCTTATGAAGGAGTGTCTCTAAATTATAATCTTCTTCAAACATCTCTCTGCATCTTCCCTCTTTAAAATAGCCCATCACAAATTAACTCATATATACACCTCTACCCCGACATAAGGCTGTCCTCAGGAGCCAAAAAATCTTACTGCGTTATAGGTGAAACAGCGTTATATCAGACTTGCTTTGCTCCACCAGAGTGCGTGGCCCTGCCCCCACCTCAGAGAGCTGCTTTACCACGTTATATCCTAATTCATGCTATATCGGGGCGCATTATATCGGGGTAAAGGTGTATATATAAACAGCTAACACCTATGAAATAACATATGCATGAAATTCTCAACCCATGAAGTACATTTCCATAAACCCAAGTGTGTCAACTATCTAAAGAGGAGAGGTTACCAACACATCACTCTGAGTCTTTACCACTCACTTTCCTCAACTACACCTTCTCTAGGCAGGTTAGCAAGTTTCTATATTTCTTTTAGGACATTTAATCACCCCGTTTGATCTTTTCAGTATCAGCTTTTCATTAGTCTGAGTTGTTCTCTTGTTCCTCAACAGTTTTTCCTCTGTGCTTTGATGAGAAAGGATCAGTCAGATGGGAAATGCCAGAGTCTACGTCTACTGTCAATGTGTTAGAACTTTCTGGGGTTACTCCTAGATCCCTTTGATTACGTTGAAATGTGTCCCTCTGGTCTGGCTGGACTACAGACTTTACATAAAAGCAGACTTTGACTCCCTCAGGGAACTGATAGATAGGATCCCCTGGGAGAATAACATGAGCGAGAAAGGAGTCCAGGAGAGCTGGCTGTATTTTAAAAAATCTTTATTGAGGTTGCAGGAAAAAACCACTCCAATGTGTAGAAAGAATAGTAAATATGGCAGGTGACCAGCTTGGCTTAACAGTGAAATCCTTGCTGACCTTAAATGCAAAAAAGGAGCTTACAAGAAGTGGAAGATTGGACAAATGACTAGGGAAGAGTATAAAAATCTTGCTCAGACATGTAGGAGTGAAATCAGGAAGGCCAAATCACACTTGGAGTTGCAGCTAGCAAGAGATGTTAAGAGTAACAAGAAGGGTTTCTTCAGGTATGTTAACAACAAGAAGAAAGGCAAGGAAAGCGTGGGACCCTTACTGAATGAGAGAGGCAACCTGGTGACAGAGGATGTGGGAAAAGCTAATGTACTCAATGCTTTTTTTGCCTCTGTCTTCACAAACAAGGTCAGCTCCCAGACTGCTGCACTGGGCAGCACAGCATGGGGAGGAGGTGACCAGCCCTCTGTGGAGAAAGAAGTGGTTTGGGACTATTTAGAAAAACTGGACGAGCACAAGTCCATGGGGCCAGATGTGCTGCATCCGAGGGTGCTAAAGGAGTTGGCCAATGGGAGCTGCTGGAAGGGAAGCAGGCCATTGGTCTGGTGCAGTGAACTGTGGCTGCTGGGAGCCACCATCGGCCAAATCTGCAGACACGGCAGGTACACAAACTGGCCCGGCCCACCAGGGGCTTTCCCTGTACAAGTGGCGGAACAAGTATGGGAACCACTGTTCTAGAAATCAGCCCCTAGGCCAGTCACAAGGTGTAAGTAACATCGCTGAGATTCTCACCTAGGCTCTGTCATGCTGCCATGCAGCAGGGTTGTGTTCAAGTCATTGCAGCACATTGTGCATTTTAATCCAAAGACCTTAGACACTGAGAATTAAAACTAGCTTCAGTCATTCACCCTCTTATTCATAGTTGAACATTTTAATGTAAAATAGGAACCACACATGGATTTAATTTTCAAAACTCTTAACAAAGACACTGTAAAAATTGTCAATTACCATCTCTTCCTCATGGTCCATAGCCGTTACTTAGGATTTCTAAGACTCTATGAGCCAAATTCATTAATGGTATAAAGACTCTTTGATTCGTGAGCATACAGCTCAGCTGAATTGGGCCTTTTTGGTCTACCTGAAACATCGGCCAGGAAAACACTTCATGTTATTGTCAAAAGAAAGTTGAAATCTCCATTTATTTTGCAGTGTCTGGTGTGAAATGGTGACGAATGCCCTTTATAACTAGAAGAGAAACCTTGATTTTTTTTTTATTAAAGGAACTTCTGTTAGGTTTGAACAACGTTTGTACAGCTCCTCCACTATTGTTAAAAAGGTGATAGGCTTTGCACACATAGAGATAGTGTGGTGTGGTACAAAGGCTTTATCAGTGTGAAAGTAGGATGGGCATGTTAGGCAGTAATAAGTTCTGGAGCAATTACTAGTAATTATAATATATTATCATATTATAGCATAATAATTATCATGTAAAGGTTATGATTCTGCTCCACAATAAGACAGCAAAGAACTAATTTACTTTTAAACATGAATTCAATATTATGGCAGAGTTTCGAACCTAGCAAGAAGACAGATTATTTCCCCACATATTACAGTCACTGTCCTCACAAACATTTACAAATGCAGCTTATTGCTGAGTGTACATAATAGCTTCCGTCCGTAAGAGTGAAGGCATCTGAAATTTGGGAACTGGAAGAAGAATTCATGAAGGTGTTCACAGCAATGTCATTCTGAGTTTGACAGTCTGACTCCATGGGAGATTAGTCTTTTTGCACAACATCCTAAGGCAGCAGCTCTCAAACTGTGGATCAGGACCCCAAAGTGGTTCATGACCCTATTTTAATGGGGTTGCCAGTGTTAGACTCGGAAGGAAGCAGGGCTCGGGCTCTGGTTCCCCCACCTGCCCAGGACAGTGGGACTCAACCTCCAGCTCCGCCCTCCCATTTCCCTCCACCCGGGGTCATGCAGTAATTTTTATTGCCAGAAGGGCATTGAGGTGCAATGAAGTTTGAGAACTATTATCCTAAGGAATTTCCCTTTGGGTTTCACACTTCCCAGTTCAGGCACCTTTCTTTGAAATGGCTTTTTCAGGTGTTTTGAGCACATTGGGGTGTGACGTTATTGATATAAACTGGGAACATATAGAACATGGTTTGCAACCAAGGTCCTGTAGTGGCACCAAATCCTATGTAAAGGGGGTCATATAAGGTGTCTAAGACCAGGTTCTGGGTTGCTGGTTATGATTATGCTGTCTGTATGTGTATCATTTTGTAGTTGAAGTTATGAGTATTGGCTCTATACTGTCTGTATTTCAAATTTGTGCTGTGTTACTGGGAAAAATCCCAGACAAGTGGGTGTTAGCTCTGCTTAGCCTGCTTGATGGCCCATTAAGGACCATCAGCTACACAATTGATCCATTGAGAGGAGGCAGATACGCCTTGTAACTCAGTAGGGTGTGCAGGAACTGGCCCATGTGACTGCAAAGTCCGTTTTGCTGTAATTTTCCACAGTAAGAACAAAGAAGTTCTTACCCCTGGAAGAGCCTATATAAGGCTGATGCCTCATCTCCATCTTGTCTTCAATCCTGCTTCCTACCTCTGGAGGGACTTTGCTACAAACTGAAACTCTGCACAAAAGACTGATGACCCATCCCAGTGGGGGATGTTCCAGAGACTTAATTTGAACCTGCAGTTTACTCCATCACTGCTGCAAGCCTGAACTAAGAACTTTGCCATTGCTGTATGTAATTGATTCCATTTAACCAATTCTAGCTCTAGTCTCCATCTTTTTCCCTTTATGAATAAACCTTTAGATTTTAGATTCTAAAGGATTGGCAACAGCATGATTTGTGGGTAAGATCTGATGTGTATATTGACCTGGGTCTGGGGCTTGATTCTTTGGGATCAAGAGAACCTTTTTTCTTTCATTGGGGTGTTGATTTTCATAACCATTCATCCCCAGGACAAGTGGGACTGGTGGTGATACTGGGAGACTGGAGTGTCTAAGGAAATTGCTTGTGTGACTTGTGGTTAGCCAGTGGGGTGAAACCGAAGTCCTTTTTGTCTGGCTGGTTTGGTTTGCCTTAGAGGTGGAAAAACTCCAGCCTTGGGCTGTAACTGCCCTGTTTGAGCAATTGGTCCTGAATTGGCACTCTCAGTTGGGTTCCACCCGAACTGCATTTTCACATGGGGTGATCAGAATAAGCAAAACAGCTCAGCAAAGCCCTCTGAGCTAAGTGCTGTAACCACCCTTCCTGCAGAGTTTCACAGGGATTCCTTTGTGCACATGTGATGATTCACACTCATAGGCTCTTTGCATACCCCTTGACATGACAGAGTGCAGCAGCTCTGAAGAAACTACTACAGTCTATTGTGTCAGTCATCCACAGATAATGAGTCACTGGGAGATTCTGAAGTGTACCTTTCCATCAGTGCTGTACTGCTTTGAAGACATGTCAGTATGATTCAAATCTCAGCGCATGCTGAGGCACCTCAAAGGACCTCAGACATTAACTCACAAGGTTCCTTTCAGACAGAGCTGGTATGGCCACAGTGATTTCAGTGGTAGGTGTCTAGTGCACTCCCTTCTCTTGGGAGTGGCCGGATCTCCACCAGGATCGGTCGGAAATCTTTTAAAAATAAAGATTTTTATTATTTTTTATATTTTTTATATTTACAAAATCTGGGACATATGCAAAGATTGCAAATAAAACTAATTGAAACAAGGAAATCCCAAGAGAAGGCTGCCTCACTGTCCTGAACTCGTTTGCATGTTACAATAATTTGTAATTATTGTTTTATACCGTGGTAGTGCTCAGAGGTTTCATCCAGTTCAGATCTCCACTGTGCTAGGCATTGCATGAAGATACAGCCTCTGTTCCAAAGAGTTTACAAGCCCATAGCAATACAGGCTTCTAAACCCTTCTCACGCCAACACAGGCTTTTATCTCGCATGGTGTACGTATCCCAGTGCCTACCTAGCTATTATGGAGCTCTGTACTTTATTCCTTTTATTTATTAGCAGAGCCAACAAATTCATACAAAGTCATTCTTATGCTAACTTCACAATTCCACAAAAAATAGGTTTGGAACACATACAAGTTCAAATGCATCAACTAGCTTCAGAAATCCATCATACTAGGATAGTGGGGCTGCAGTTTCTCCCACCCATAGTATTCACAAGAAGTCCTCAGTCTCCAAGGTTTCATGGCCGGAAAATGATGTGTCTAGATATGTATCTTTTTTTCCCCTTCTACTTGGCAGAACTCTGACTTGATGAGTCAGCTTGTCTAATTCTAGGATTTCCCATAATTTTGGAATCCATCAATTCATTTGGGGGAGTTTTGTGCCCTCCACCACTATGTTATTATTATTTTTTTTGCTAGAAGTAGCAGATGGGAAATCAGCTCGTTGCGGCTTTTACACAGCACAGAATTATCAGGAAAATGAAACAAAGATAATGATGGCTTATCTGAAAATAGAAAACCCATCAGCTCCTTAGTGGAGTCCTCAACCTCATCCGAAAATGTCCTCATTTTTAGATAGGTCACTATGTGATCAAAATCCATCCATTGTGTTACATTCTCTCCAGCATTCCCCAGGGCCGTACTATAAATGAGTTGAATTGAGTTGTAGTTCTGAGTGCTTAGTATTTCTGCAAATCAGACCAGAATCTCAACTTGGGCACCCAGAAAATACAGAGCACGTAAATCAGTGGCTGCTGGGAAAAGTCTGGTTTAAATGACTTGTTCAGCATCTCCTAGGAACTCTGTGGCAGAAGCATGGATAGAATCCTCCAAGGCAGCCTTCAACTGCCTTCATCACAGGGCCCTCCTTCGTCTGCCTTACTCAGAGATGATGCGTAACTCTTGATAGTGGGGGCAGGGAGAGGGAATGTAAAGGTTCGGGTGACATGCAGTGCGATTCAGAGCAGGGCACATAAACCTTAGCAGAAATCAGGGGGAGGGGACATGATCCTGCATGCCCCCCCACTAAGCATTGCCTCTGGCTTCATTCGCTACATAGCTTTAAAATTCTGCAACAAATTCTCTACACAACCCTGACTCATAATCAGGACAGGTCCATTGTATGCACTGAATGAGACTGGTCTCCTGTGGAAAAATAGCATGTTAATATAATTAAACACTATATCATATGCAAAGCTCGGGGGTATTGCTAACACGGAGAAGGACCGGGATATCATACAGGAAGATCTGGATGACTTTGTAAACTGGAGTAATAGTAATAGGATGAAATTTAATAGTGAAAAGTGCAAGGTCATGCACTTAGGGATTAATAATAAAAATTTTAGATATACATTGGGGACGCATCAGTTGGAAGCAACAGAGGAGGAGAAGGACCTTGGGGTATTGGTTGATCACAGGATGACTATGAGCCATCAATGTGATATGGCCATTAAAAAAGCTAATGCGGTTTTAGGATGCATCAGGCAAGGTATTTCCAGCGAAGATAAGGAGGTGTTAGTACCGTTATATAAGGCACTGGTGAGACCTCATCTGGAATACTGTGTGCAGTTCTGGTCTTCCATGTTAAGAAGGATGAATTCAAACTGGAACAGGTTCAGAGATGGGCTACTAGGATGATCCGAGGAATGGAAAACCTGCCTTATGAAAGGAGACTCAAAGAGCTTGGCTTGTTTAGTCTAGCCAAAAGAAGGCTGAGGGGGGATATGCTTGCTCTTTATAAATATATCAGAGGGATTAATATTAGGGAGAGAGAGGAATTATTTAAGCTTAGTACCAATGTAGATACAAGAACAAATGGGTATAAACTGGACACTAGGAAGTTTACACTTGAAATTAGATGAAGGTTTCTAACCATTAGAGGAGTGAAGTTTTGGAACAGCCTTCCAAGGGGAGTAGTGGGGGCAAAAGACATATCTGGCTTTAAGACTAAGCTTGATAAGTTTATGGAAGGGATAGTATGATGGGATTGCCTAATTTTGGCAATTGATCTTTGATTATCAGCAAATAAGTATGCCCAGTGGTCGGTGATGGGATGTTGGATGGGATGGGATCTGAGTTACTGCAGAGAATTCTTTCCTGAGTGCTGGCTGGTGAGTCTTGCCCACATGCTCAGGATTTAGCTGATCGTCATATTTGGGGTCAGGAAGGAATTTTCCTCCAGGGCAGATTGGCAGAGGCCCTGGAGGTTTTTTGCCTTCCTCTGCAGCGTGGGGCGTGGGTCACTTGCTGGTGGATTCTCTGCAGCCTGAGGTCTTCAAACCACAATTTGAAGACTTCAATAACTTGGACATAGGTTAGGGGTTTGTTATAGAAGTGGATGGGTAGGGTTCTGTGGCCAGCTTTGTGCAGGGGGTCAGCCTAGATGATCACATTGGTCCCTTCTGACCCTAGAATCTATGAATCTATGAATCTATATGCATATGCAGAAGAGGGTCAAATTAAGGTTGTGAGGGCATGGAGTATGCCCAGCTTGGATGGAATCTTCTGAGAATTAGCCAAACTTTAACAAGAGTTACTGAGCATGTGCAAACTGAATTTTTTCAAAGTCGTATAACTTGGCCACATTTAAGAGGAGGTTAGACAAACACCTGTCAGGCAAGGATGGTCTAGATAATACTTAGTCCTCAGTGCAGAGGACTGGACTAGATGACCTCTTAAAGTCCCTTGCAGTCCTATGATTCTATGATTTAAGTGGATTTTCATGGGATAGCAAAAGGCATATCCTTCACAACAGGGAAACCTCCTTGCCAAATTGCAACTCCCGGCTCCAAAGCATAGAGATGCTAGAGTTTCTCAACAAAACAATTGTAAGAATACTTTTAACAAGGGAAAGATATATTTTCCCCTAATCTGATTCTTGGAAATGACTTAACCATTTTACATGAAACTTAAAAAAAAAAAATTACCCTGAGCTGGGACCTGTCTAAGAACATTTCAGCCAGAATGGGTTCAATTTAGCAAAGTCATAAGCAGCTGAAAACAGGTTCTTATAAGAGAAAGCGTAAGGCAATCTTAACCTTTGATAGCGTTACCAGCTCCACCTGTAATGCACAATTTTATAATAAACTCTTTTGACACCAAATAACCTCAGAAATTAGAGTGATCTCATGGAAACTATATGAAATATAATCAGTACTTCCCAGGTTCACAGGGATCATTTAAAACAATTGTAATAGTATTTTTTCCCCACTCAGAACAAACGTCAGTATTGGTTAGATTCACCATAAATATAAATATTAATCACAGCAGCTTATATGCCAGTGGTAGATGAATAAAAATGGATTCACTGAATGCTGGAAGGAGAAATAGCATTGTGCAAATTACTTTTGAAATTTTGATTCTACTTTAAAGCAGGGAGGTTAGTTTTAAGATTTTAAGAACACATGTATGCCATACTGGATCAGACAAATGGTCAAACTAGCCCAGTTTCCTGTCCAGTGACAGGTGGCAGTTGGAGATACAGGGACACTAAGCACATAGGGTTGCATCCCAGACTATCATGGCTAGTAGTCATGATGGACCTGTCCTTCATGAACTTACCCAATTCTTTGTTGAACCCAGTTATACTTTTGACCTTCACAACATCCCCTGGCAATGAGTTCCACAGGTTCACTGTGCGTTCTGTGAAGATGTATTACCTTTTGTTTGTTTTAAACCTGCTGCTTATTCATTTCATTGGGTGGACCCTGGCTTTTACCTTATGTGATAGGATAAATAACACTTCCTTATTCACTTTCTCCACACTGCTGGTGATTTTAAAGATCTTTATCAGATCCCCCCTTAGTCTTCTCTTTTCTGAGCTAAATAGTCCCAGTCTCAGATGGTACTGTTCCATGCCCCTCTCTCATTTTAGTTGCCAGTCTCTGTAATTTTTTCTAAATTCTATTATATCTTTTTCTGAGATGGGGTGACCAAAACTGCACTCAATATTCAAGATGTGGGGGTATATAGTGGCATTATGATATTTTCTGTTTTATTATCTATTCCTTTACTAAAGATTCCTAACATTCTGTTAGATTTTTTTGACTGCTGCTGCTCATTGAGTGGATGTTTCCAGGAAACTATCTACACTGACTACAAGATCCCTTTCTTTATTGGTAACAGCAAATTTAGGTCTCATTATTTTGTATGTATAGTTGGTTTTATGTTTTCCAATGTGATTTTTTTTTGCATTTATCAGCATTGAATTTCATCAGCCATTTTGTTGCCCAGTCACACAGTTTTGTGAGATTCCCTTGGAACTCTTTGCAGTCTGCTTTGGCCTTATCTATCCTGAGTATCTTTGTGTTGCCTACAAAGAGTCCTGTGGTACCTTATAGACTAACAGATGTATTGGAGCATGAGCTTTCGTGGGTGAATACCCATTTCATCATGAAATCTTGTGCTCCAATACATCTATTAGTCTATAAGGTGCCACGGGACTATTTGTTGCTTTTACAGATCCAGATTAACACGGCTACCTCTCGGATACTTTGTGTTGTCTGCAGACTTTGCCGTCTCAGTGTTTACTCCCTTTTCCAGGTCATTTCTGAATATATATAGTTAAAAATCACTTAGAAAAGTTAGATGCCTGTAAGTCACCAGGGCCTGTCTTCTTTGAGTGCTCCTTTAATACCTCGATTGTCCGGTGCGCACCCCTCCCAACAATTGTTTGGCAGGCTTCCTGCTTCTGATATACTTAAAAAAAGTGTTTGCTGTTAGTTTTTGTGTCTTATGCTAGTTGCTTTTCAAATTCTTTTTGTCATGGTCAATTGTACTTTCAGTCCTGACTTGCCAGTGTTTATGCTCTGTTCTATTTTCTTTAGTTGGATTTGACTTCCCATTTTTAAAGGATGTCTAACTGCCTCTTTTACTCAGTTGTTAAGCCACGGTGGCATATTGCTGGTCCCTTTGCTGGTTTTTTTTTTTCTGATTTGTGATATACATTTAGTTTGAGCCTCTATTTTTGTGTTTTTAAATAGTCTGCATGCTGTTCCCATAGACTCATAGACTTTAAGATCAGAATGGACCATCCTGATGAAGTCTGCGAGTTTGTAATGGAGGTTGCGGAATCATAGATTCCGTGACTTTCCGTGACCTCCGTGACCTCTGCAGCTGCCGGTGAGCCTGGCTTAGGGGCAACTCACACAGCCACTGCTGGGGCAGTCTCAGGCCTCCGCTCACCTTCCCCATGCAGCAGAGTTTGGGTGTGGGAGCGGGCAGGGGGTTGGGGCATGGGATGGGGTGAGGAGGGCTCTGGGCAGCGCTTACCTGGGTGGGCTCCTCAGAAGTGGCAACATCCTCCTGGCTCATCTGCTAGGTGGGGGCATGGCCAGGCAGCTCCATGTGCTGCCCCCGCCTGCAGGCACTGCCCCCGCAGCTCCCATTGGTCACAATCGGCCCCCCCAATCCCTTCCCCTCCAGCACCAGTGAGGGTCCTGGGCTGCATGCCACCGCTTGCCCCCACATCACCCGGGCCGCCCTCTCTCAGCCCCTGCCCCTCCCCCCCAGTTTTAGTCAGGGGTATGTAGTAAAAGTCATGAACAGCGAGAGGCCGTGAATTTTTGTTTACTGCCCGTGACCTGGCCATGACTTTTACAAGAAATACCTGTGACTAAAACATAGCTGTAATCATGATCATCTAATCTGACCTCATGCACATCACAAGCCACGGCCCCTCGCCCACTCACTCCTGTAACAGGCCCCTAAGCTCTGGCTGAGTTACCTCAAATCATGGTTTAAAGACTTCAAGTTACAGAGAATTCACCACTTACACTAGTGTAAACCTGCACGTGACCCGTGCCCCACGCTGCAGAGGAAGGTGAAAAAAAGCCAGGGTCTCTGCCAATTTAATCTGGGGGAAAAGTGCTTCCCGGCCCCAAATATGGTGATCTGTTAGACCTGGAGCATGTGGGCAAGACCCACCCAGCCAGACACCTGGGAAAGAATTCTCTGTAGTAAGCCAGAGCCCTCCCCATCCAGTGTCCCATCACCAGCCACTGGAGATATTTGTTGCTAGCAGTTGCAGATGGGTTACATGCCATTGTAGGCAGTCCCATCCTACCATCCCCTCCATAAACGTATCAAGCTCAGTCTTGAAGCCAGTTAGGTGTTTTGTGCCCATTGCTCCCCAGTTTTCAGGCTTTCCACCCTGGTGACCGTTCCTTTCAATTTCCATTTAACTAGTGTCTTCAGTTTTGTATAGCTCCCCTTTTGGAAGTTAAATGCTTCTGTGGGGGGTTATTTGGCATTTTCACCCCACACGGATGTTAACTATAATTACTTTACGGTCACTGTTCCTGAGTGGTCCAGCTCTATTCATCTCTGGACCATCTTCTGTATTGGGGGAATTGAAAGGGATCATTGAGGCCCATGATATGGTTTAGTTTATACTATTTGTGCATATGAGTGTGTGCGCACCAGTGCACAGAATTCAGCACATACATTCACATCATTTGCATTTCATGATCCACACAGTAATGGTGCCTCATATGGGAAACCTTTATATGCACAATGGACCATTGCTCTCATAGTACAATTTCCTATAGATGGTAACGTACAAAATGGCCAAGATTTTCAAGACTGAGTAGTGATGTAGGTGCCTTCATCTTCAATGTGCAACTTGAGACAGACTCAGCACTTTCTGAAACTGGGCCCATTCCGGTGTCTTACGTAGGGCCCCACATCCCTCACCACTCTTGAAAACCCTGGCCAGTCAGAACTAAACAAACAGCTTCAATTTAAAATCCTCACAATAAACTTCTCATGAAAAAGCTACAGAACAAAAAATTACTCCCAGCATCATTTGGATCTAAATTCAAGACCAAGAGGAGAGCAGATCCAGCACAAGTCACAGGCGTCACTGACAGCCCACTTCAGCCCTCAGGGAGGCCTTCAGAGAGACTTGTGTGGCTCCTCGGCCTTGTGCTGGCCCCTCTGCTCAGGATGGGTCTCACTGTCCCTGAGCAATCATACAGAAAGAATAAGTCAGAGACAGCTGTCAGCTGTCCTTGGCCCTTGGCAAAGAGAAAAGGAGTCACAATCCAAATCAATACTTTGCCTTGAACATCAACAACCAGCCTGATAGTGGACATTGCTCTTGTTATTTATGAAGAAAGAAAAGAGTTTCCCATTGAGCAAATCAAAAGGGAAGAATTGTGAACACTTTTCCTTCACTGGTCGAAGGGTTTCCTAGCCCCCTTCCAAAGCAGCATCAGGTGCTGCAGTGCTGTCTATAATATTTTAGTCCCAAACTTTTAGAGAAAGGAGCCTAATACAGCAAAGACAAATGAAAGCAACCAGAGGATAAGATAGCTGCTCCCGAGGGAGCTTGTTAGAGAAGGATGACTGATACACTTGCTCAGGCATAACAAGCAGTAACACTGTGGATAGAATACATTCTCAGGGAGTCTAGGCTAAAAATGTAAACTCTTCTGGAACAGTGTTACTGTAGTGAGACAGAAACCACTATTGCTTCCTCTGCCACTGTCTTACACAGAAACACACACACACACTCACACGCACACCTCTTTAATGTGGTTTTAGACTGGAAATATGCAAGAGGGAAGCACAGTGATTGATGAGTCATTTTAGCATTTGAGTGCAGCACAGACAGTCTGGGCAGCCTAGTGGTTAGTGCACCTGACCACCAGCTCCTTGCCTCTCTTTCAGGGTGGTAGAGGTACCTAGTTTCTAACCCTACACAGGGAATCTTCTGGCCTTCACCTGCATCAGCATGCCAGCTCTCAAGAAGTGTGTGGAGGGGGGACCCAGGCCCTCCCTCTCCACCAGGTCCCAGCCCAGGACCATGTTGTCTGTCCTTTATAAAGATGAATAATATTCAGATTACTGGCCAGTTGATCTGACTGTGAAAGGTTGTCCCCCGAGAATCAGGCCACAAAGAATTCACACTATGGAGTTCGATATCTTCCGGGAAGTTTCTGAGTACATGAAAAGGGATCACAGTGAGGGCAAAGTAAAACCTTAGATACCTTTATTACAATAATGGAAAAAGCTAGAAAAGCCCCAAGCCCCATAACAAGATAGAGATAATACAGGATCGGGGTCATCTGTGGTATCATTCAATGCATAATCTCTTAGAATTGCATACTTACACCCTTAGTTAAGGATCTGGTAGTAAGAGACAAAAGGACCAGCCCTGGCTCTGGCAGTGTCAGATGGTCCAAGCTCCCCAGCAAGTTGAAGGGTCAAGTAGAAAAGACGCAGACGGCAATGGGTGAGGCCCAGGAAAGAACTCCAGGTTACATAGTGACTGTCCTCTTATAGGGCTACAGCAACATCTGCCCATGCTCAGTCCTCCATGCCCATATTTAGGCTTTTCA
The DNA here is from genome assembly GCF_025201925.1 of Gopherus flavomarginatus. NCBI lineage: Eukaryota > Metazoa > Chordata > Testudines > Testudinidae > Gopherus > Gopherus flavomarginatus. The sequence continues at coordinate 162,050,339 of NC_066621.1, read as the reverse complement.
CCAGTATAATAATGAGCTGTACGTATTCTGTGGGTTAACATATTGATACGTATCTGCCATTTCAGCTCATGATCACACCGTCACCCCTCGCTTAACTGGACTGGCGGTTATTACTTCTAGGCTCCTTGCGGTCACACTTACCAGAATATTCTGACTCCCACCATTGAGCAAGTTCTCCTTAGTTCCCCAGATCTGCAGGTAACTTGTGCCAAGGGTTACGGCCTACTTAACCACACCTACACTACCTTATGCTCCAGCTCATATCTTACAGGATACAGGCCTGGTAGGGTTCCTGCACTACAAGTGAGTGTAAGAGAAGGCAATCCAAGGGATGTAATGGGGTGGATATAATAGGGAGACTTATCCTATGGGATATAGAAAGCAGCACTGGCAGGGTCCTCCCTGCAGAGAGCCTAAGTCTGCTGCCATGGCCTATTTCCAACTCGTATGTCTCTTCATATAGGAGCAGGGCCTTGCAGGACCAGCTGGTTCTCAATGGAGCGGGGCTGGAGAAGGTCCTACCAGGGACCTTATCCACTTCGTGGTACCATTTCAGGCTCAGCCTTTTGCCTGGCTTCCCAGAGGAGGGTTCCTCTCTCTTGCAGCCTGTCTACTATCCCTTGCCTGAGTGTCTGAGGCCCTTTTAACCTGCTTCTCCAGCTGGAACATGCTTGGCAGTGCACACTTACACGTGAAGTCCCTGTGTGGCCTGGCGTAGCTCTCGGTGTGAGCCAGTGGGGCTCACTGTTCAAAAAAAACCACATCCGGTTTGGTCCCAGTAGTGGATGGGGGATAAACCACCCAAACAGAGGACTCTTGGGTATAAAACCAGACATATGGCCTCCCTGCCCATCCCAGACAGAATCCGTAAAACATTAACATGCAGAATGGCAAGGCAAGGCATGCTGGAGGCATGGAGGAGAAGCGATGCTAAATGAAAGCCTCTTGAAGCAATTCTCTATTGTGTTAGTGTAAGCTGGTGTCATAGTGTGGGATTCTTGTTACCCAGCCCTACTGTTGGAACAGGAGTTCGCACTCCCCTCACCCCCTGTTATAGGATCATCAAATCCGAGAGGTCTCAAGCTTCCCACTGAATAGTCTAATCAGAGGCCGTTACACACAGACACAAAACCTCTCAGTACCTCAGAATGCTCCCCTCTGCTCCCACAAGTGCACTTCCATCCATTCCCCTCCACAACAGCTGCTGTTTCATTCCCTAATTACTATCCCCTGATTTCCCAGTTAAGGTGCAAAATTCAAGACTCCATGAGGAAAAGACCTTGCAGAGAAAAGCAACCCTTTATTCTTTCTATATGTTTGCTCTCCTGGTCAAATAATAACCTCTTTTAAACCTGTCTGAGTTCTTTGGTATTGCATCTAAAGGAGAGAACATCCAACCTCAATCAGTAATGTCTTGACTTTCACAGTGACCCTCAGAGCACTGCATCATACCTGTGCCATAGAACCTGACTTTAATCGTCCCAGTCTCCTGGATGGTGGAAAGCGTTTAGGAGAAATTAGTCTCACAGTAGGGTTTCTTCACCACTCATAAGAAGGACATTGTCATAATTGTATTTGTGCCTTTTTTTTGCATCTGACATATAAACACATGCCTGGAAGGTTTGTATAAAAAAAATGAGGTTTAGATTTGATCCTCTGCTTGTTCACCTCATGGAAATCAGCAACATTGCATCTCATTGTGCTGGGGAACCTTTTGGAGGCACCAGAGATGCATGCATAGAGTGAGCTCACACCTATCCTGAAGGGATGAGGGGTGGGGCCTGAATTATTCACCTTTTCCACCACATGCTCTTTAGACATTGTTGTGAAATGTGCGAACAAACATAAACTGACCAATGAGTTTTAAATCAAGTGTCTAAAACTGCCTTCGCCCATCAAGTGATCAGTCTCCCATCTCAGTTTTCATCACAGAGTCCGCCTGGGCAGGCAAGACCTGCCCAAACACTAAACCACTGTAATGTAAAAGCTAAACAATAAACCATTCTTTGGAGAAACCCTCCCCGGCCTTTCTGTCCATCACAAAGAAGCAGAAAAGACACAAGGGTTAATTTATTTCCCTTTCCGGGTCCCATTTGTGCATTGGGAGTGAATGGGAGCAGAACTGGGACAGTGGAGAGAATGCACATCTCCGCCTCTGCAGGAGGCTCGAGTGCCCGTCAATAAAGAGGGCCTTCCCTAGGGAGAAAACCCTTTACACCCAAATATCTGCTTGGCCTCAAAAGAGTGGCAGGTGGGACCCCCAACAAGTGATGCAGAGTCCGTGCTGAAAGCAGTATTGGCAGAATAATTAGCCCCTTATTCGTCCCTGCTCTGGCCCACCATTAGCCTCATCCACCTAGAGCCTTGTGCAATGCCATGCACGGAGCCCCCATGGAACCGGGTCTCTGCCTGGAGAGATGTCGTTCCTGCATAGAGTCTAAGTCCAGAAGGGTCCATTAGGTCAGCCAGTCTGACCTGCTGTGTATCCCAGGCTAGAAGATTTCTCCCATTAATCACTGTATTGAGCCCAACAACTTGGTTTTGACCAGAACATCTTTCCAAAAGGAGTCCCACCTTTACTTGAAGACAAGTGCCCCCTTTGGTAGGTGTGGCCTGCATTCCCTGTACCAGGTATATCCCTTAGTATTTGGCTGAATTCAGCTTGCTGAGTGATCCAGATCACTCTGTATGATTGGCCTGTCCACATCATTATTTATCACTCCACCAATCCTTATGCCCACTGCAAATTGTATCCTTGCTTTTTTATTACCTAGAGACCGTTGGTGCAAATGTTGAATAGTTTCAGCCCAATACCAGTCGCTGCAGAACTCACTGGGAACATCCCCATTTGATGATGATTCCCCCTGAACAGCTACTCTTTGAGTTCTGTTAGTCACCAGTTCTTAGTCCATTTCACATGTGCCCTGTTGTCACTGGAAATTGCTATTGTTTAAAATTTGAATATTGTGTGGTAGGAGCTCAAACACCTTATAAACAGCGATCTACACAGTTCCCTTTATCAACCAACCCTGTAGGCACAAAGAATGGAAACGGGTTTATGATGCTCCCCCTTTTTGCACAATTGAACCAACTCAGTTCCCTTGCCGGGGAGACATCAGTACCCACAGAGCTGGGGGCAGGATATGCTTCTAGGTGTGGGGATAGCACAGATCTCTGCAGAGAACTGTGAGTGCAAACGAAGCTGGTCTGAGGTCCTGTGAGTTAATGAAGGCACTTCTTCCTAAGAGAACCCCCTGCCCGAGTAACCCAATGCCCCAAGCAGAGGTGTCAGAGGCAAATAGAAACAGTAGGTGATGACTAACAAATCCCCATAGGACTGAACACTGTCCCAGATTCATTTTTACCTCCAGCAGCATGGACCGAGAATCCTCAAAAGTACGCTTATGGAGAGACAAAAGCTCAAGTCTGTGCACTGTCTGGGCCAAGATAAAAGGCCAAAAGGAGCTGAGGAGATGCTGGAACTAAGTTTCCTTTTACTTGAGCTATTACACAGAGTGGCAAAAAACAAAACCAGACCAGACCAAATATAAATGACAACAAACTTCGCATTCAGCCAAATGTATTAGCCCTTCTGTTCGTCTCTGATAGAGTCATTTCCAAAGCATAACCCATTATTTAATTAGTAGATAGAAATTAACACATGATCTGAGTATTATTTTCCTTATTTTGGTGTCCTTAATATTTTAATAATTTCACCCTGAAGCATGAAGTTATTGTTAGAAATCCCAAATCCAGTCTTAGAATTTCATTTTATATGTAGTCTACATGCAGAACTACAAAGAATAAAAATGTCTGTCCATTCCTCCCTGTAAGACTGAACTACAGCAAAATCCTATTTCAAAAGTTACTTCTATGAGTCATGGTCATTGCTTTATATTAGGTCAGAAATCTCTTCCAAAAGACACCAATGCAGTATATTAATAATGCTAGATTGCGAGGATGGTACCTTGTCGGTGTTAACCTAGAACGTCCCATACAGGAGACGCACGCTGCAAGGTTTCACAGATGGAGCATACAGACACACGCATTTTGGCACTCGGATTTGGAAGCAATCATGCATCTAATTACTGCTTATTGCTTTGTTACTCGAAGTACTATTTGCCTGTGTCTCACACTGAGTTGATAATTGGATGATTATCTCTTCACTTTGTCAGAAAGTTCAAAGCAGCTGGGAAACATATATTGAATAGTGGTGAAAAAACCACACCTAGTAATAAAAATGAAATATTCGCTGAAAGATGAGAAAGAAATGGGAAAAGGCAGATCTGAGAAACATGGTGGCCCAACCTTATTAAAATAACACCATGGACAAAGAGAGATGTCAGAATGACAAGCACCCAATGTAGTTCCATTTCTATTACTATTCCAAACGTGTTAGCCTAGCCAGGGTGGCATGAAAAGTGTATATTACCTTTATGGAGAGCCCCAACCTGCCCTGGTAGTGGAACTGCATTTTAATCCTAATTGGCTAGCTCTGGTTCAAGGCTTGCCAACAACACATTCCTCAAATGCCTGACTTAAGATCTGGCTCAGTCTGGTAGGTAATAACCAGAATACATAACCATGGGACGGCTGTTCAGTAGTGTATGTGAAATGAATAGGATTGGGCCAAAAGAAATCTGATGAGGTTCAACAAGGACAAGTGCAGAGTCCTGCACTTAGGACGGAAGAATCCCATTCACTGCTACAGATTAGGGACAGAGTGTCTAGGCAGCAGTTCTGCAGAAAAGGACCTAGGGGTTACAGTGCACGAGAAGCTGGATATGAGTCAACAGTGTGCCCTTTTTACCAAGAAGGCTAACAGCATTTTGGGCAGTGTAAGTTGTAGCACTGCCAGTAGATTGAGGAACGTGATCATTCCACTCTATTCGACATTGATGAGGCCTCATCTGGAGTACTGTCTCCAGTTTTGGGTCCCGCACTACAAGAAGGATGTGGAAAATTGGAAAGAGTCCAGCGGAAGGCAACAAAAATTATTAGGGATTTGGAGCTCATGATATAAGAGGAGAGGCTGAGGGAACTGGGATTGTTTAGTCTGCAGAAGAGAAGAATGAGGGGGGATTTGATACCTGCTTTCAACTACTGTAAGGAGCTTCCAAAGAGGATGGAGTTTGGCTGTTCCCAGTGGTGGCAGATGACAGAACAAGGAGTAATGGTCTCAGGTTGCAGTGGGGGAAGTCTAGGCTGGATATTAGGAACCACTATTTCACTAGGAAGGTCTGTGAAGCACTGGAATGGGTTACCTAGGGAGGTGGTGGAATCTCCTTACTTAGAGGTTTTAAGGCCCAGCTTGTCAAAGCCCTGGCTGGAATGATTTAGTTGGGGATTGGTTCTGCTTTGAGCAGGGGGTTGGACTAGATACCTCCTGAGGTCTCTTCCAACCCCAATATTTTATGATTCTATGTGATCTCAGTCCATTTGCTGCTGTTCACATCACATAAACTAATTGCAGTTAGCTCCATTGTTCGCACTCAGAAGAGAGCACGCATGGGACATGCGTGCTCCACTCACCCACACAGATGCTTCCTCCATGTCAGAATAGACGCACATCAATAGGATTGTGTGGTTGGAGTTTGCAAAGGTTCACTGCTATACTTGTTCTGTGGCTTGCGGCCCCTGAGCTGTCAGTCCACCACCCCTTCCTGCCACTACCACTATGAGAAAGCCCTAACCTTGAGTTAGAGGTGTGACCACACAGGCTGGTTATTTTACTTTCAGAACAGGGCTTGAAGACACTGCTGACATTTTGCCTTGAGAGGTGTGTAAATATTTAATACTGAAAAGATTCAGTTAGCTGGCACCCAGGGGTAAACAAGAGTAAGTGTTTGTGATAGGTATCACATTCTAAGTGATGGCAAAAACCAACAATGGCATATTTGTTCTACTCTGGGAGGTTGCCATGCTGTATCTGGGAAATTAATTTGGAGCAAACTATAAGGGGAAAACCTTGTTTCTTCTCAAGTCCATTAACGGAACATGACATAAAGTGCTTAATTGTTTACTGCACAGGATCAAAAGTAGAGGAACTGCCAGAGAAGGTCAGCAATTCTACTCAAACCTTTGGTGAATATTATCAGATATTCCACCACAGAACTAAAAAAAACATGTTCACAACATTGATTATTGCCCCCATGAAATTATTCTTCTCATATTAGTAGCTGAACTCCTGCTGCATGTTTAGGTGAAAGAGTCAACGGAAATGTCTTTTCTTCGCTTCTTTGAATAATTAGCAAACCACATTCATTGTTAGTGTTGGTCAGTTAAAAACATTGGGCAATATTCACTGGTTACACACTGTAATGATCCTACATTGAGTTTCTGTAGATGAGATTTTCCTAAGGTTTGTTTGCTTCAATATGATTTTCTTTGTTAATATTTTATTAGACCACTTGTGAATCATGCTGTTGTTTGGAGACTACACACAGCCTGCCCTCCCCCCAGAGCAACACAGAGCCGGCAATGGCTTGTTTATGCCAGTGTGTCTCAGGAAACCAGGGTTCAGTGGCAGTCCCACTGCAACAGCTCTGCTGGTCGGAGTGGCAGTGAAGCCAGGTTGCTGCATCATCGGAATCAGAGAGAGGTGTTTCATCCTTCTCTAGTGCTGGGATGAAAGCAGATAAACATTCCTTGGTTGAAGGGTGGGGTTAATTTTGCCAGTGCCTCAGGAACTGATTGTGAATGATCTGTTGCTGTGGATTCACACAGCTCCTTGAGGATGCCCTGGGGATAAAGAGTAGAGGTTTTCTGAAGTACTCAGCCCTGACTTCAATAGGTGCAGAATTTGGCCAACACTGAGTGCTGTTTAAAATCCCTACCTGAGTCTTTAAGGAACTTTAACAGACAGCTCCGTTTTATTCCTTAATTTAAAAAGAACACACTCATCATTGGTGGTAATTTGTGCTTCACATCACCTCATAGCTCTTCATATCCATTTTTCCTTCAGTAACATTGTTCATTGTGCAATCCAACTTAATCACTTAGGCAGGATATGGGTGTCATAAACAGATAGCTAAGGGTTAATGTCTCTTTCACCTGAAGCACCTGACCAGAGGACCAATCAGGAAACTGGATTTTTTCAACTTTGGGTGGAGGGAATTTTGTGTCTGAGTCTTTGTTTTCTGTCTGCCTGCTTTCTCTGAGCTTTGGAGAAGTAGTTTCTGCTTTCTAATCTTCTGTTTCTAAGTGTAAGGACAAAGAGATCAGATAGTAAGTTATATGGTTTCTTTTGTGTGCTGCCTGTTTGATTTGTTCTTCTCTTTCTTTCATCTCCATCTCTTTTTGTTTTATTTTCAGTTGTCGCCTGTGTTCAGCTTCTTTGATTTGTTTTTCGGCCTCAATTTTTGCCTTAGAAGTCATGGTTCCTGTTTTCTTGGGTTGGGGTGCCCTCCGGTGTTTATCTTCTGCACTGCAGGCTCTGTTGCCTCCTAGAGTCTGCCTAGCAACAGTGCCTTTAGCTAATCTTCAATGTTAAGTAAACCTGAAAAACCACTTTATTTGCATATATATAGTGCTGGTAATGACTCTCAATGGGAGAGCTATTGTCACAAAAGATTCTTTGTCACAGCTTAATGGTCTCTTGCTTATTATGCAAGCCACAAACTGCCAGAGAGAGCAGAAAAAAAAATTCTCTTTTAAACCCAAACTGTTTCTCTCTGCTAAAAAGCCCTTAGCAGAGAAGAGAAAAAAAATAATATTCCTACTGGCTTCTGGATTTTGTCTATCCCACTGCTGCCACCATATCATACCTTTAGTCCCAGATTTGGACCTTAGCGTCCAAAATATGGGGGTTAGCATGAAAACCTCCAAGCTTAGTTACCAGCTTGGACCTGGTACTTGCTGCCACCACCCAAAAAATTAGAGTGTTTTGGGGCACTCTGGTCCCCCTGAAAAACCTTCCCTGGGGACCCCAAGACCCAAATCCCTTGAGTCTCACAACAAAGGGAAATAATCCTTTTTCCCTTCCCCCCTCCAGGGGCTCCTAGAGAGATACACTTACACAAGCTCGGTGAAATCAAACAGAGTGACTCCCCCTCTCCGTTCCCAGTCCTGGAAACAAAAGCACTTTCCTTTTCACCCAGAGGGAATGCAAAATCAGGCTAGCAAATCCAACACCCACAGATCTCCCCCTGATTTCTTCCTCCCACCAATTCCCTGGTGAGTACAGACTCAATTTCCCTGAAATTTCCCAGTAAAGAAAACTTTAACAGGTTTTAAAAAGAAAGCTTTATATAAAAAAGAAAGAAAAATACATACAAATGGTCTCTCTGTATTAAGGTGACAAAATACAGGGTTAATTGCTTAAAAGAAATATGAATAAACAGCCTTATTCAAAAAGAATACAATCAAAGCACTCCAGCACTTATATTCATGCAAATACCAAAGAAAAGAAACCATATAACTTACTATCTGATCTCTTTGTCCTTACACTTAGAAACAGAAGATTAGAAAGCAGAAACTACTTCTCCAAAGCTCAGAGAAAGCAGGCAGACAGAAAACAAAGACTCAGACACAAAATTCCCTCCACCCAAAGTTGAAAAAATCCAGTTTCCTGATTGGTCCTCTGGTCAGGTGCTTCAGGTGAAAGAGACATTAACCCTTAGCTATCTGTTTATGACAATGGGAAGAAAATATTTCAAAGGACACCAGTGGCATGAGAGGAATTGACAACAGGCCTGATAGTGCAAATGCTCAGGCACTCATGAATCTTTACTCACCTGAGCATGTATCAATAGCAATCTGAGCCACAGAGTCAGTGCAGAGTTCTGGGGAAAGTATTGTCACCCATAAAGACAGAAATAGTGAGCAGCAGCATGGATTCTCTCTCTCTCTGATGGCGAAGCACCGTTATGAAGGACTCATCTGCATGGGTCCCTTTTCTAGACATTGCTGCACTTACATCATAGGGCTCTGGATTCATTTAATTACTAAACCCTGACTTGGATTCCATCATATAGCATCCCAAACATCCCAGCTTCGATAATCTGTGATAACACAGTCGTTATGCTACTCCTCATGTCTTTTTTAAAATGATGGATCTATGTCTTACTTGATATTCATACACAAACTCCACTTGTTTCTGCTTTTTACTTGTCTTACAAATGCACACAGACTATTTCAGATAAAATATGTGCTTTTTAAAATGGAGGCTAGTTTGGCAGTAATATACTTATAGGATAAGATCCATCCTGTATTCTGTTGGCTTTTGTCCTGTCCCCTTAGTGTGTGTTCTTTTTGCTCAGTGAGATACAAGACATGCATACCCTGCAATTGTGGTTCTTAAACACCCTCCAGCTGGACTGTGTGTTCTGCCGGACTCTGGTCTTTGGCCTGCTGCTAACTATGTCCTGAGAACTGTTAACTTGCCCTCTCAAACTTCATCTGCTCTCCCTTACTTCCTAATATGCTCCCCTCCTGTATTAGCTCCAACATATCATAGAATATAAATCTAAGTGGAACATCCTGGGTGAAATTCTGGCTCCACTGAAGTCAATGAGAATTTTGCCAGTAACTTCAATGGGGCTAGGATTTCATCTCTCATGGGAACCTAAACAGACTGCTCCGAAAACATTTATGGAATAAGGATATTTCTTCTCCAAGCCATGCCCTGATCAATCATGGTAATACCCAGCTGAAATTGGCATTTACAACTGCTGTAGCCAATTACTTTAGTTTATTGTTCCTTTATTGTGTGATGTTATGATTAACTAACATGCTGTGTCATATATCATCATTGTATGCTAAATCAAGTTAAATTGTAGGATTATGGAAGTATAAGATTGATCAGTATGTAGAAGAAATAATCATGTATTACATATCTAAGTAAACAGAGTTGAAATGCAAGGCCTGTAGGCTGAGGCCTGCAAGATTTAACTTAGCTATTTTTGGCCATGGAGCTAAAAAAACAAGCAAGTGACCGAAGAATAACCCGATGTACTAAGATGATGGGAAAAGAGGTACCAAGTGGTAATATTGTGAAAAATTATCTGGAAGATTAATTTTAGATAATAAAAATGCTGTAAATGCACATATGTTTCCAACATATGTCTCAACCACAGGATACAGGTGATGCGTTAATGCTAAGAAGAATAAAAGGAACCTACATAACCCATAGGTACTGGATGCCTTATGTTTCTAGGGGACATTAGACCAATAATGAGCAAGAGCATTGACACTTTCATGTACATGCGCAGAATGTAGGTATAGTCAGAATTACATTATAAAAGAGGGTGCCTAGGTTAGGAACATTGACCTCCCTATGGAAACTCCTGCTGGAACCATCCCTCTACTTATGATCAAGCTGTGAGACACCCATCAGACCCTAACACTATTATTAAGGATGTGAGTATAACTATACTTGTATTTTATGGATAGGTTTGAATAACAGTACTATATATGCTTTGGTAAATCATAGCTTTAATTGTAACTTTAATAAAACTTGTAAAACAGACTAGACCTTGTACTGGTGAATGTCTGTATGGTCACTATCCTTGGTCTTTATGTGTTCCTAGAGACTCAAACTCTAAAACAAGTAGCAGAGGTTACTTTCACTCTATTAAGCTTGAAACTGTAGCCGCCAGAGCCGAACCCACAGTGGTGCAATACCACATTACAGAATTAACTTAAAATCATATAAAAGGCTTCACTGCCCTCCCACCATTCCTGCCATGTAGGATTAGCACTAGTGATACAAGTGCTGTTTGAGTGGTGAGCGGGTCCTTCTGGATCTGCACTGAAAACACCGACTCGCTGTTCACTTATCAGGGGGTAGCCATGTTAGTCTGCATCCACAGAAACGAGGAGTCCGGTGGCACCTTAAAGACTAACAGATTTATTTGGGCATCCTTTCCTTGCCAAAACCCCGAAGACCTTCCTGAACTAATAATCTTTACTAAAGGGAAGAGAAAGCCTGTATTTAAACACAAAAAGGGTTGAAAAATGCAGTAAATGCTGAACAATCTGGACTGTCTGAACAGAGGGCGTGGGGTAATAATCATACTTGGAAGCGCCTGCCTGTCATGAATTTCCTGGTAATTTTATGTCTCTTACTACACAATCTATGTGTTGAGACAAATAATTTGGTATGGAAGGTAAATCTTTTAAAGATGTGTAAGATGCAAGATTTTTGGAAGAAACTTTGGTACAGGCTAGGAGTGGTAACGAAGAAGTCCTATAAGAATATTGCTTCTCAGCTAGTACCTGTAAATAGGCTTAGAGCTTGGCACAGCAGAGAAAGCATAACCAAACTAGACTGCTATGTGAACAGGGAAACTGAGGCACACCACCTCATGGCATTAGTGTCTAAATGCTAAGACACCTACACTCTAAAACAGGAGTGGGCAAACTTTTTGGCCCGAGGGTCACATCAGGGTTATGAAACTGTATGGAGGGCTGGGTAGGAAAGGCTGTGGCTCCCCAAACAGCCTGGCCCCTGCCCCCATTCACCCCACCCACTTCCTGCCCCCTGACTGCCCCCCTCAGAACCCTCAACCCATCCAACCCTCCCTGCTCCTTGTTATTTGACTACCCCCTCCCAGGACACCTCACTCCAACCATCCCCCCCCAGAACCCCGCCCCTTATCCAACCCCCTCTGCTCCTTGTCCCCTGACTGTCCCCTGGGACCTTCTGCCCCTTATCCAGCCCCCCCCGCTCCTTGTCCTCTGACTGCTCTCTGAGACCCTTTGCCCCTTACCTAACCCCCCTGCTCCCTGCCCGCTTACCATGCCGGTCAGAGCAGCAGGTCTGGCAGCTGCGCTGCCCGGTTGGAGCCAACCATGCTGCCGCGGTGCCTGGCAGGAGCTCAGAGCACCACCACCCAGAGTGCTAGGGGCACGGAGAGCTGAGGCTGTGGGGGCAGGGGAGGGACCGGCGGCTAGCCTTCCCGGCTGGGAGCTCAAGGGCTGGGCTGGATGGTCCCACAGGCCGAATGTGGCCCACAGGCTGTAGTTTGCCCACCTCTGCCCTGAAAGATATTGATATCTACATTGTGTTAACAATGCAGCACACTACAATATTTTCAGGCAAGCTGGGAAAAGTAACCCAGAGCTTCTGTAAAAACACCTGTGAATAACACTCCAATTTTTGGTAACACTTGCAAACTGGATACCCAAGACCTAAAGAAAATTTTAGGCACATTGTCTTCACATTAGTCAGTAACTTACTCTCTGGCATTAATCTGAGGGGAGAGGTGTGACACTGCACCCAGTTTTCATCATAAAAATATTGTTCTAATCTGAATATGGCATAACTAAGATATGTTTCATGAAAGATAGGTCTTGTGAGATATCATTGGAAAGGTTTTGTTTTACTGAATATGATTATACTACACTTTTACCCTGATATAACGCTGTCCTCGGAGGCCAAAAAATCTTGTTGCGTCATAAGTGAAACCGCCTTATATTGAACTTGCTTTGATCCACCGGAGCATGCAGCCCCGCCCCCCTGGAGCGCTGCTTTACCACGTTATATCTGGATTCGTGGTATATCGGGGTAGAGGTGTATTTGTATACATATATTTCTATGCATATATCATTTCTGTATCTGAAGTTAGGAATATAAACTTTGTATACATTGCAAAAGTGTTTGCATCTGGGAAATGCCTACTAGACAGTAGGCAATTAGCCTGAATGGGCCATTAGGAAAGACAATGTAATGGGTCTGTGAAGATGCTGATCTCCCACCTTCCTGGAATTACAAATAAAACTTGTCTCATGATTGCTTTGACATTGCAAGGTCATGTGATCATATCACCTGGTACAGGATACCATTTTGAGCTGGTACTTTTCCACTGAAGGGGGATGGTGATCAGACTGGGAAACAAAAGGTGCCCACCATATGTAAATCCTATTTAAGGCTGGAGAGTGAGTCAATCAAGGTCGCTGGTTCTTCATGGACTCCCTACCCAGGATGACCGCTGGAAACATCTAAGACTGATCCGAGGAGAAGGACTGGAACCCAGGCTGAGAAAGGTCAGCCTGTGAAGGGTATACCTGGAGATTTAAGCTGCAAACAGTGCAAATTGCCTTCAAGAAACTCTGCAACCTGCATAAAACAACATTTATGGTGTGAACTTACTATTTGTAGCAAATTTCTTTAATGTATTAAGCCTAGTTTGTATGTTCTATTTTATCTGCTATCCCTTATAATTACTTTAAATCTGTCTTTTGTAGTGAACACGCCTGTCTTTCTTTTCTATAAACCAGTTTGTACAATTCAAATCTCTGTGTGTGTGGCTAAAAGGTGTGCATAGCTCCCTCCACACTGAGATAGGGGGCGATTTTTATGAGCTTGCATTGTGCAGATCTCTCTATATATTGCAACACACTATTACTTGAGGTTTACACCCCAAAGAAGGCGTGCATGTGAGTGTTGGGTGAATCCCGAACTGAAACCTCCCATACAGAGCTGATTTCAGTCTGTTTGCAGCTGGGTGTGTCGCAGAGAAGGCTTGAGGGCCTGACACAGTAAGGACAGAGTGAGGAATCTCAGGCTGGTGGAATGGGCAGGATCAGTGTGACCCCAGTATATCAGGTGGCATCCCGGACAGGGGTGGGGAGGGGTCCAACCCATCACAATACCTCTACCTGAGTCTGACCCACTGTGCTCTTCAGCCAGTGGAGGATCATCTGGAAAATAGCTATCAACCATAGCACATTCCTGACCCTCAGAACTCCCTGTTCCCCAGAAGGCCCCGATCACTCACTCACTTTGAACCAACATAAAGGCTCTTAGCTGCTTTCTGGGTATCTCACTGGAGGTTCCTTCTCCACCCCTCTCCTCTATCCAGCCATTTGCATGTTTGTGTGTGAACCCACAAGAGCTAGTGTGTGCACACATTATGCTGTGTATTTGAATGGCCCTCTTCCCTTTGAAATTACATCCCAGAGGCCTGGGCAACCATCCCTCTGGCTGGCAGCCCAGGAAGTGCAGCCTGCCAAGGAGAGAGCTTCAGGAACCGTGAAGCATCGCGTTCTCTCAGCATGTAGGTCACACGTGATGCCGGGATAAAGCTGCCAATGCAGTAGCCAGCCTGGGAGGGTCCTGTCAGGTTTCATTGATACTGAAAGACTTAGACGCTGGCTGACTGTCTCAGACTGCCTGCTCCGTGTAGACAGAAGTTTAAATATCCATTTATGTAAATAATTAAATCCTCATCACTGATTATTTTTTAATTATTTGGCTGGAAATATTGTCCGTGCTCAGGGAAAGCAGCTAATAATACTGAACCTGCTTTCAAAACTCAGGGAACATCTGAATTCAGAAGCGAATTGGAGAAGGGTCTGGCATGCCAAAAAGAGATTCTGAAGGCCTCTTGCTTCAGGGCAATTACAAGGAGAAGTAGCAGGAAGAGGAAAGCAATTATTTGTGAAATGTTTATTCAATGAATGAAAAAAAAAAACCCACCAGCCAAAACCGCCATACTGACCCTAGAAACATTGGTGCAGTGGGCAGGGCCTGGGACACCAGAAACTGGGGCTCCGTTCCCGACTCAGCCACATTCCCTGCATGATTAGAGTCCTAGGGCACCTCCACTGCTTCCTGGTCTGCAACCCTGTCACCTGACGGTCAGACGCATGCCCCAGCTGCTTTCTGTTCACCACATGTATCGCCTGTTCCTCCACACTTCCACATGCGGAAGATAACATCTGTCACATCAAAGGGCTCTTTCCACATAGCCTCACTCTCCAGCACCACTGGCCTTCTGAGCTCCTCATTGCTTCCTGTTCCTTCTACTTATAGCCTCCCAGTTACGTCATTAACTTCGCAGTTACCAGCCAGGTGCTCATGATCCCCCAAGAGAAAGTGTTTAATTGCTCACAGCTGAGCCTGCAGCAAAGTCCGTGATCAGGGTGCTGCTGCTAGCACTGTCGCACTTGGGGAGCCATTCAGCCTGTGACTCATTTCCTCACTGATGAAATGGGGATAATGCACCTCCTTCAAAGAGGTGTTTTGAGGGTAAATTCCCCTGGTGGTTGAGAGGCTCAGAAGTCATGGTGATATGGGCCATAGAAGCACCTAGACAGGTAGCAATTATTCACCACGTATTATTCAGTCACCTAAGGGGTGGTTGAATAACAAACAAAAAATTGCAAATAATGTAGTAGCAAAAGAAAAACACTAGTGTTTGCCAGGTAAATTAGACAGTGAACAGTGCAACTCCTCTCATCACACGAGCCCTTCCAGTGCTGCAAGATGGTACATACGCCTGGGATGCACCGTTACCTGACACGCTGATCAACTAGGGCTGATTCCTGGGACAAGCTGGCTGACCTCTGGGACATATTAAAGGACACAGAGGAAAGATGGACAGGGAAGGAATGCATGAAGCTTGTTGCTGTGTGTCAGGATCTTCTGCAGTCTAAAGCAAGACATGCCACATTTGGATTGAGCTGAAATGCATTTTAAGACATGCAGGATGCAATCCAAATCTGAAAGCGTAAATATTTCCCCCATTATAGTCTCTCTTTTATTGGGCAAACCAGCAATGAAAGCAGCTGGCGCGACTGAACACGTAGCTAAGGACACAAAGGGGTGCAAACACGGCAGGTGTATTTTCAGTGGGACTGTTTGTACGATCCTAACCTGCACTGGTAGCTACCGGAACAACACTGCAGCTGTTGCCAGTGCTGGTTCGAAGCATTTGCTGTCTGCTGTGGTAGGCAGTTTTGCTGACATCAACTAGAGATTCATCATTTTCATCAAGATATTTCATTAAATCTTCCTGTTGCAATGCACGCTCCACTCATCCCTGTCACAACTCTGACATGAGAGAAAGGATCACTAACACAGTCATCATGTTCCTCAGCTATTTCAGTGGAAATGGGCATTTTATACCTGTGTGTTCTCTCATGATAAACACTCAGACAGACTGCGTGTTCCCTCTGACATGGACCTCGTGCACAGCATGTGAGTCAATGTTCCCATCTGAAATAGCCTTGAGTCAGAATACACATGGGTACTGGGCTCACGTTGGGTGCCCAAAGTGACTAGTGAGGAGGGTGCAAGGGCACTAGCTGAAGTCAATGTGTAATACAGCTCCAGTCACATGCTCCCAGGGGAAGATTCCTTACTGGATTTGAATTTTCCTTTTGCACCCAGCTCTCAGGATGAGGGTGGGCACTGCAGCTCTCCACATAGAGGGAGAGCATCGAGTAGTCTCAGTCGGGTCACTGCAGAGCAGAATGACCTCCTAAGGCCGGATGAGGGGTGGCCAAAGGGGTCAGAAAGCCAGTGATAGACCTGCTCTAGGACAGATGCGGAAAGGAGGATGTAGTGGCCTCATGGCTGCTGGTCCCTGGGCCATGCGCTGCTTTCATGCTGGCCTGCAGATATTCCTGAATATCATGTGATTCCCAGAGCTGGGTAAATGAGCAGATACAGCTAGCAGGACTCTCCTACCCAAGCAACAAAAGGTAACATCTTATACGGCCGGTTACAAGAGACACATGAGTGCATCCCCTTCCACAAGGATATTGGGCCATTTGTATTCCTCTGGTATTCTCACTGGTGTCACTTATGTTGATTGTACTTTGCACCTAGCAGGGCCCTGTCAGCACCTTCCCTAGGAAATGGAGATCAGTACCTGCTTGAATATCTTTTGAAAATTGTTTAAAAGGCACTTACATAAGGCAGGTTTTACAGCAGGGATCACTGCTCACACGACCACACAGGTGAGAGAACATTCACTGCACCAGCCTGTGCAAAGCAGGCACAGTCATTACTCACATGGGGATCCTGGCTGCAAGGAGTGGGCATGTGCCCCTCACTCACATACACACATATTTTGCATGTGCAAATGGATCGTTCAGTCTGTGCACATCCTTGGTGACTGTATCTCATCTCCCCATGCTGTATTGTTTGGTCTTACGTTTCCGCCCCGGGGATGGCCCTTGTACATGATAGGTCCATTACCTCATGTGTCTCCCCTGCCCCACATGTCTCCACTGGCTGCAGCACAATGTAAGTGCCAAAGCGAAACGTGCGCTAGCTCAGCTACAAGGAACAGACTTGATGCAAGAGTTGCTTGGTCAGGTTCTCTGCCTGAGGATCAGACTAAATGATCACAGTGGTTCCCTCTGGACTTCGAAAAATCTACAGATTTATGAGTGCAACCTAAAACAGCAGAGAGCACCACTGGCCAGTCTCAGTTTCCTTTGACAATGCTTCTCCAGCCAAGGAACTGCCTGGCTCCGACAGTCGCTATACAGTTGCGGTTATTTGCCATGGGAATTTTTCTCAGAGATGTACAGCACTTACAATTCTCTGGTGACTGAAATGTGTTTCTTTGCTGTTGCATTTATATTACCAGTGTGACAAGAGGAGAAATCCTTCTCTGTAACCATGTGGTATGCTGTGATGGTAGGATCTGGAGGTTTCCATGGGAGGAGGCATGAGTGCAGGAGGTGACTGTACTGCTCAAACCTTGGTCACAGTAAAATATTTAAAAACTCCTTAGACTTTTTCTTGTCATCTGGCACCCTATTCCCTATGGAGTTATTTTGTCCTTTGGTTTTGATCCTGGCTCCATACCTGTTCCAGGAATGGAAACAAAGCTGCTTTGATTGGTGGGTTAAGTCCAAGAGGGCTGCTCAGGAGAGCACCTTCTTCACTTACTTATTCCCACATCTTGGAGCCAAGAACTCCTAGAGCGGGGAGAGCTGTCTGATTAGTGCCCTGAGAAGGGTATTGTCTGGGGACTAGGCATCAATGAGGTTTTCCATTGGACTCCAACCTCCAGGCAAATCTGAGGTGGCTGATTCGCTTCCCAGCACCATGAATCAAACTACAAGAACATTTTGCCAATATAATCATGAGCCAACCACAGCTCATGCTCCAGCCCGGACCTTTCCCGGCTGTGCAGTTTCCAGTTCATTACATTCGATTCACAGCTGAGTGCTGCTGCAGTCCCATGGCAGTGAGGCCATGAGACTTCGCTACGTGTGCAGATGCGATTTCAGAGACGTGTCGTTATCTAACCCAAGAAAGAATGAAAGGAAACCAGTATCTTACAGGCTGGACAACACTGACGGCACCTATGATACTGTGCAAACACTATTTCTGGTGCTATAGTGAGTTTCAGATGGCAGCTCATCATCTCTTGCATGCTGTGGTACCCCCTTGTCCTGGAGCACTCCTCCGGACACCCCACAGGTACAGGGGTGACTAGAAGAGAAGGTCATGAAATAGCACGTTGCATCTGCCATACAATATTTCCTAGCCCAGCACTCCTTCATGAGAAACACAGATACTGATGGGATCAGGAACAGCTGGATGTAGACGTGACCCGTGGTGTGATGCAACAAAATAACTCTACGAATGTGTTGTGATTGTATTTCCTCCTGGCGCATTCTTCCCTCACTCTTTCATACGAGTCAGGAACAGAACAGCTTTTCTACCAAGGCCTGGTTCATCGTCCCTTTGCTCCTCGGGCCAGGTGACAGCCCCTGCTCCACTCTGGCCACACTGAGCACCCCGCCGAGCCAGCAGCAGATTATGGGCAATATGCAGACAGAGAAAGAGGCAAAATGTGTTGAATAAATTATTCATTATGACTTGCTCATTCCACTCTACTCATAACTAAAGACCTGCTTTAGGAGAAAGCACTATACAGCAGCGTTTTATGGCACTGGCAGAGAGTGCCTTCCAAATCTCTGCACATTTCATCCCTAGCTCTCCCTTCCTGCTGCCACCCCCACATAGCAATACATTTACTAAGCTAGATTTTCTGTGAATTAGTTTTTAATGCCCTCTTATGAGAGGCAGTTTTTCATATTTTATAACTCCATCAATAAAGATTTCTTTCTCTTTGCCACTAAAATTGGACTTTTGATTAAAAATGAGCCAGCAGGCCTAAGCACATAGTCTCTGTTACTTTCAGTGCCCTGTTATATGCCAGTTGTATTTACATGGAGGTGTATATCAAATATATGATGTGTGTATAAGCAGACAGTTGCAGAAGAAACGGTAGATATATGAGCCATAAAAGAGTGGTTACAGCAGAAATGAGACTCTCACTTACACCAGCCAAAGCAAATGAATTTGATGCCCACTTTGTAGCAAGGCACAGGAAAGCATGACATGGGAGACAAATCACTGTTTTCCAAATTCTTTACTGGGACTTCGTGTGCAAAAACGCTGCAGGTGCTGGAGGTGCATTGGGGCCTTAAGAAGAACTGTTACATTATGGAGAGATTCATCAGCGGAAATTACAGCAACAGTTCCATGCGCTGCCAAAGATGGGTCCAGGCCTGAGCTCAGCAGTTTGCTCCCAGACATTGGGAGGCCATGAACTCGTCCTCCAGGGACAGACTCCGCTTTATCTGTCAGGCTCCCTCTGGTGCGAGGCAGCAGTGGCAAGCTCCAGAGAGAGCTGCATTTGGCCTTTCTTTACTCCAGGTTTAGCTTTGTGTCGGAGAAAAACTCAGTTCTCGCTTTTTGTTTGGGTGCAGCAAAATCAAATACTTTATTCTAACTCCAGCAATTGCAATAGAGGGAGGGAGTGCCCTAGGACACTGGGTCGCCCCAGTCCCGGACAGGTCTCTCAACAAGTAAACAATTACAGCAAGCATTTATACCTTTGTTACAGACAATAACAAGCAATAATACAGACAATAATGAGCAACAGCTGCATTTTGTTTATACATAGGCTATCCTGCAATCTTATTTTCCTCACGTTGGGCGCCAGTCTACGTATTTAATTATCAGTGCAAGGTCGTGACAACTTCTCACACAGTTCTTTCCTACTCGCCTCACACTAACCTGGCTTCTACAAATCTCACGTCATTAGGGTTACAGCTGGCCTAACTCTTGCTAACAGACTGACATGCATTAAGATCCCCTACAAATCCTTGTCAATTCTTTCCCTACTTCCACATTTGTGATTTGGGGACCAGATTCTGATGTTGGGGGAAGGGCCAGCTCATAAACAGGTCAGGACAGTATATCTGTGTGCACAAGCAGAGAATCAGGCATCCCAAGGCATTAGGTTGATATTCCCAGTAAACAGACAGCTGGTCCAGTACAAGGAACTTTTGCTACTTATAACATAAGAAAATAAGAACGGCCATACTGAGTCAGACCAAAGGTCCATCTAGCCCAGTATTCTGTCTTATGACAGTGGCCAATGCCAGGGGCCCCAGAAGGAATGAACAGAACAGGGAATCATCAAGTGATCCATCCCCTGTAGCCCATTCCCAGCTTCTGGCAAACAGAGGCTGGGGACACCATCCCTGCCCATCCTGGCTAATAGCCATTGATGGACCTATCCTCCATAAATGTATCTAGTTCTCTTTTGAACTCTGTTATAATCTTGGCCTTCACAACTTCCTCTGGCAAGGAGTTTCACAGGCTGACTATGCATTGTGTGAAGAAATACTTCATTTTATTTGTTTTAAACCTGCTGCCTATTAATTTCATTTGGTGACCTCTAGTTCTTGTATTATGGGAACAAGAAAATAACTTAAAATCCAGGTATATTATGTCCACCATATTCCCCCCAACCACCAAATCAGTTACTATCTCAAAGGAGGAAATCAAGCTGGGTTGGCCTGATTTGTTCTTGGTAAATCCATGCTGGCTGCTAGTGATCACCCCTCCATCCCCCAGGTATTCACAGATTGAATGTTTGCAGTGGTGGCCAGTTGAGCGGTACATTGTGTGATTGGCTAGCCAGGGAGAAATGACAACTTGTGCCTGCTCAAATAGACCATCACCGTGACATGATTCCCTGGGGACTCACTTTCAGTCCAAGCCCACCAGAGGGTGATTTTCAATAGAGTTGTGAAGGGGCAGAGCTGATGTAGGATCGAAGGGTATAAAGGCCAGACACTCGATGACCCAGGGGAGCTAGTGAGCAGGGGCAGCAAACAATGGAGTTTGTAGGAGGGAGAAATAATAAAATCTCTATCGTTCATTAAGGAGGTGTAACCTATGCCAACAGTGCTCCCGGTTTCTCCACCTGCTAGGGTTGCCAATTTGGTTGGACATGTTCCTGGAGGCCTCAGCACATGACACATAATCTTTAATTAAAACTTTATTCTTCATTTCCCGGAGACTCCAGGACAATCCTGGAGGGTTGGCACTACTGTTGCCTGCACCTGTGTCTGGACAGAGAGCCATGGATGCCTCTGCCTGTGTCATGGTTTGGATTTGCAGAGATTGGCCTGCATTTCCCCCCATAGAAAGCCAGGCTGGGCGGACCATCCAGCTGGAGAGGGCAGCAGTAGAGAGGAAGGGAGGGAGGAAGCTGGGTGGAAGGTGGGATGAAGCTGGCTGCTGATTACTCCTGGTGGCAGGCAGTGCTCCACCCCTGCTCCCAACCCATGGCAGAGAGATAAAAAACCCAGTATGCTGCCCCGGCAATGAGGGATGAGGAGTCTCCCCCGAAGGCAGAGGAGGGGAATCCATGTATCCCAAGGCTGGGAGGATGATGGCCACTCCTCCCAAGAGGAAACAAAGGATGGTTATGGTTGGTTATTCCTTTCTAGGAGAGACAGAGGCACCCATCTGCCAACCTGAGCTGGCATCTGGGGAGGCGTGCTGCCTGCCAGGGACCAGTGTCTGAGATGTTACCGAAGGAGTGCCAAGGATCACCCCGTCCTCAGACATTACTCCATGCTGCTGATCCATGTGGGCACAAATGACACTGCAAACTGTGACCCTGAGCCGAACAGAAGGGACTGCAGGGCTCTAGGCATGAGGGGGGAGGAGCTGGGGATGCAGATGGGTTCTCATTGATCCTTCTGGTGAAAGGTAGGGGCCCAGGCAGAGACAGACACATCCTGGAGGTGAATGCCTGGCTTCGAGGATGGTATCTCTAGGAGGGCTTCAGCTCCCAAGAAGCAGCACTGCTGAGCAGAGATGGGACCCATCTGTCAAGGAAGGGGAAGAGCATCTTCGGATACAGACTGACTAACAGAATAAGTCAGGCTTTAAACTAGGTTCAACAGGGGCACGTGACAAAAGCCCACAAGTAAGTCCAAAACATGGAGACCCGAGCGAAGAGTTGGAATCTGGGAGGACATGGGCTATCACAGCTGGGACAAGGGAGATGCACGAGGGAAAATAAGACATCTTAGATGTCTTCATGCTAATGCAAGAAGTGTGGGCAATAAACACAAAGAACTGGAAATACCAGTGAACAGTTACAATTATGACATACAAGGCATCACAGGGACTTGGTGGGATAATCACATGCCTGGATTATTGGTATAGAAGGGTACAGCTATTCCAGGAAGAACAGGCAGGGGAAAAGGGGCGAGACACTGCCTAGTGTATCAAAGATGTACACACTTGCATTGAGGTTGAGATAGAAGTGGGAGGCAGCCCTGCTGAAAGTCTCTGGGTAAGGATAAAAGGGATTTTAGAAAAGGCTGATGTTGTGGTAGAGTCTCCTGTAGACCACCTAACGAGGAAGAAGAGATGGGTGCAAGTTTCCAGAGTGTGGTAGCCACTTGTTTCTTCTCTGTGAGTGCAGCCCTCAGTTTGTGTCCTGCTTTGGATGGCTGGGGCGAGGTTGGCACACAGATCCAGGAATGTGGCCTTTTGCACCAGAAAGTTCTGCAGCTGCTATTTGTCATCCCAAAGCAGCAATGGGATGTGATCACGCCCGTCAGTGCTCATTTCCTGGGCCCAGAAGTGGTGCTTCACTATCGGCAAGTGCCCCGTGAATGCCACCAACCAACTTGAATTGTCCTTCAGCAAACTGCTCTGAAAGAAATCACCATGTTCCCTGTTGCTGGTGTGGGTGCCCCTCACACTCGGGTGGAAGCTCCTTAAAAACTTCTGCAAAGCTGCCCCATTGTCCACTTGCAAATCCTTCCTTAAAAACTCTCCTCTGCTATGAAGCTGACAAAAAAAAATCACAGCATTGAGGCTGCTAGTGTGCTGAGACCCCTGCCTTTCACTCTAGCCAATCGGGTCTCATTGTTTCCTGGAGCTCCCTGCTCTCTCTGCCTGGATCCACCTGCTGCCTTTGGTTTTAATCTAGATGTTAAGCTCTTTGGGGCAGGGACTGGCTCTTTGCCCTCTGTTTGTAGAGTGCCCAGCCTCAGGGGTCCTGGTCCAGGGCTGGGCTGCTGGGCACCACAGCAATGTAAATAATCAATAATAACAACACTGTAACCCACGGCTGCCATTCCTACTAGGGCCAACTTGGGCGACCCTTACTCACTCAGCTAATATTTACTTGCAGGAACAGTCCCACTCAACTCAATGGAAGTATCTATGGAGCACAGTGCTACTCAGCCTGCTAGGGAGTGTTTTACATTTGCATAACTGTGTATAAATTCTTTTCATACAGAGTTCAAGTTGATAGAAGAACTCAGGGGAGAGGGAGATTTAAAAGGAGACAGCTGTGAATTATTTTCTGATCGCTGATCTAAGTGCCCTTCCATTGGCGGGGCCTGGGAAAGGCACGGTGAAGGTGGTTCTGTCCTCACTTATAAGTCATGAATAACCCTCTTTAAGACAGTGGAGTCCTGCTGGTGATGCAAATGAGAGCAGAGTCAGACACAGCTCTTGGAAATGAATTAGAATGCTGCCAGATGCTCTGTCTGCCTGGACAAACTTTCATTTCAATGTTACTCAGTCTTGCAAAAAACCCAATGTTAGCTCTTCAGGAATGTGTGTGACGCAGGATCCTAAAGGGGGAACGATTTGGCAGTCTGGGTCCCTGTTCTATTACTGCTTGTCATTGAGATTTTTCTAATGAGCAGAGGCCTCAGAAAGACCAGGCCCATTGTGCAAGGTGCTGCACATACACATACAGTGAGAGTGTAACCCCAGAACTTGACATTATTGCAGTCGGCATTTTCTGTATCCAGCCACTGCTAACTGAAAACCAAATACTACAGAGCTAAGAATAACCGTAGGGCTCTGAAAGGCAAGGCCAAACAGCTGCATGGTCCGAAAGGAAAACTATGATGATCTAGTCTGGCCTCCTGTATAACATAGGCCATGGAACTTCCCCAATACAATCCCTAGACAGATCTTACAGAAAAACAAGCACTCTTGAGTTAAAAAAATCAGTGATGGAGAATCCACCACAACTCTGGGTAAATTGTTCCAATGGATAATTAATCTCAGTGTAAATGTGTACACCTTTGCATCCGACGAGGTGGGTATTCACCCACGAAAGCTCATGCTCCTGTATGTCTGTTAGTCTACAAGGTGCCACAGGACTCTTTGCTGCTTTTACAGATCCAGATTTACACGGCTACCCCTCTGTACATATACACATTATTTCCAGTGTGAGTTGGTCTAGTTTCCACTTCCAGCCATCGGATTGTGTTAGACTTTTCTCTACCAGATTGAAGAACCTGTTACCAAATATTGGTTCTCTACATAGCTACCTATAAATTGTAATCCAGCCACCTCTTAACCTTCTCTTTGTTAAACTACATAGATGGAGCTCCTTGTGTCTGCCGCTATACAGCACATTTTCTAATCCTTTATTCATTCTCATGGCTCTTCTCTGAACCCTCTCCAATTTATCAACATCCTCCTTGTTGGATATGAAGAGTACTTAGGGCATGGCTACGCTTCAGATGCAGAGCCCTGTGAGTTAAACCCGTCTTCATAGAGAACAGTCTGTCCACACTGACAGCTGCAAGGACACTGGCGTGGCCACATTTGCGGCACTTCCAG
Source organism: Gopherus flavomarginatus (assembly GCF_025201925.1). Taxonomy (NCBI): domain Eukaryota; kingdom Metazoa; phylum Chordata; order Testudines; family Testudinidae; genus Gopherus; species Gopherus flavomarginatus. Next base: position 162,025,675 of record NC_066621.1, on the reverse strand, counting down.
CGGCACTGGGAGCAGTGCATTATGGGCAGCTATCCCACAGAGCACCTCTTCCCATTCTGGCGCTGTGGCTTGTGAGAATGGGGTAGGGGGCATTTTGGGAGGCATTTTGGGTCCTGTCCCAATGCCCCGTGGTGCATCGGTTCTCATCCCAGCAATCCCTATGCTTCAGTCCACATTTGGAGCCATCTTTCAACATTTTTTGTACTGTGCACTCTGTCTTCCCATTTGGTCTGTGGGAATGGAGCCCGAACTGCTGAGGAATATGCTGACGAGTCTTGCCAGCGCTTCACGTTTAGCAGTCGAGTTACTTCTTAAGATCCAACCTCACAGTGAGGACTCCAACGATGATATCGACTCGAGTAACGCATATTACATGAGTTTGCTTGCAGCTTTCATGGATGTGCTCACCACGGTGGAACGGCACTTTTGGGCTTGGGGAAACAAGCACTGAGTGGTGGGATCGCATCGTCATGCAAGTCTGGGATGACGAACAGTGGATGCAGAACTTTTTGATGAGAAAAGCCACTTTGATGGGACTGTGTGAGGAGCTCGCCCCCATCCTGCAACACAAGGACACAAGATTGAGAACTGCCCTGACGGTGAAGAAGTGGGTGGGCATTGCAATCTGGAAGCTGGCAACTCCAGACAGCTACCGATCAGTCGCTAACCAGTTTGGAGTGGGAAAGTCGACGTTTGGAATCATGTTGATGCAAGTTTGCAGGGCCATTAATCGCATCCTGCTGGCTTTGCACAAATGGGTTTCCCTAACTGCGGAGGGGTGATAGATGGGATGTTTATTCCTATTCTAGCATCAACACACCTAGCCTCTGAGTACATTAATCAGAAGGGGTATTTCTCTGTGGTTCTCCAGGTGCTTGTGGATCACTGTGGGTGTTTCACTGATATTAATGCAGGCTGGCCTGGGAAGGTGCATGACGCATGTATCTTTTGGAACACTGGTCTGTTCAGGAAGCTGCAAGCCAGGACTTTTTTCCCAGACAAGAAGCTCACCATAGGGGAAGTTGAAATGCCCATTGTGATCGGTGGAGACCCCGTTTACCCTTTAATGCTGTGGCTCATGAAACCCTACACAGGGAGCCTTGACAGCAGTAAGAAGCGGTTCAACAACAGGCTGAGCCAGTGCAGAATGACTGTGGAGTGTGCTTTTGGCCATTTGAAGGGCTGCTGGCACTCTCTGTATGGGAAGCTGGACCTGGCCGATGACAACATCCTCGTGGTTATATCCAGCCACTGTTTGTGCCCCTGTCCATCATGGCCCTTGATATCTGCCCGAAGATGTTGTAATTCCTATGGCAGGAGCGCAGCTGAGACTGGATAGCTTCCTCCCCCCAAACACTGATGAGGTCCAGCACCTCACCATTGCAGCATACTGGGGATCGCCTGGCCCGTGGAGGCATGGTCACCTGGAAAGATTCGCTGAGAACACTCCACGCCTGGCTGAGCAAATTTCAAAATTCCCAGAGAATTTAAAGGGCGAGTCTGACGGTTGGTCACCTGAGGGCAAGGCAGTAGAGTTCAAAGTGATGAGCAGAGTGGCTAGGACAGGGATTGTGGGACACTTCTGGAGGCCGATCAGAGCGTATTACCAGACCAGGGCGTCCACAGTGGCGCTGCGACACTCCAGCAGGGGCGCAGCAAACATTATTCCACTCGCCGAGGTGGAATACCAGGAGCGCTCTAGCCACGGAGTCCAGGTGCTCTACGTACCTTGTCAATGCGGTCGCGCCATGAGTTAGAGCTCACTGGGCTGCTTTAATGCGCTCTACCTCTCAAATGTAGCCATGCCTTCAGACGCATACCAGCACATTGAGAATCAGAGCTCATGTCTCTCCCTTGCAGCTCCTCCCCTGGAAGATACCGGGCTGTCACTTTGCCTGTGCCCTGGGCGGGCAGGGTGGGGGGAGCTGTACAGCTGGGAAGCAGTCAGCACCAAGGAGCAGCAGCCTACTGTGTCCTGTATATTTACAGGCATTCAGGTGAGTTACACCTAGAAACCGAGGCAGAGCAATTCAGTGTGTGCCCCTCCCTGCCAGAGTCAGTGGATACTACAGACCCCATCATGTGGCCAGGGTATAATTAACCCTTTGTAAGCCTGACCCAGGGCTGGTGGCCAGGGTATAATTAACCCTTCGTACACTTGATCCAGGGAAGGTGGCTGGAGGACAGGCAATAAGGTTGCAACTCTTTCCAGCTCTCTGGTGTGTTTGACTTGTATTAAACTAGTGCCCCTGCCCTTACTCTGAAATCTCTCCAGTGTGCTGCATCCATCAGCACCCCTCTCACTAGCAGGCTGCTCATCCTGGCACCGTCCCGCCAGCGAGAGCAGGTGAAAAGCCCTGTCAAAGATCCCCAAGAATGCTGCCCTTTGACTTTATGAACCTGGGCCCTGTAGTGGCAGATTTCCCCAGCACCCCCTGGCATGGGTCACAGCTACAGGATCTCAGGAGATGTGAAGCCGGGCCAGGCTTTGAATATGGCAGCAAAGGCTCCACCACTCAGCCTAAGAGGTGCCAAACACATATCACTCTTTGCTTCCTGTTAAACTGCCTCTGTCCCCTCTCCCTGTCTTTCTTCCCTCTCTCTTTCCTGACTGCCTGTTCTCCTTTCTGCGCTTTCCGTGTCCTCTCTCTTCCCGCAGCTTTATCATAGAATCATAGAATAGCAGGGTTGGAAGGGACCTCAGGAGGTCATCTAGTCCAACCCCCTGCTCAAAGCAGGACCAACCCCAACTAAATCATCCCAGCCAGGGCTTTGTCAAGCCTGACCTTAAAAACCTCTAAGGAAGGAGCTTCCACCACCTCAGTAGGTAATCCATTCCAGTGCTTCACCACCCTCCTAGGGAAAAAGCTTTTCCTAATATCCAACCTAAACCTCCCCCACTGCAACTTGAGACCATTGCTCCTTGTTCTGTCATCTGCTACCACTGAGAAAAATCTAGACCCATCCTCTTTGGAACCCCCTTTCAGGCAGCTGAAAGCAGCTATCAAATGCCCCCTCATCCTTCTCTTCTGCAGACTAAACAATCCCAGCTCCCTCAGCCTCTCCTCAGAAGTCATGTGCTTCAGCCCTCAATCATTTTTGTTGCCCTCCGATGGACTCTTTCCAATTTTTCCACATCCTTCTTGTAGTGTGGGGCCCAAAACTGGACACAGGACTCCAGATGAGGTCTCACCAATGTCGAATAGAAGGGAATGATCACATCCCTCTATCTGCTGGCAATGCCCCTACTTATACAGCCCAAAATGCCGTTAGCCTTCTTGGCAACAAGGGCCCACTGCTGACTCCTATCCAGCTTCTCATCCACTGTAACCCCTAGGTCCTTTTCTGCAGAACTGCTTCCTAGCCATTCGGTCCCTAGTCTGCAACAGTGAATGGGATTCTTCTGTCTTAAGTGCAGTATTCTGCACTTGTCCTTGTTGAACCTCATCAGGTTTCTTTTGGCCCAGTCCTCTAATTTGTCTAGGTCCCTCTGTATCCTATCCCTACCCTCCAGCATATCTACCACTCCTCCAAGTTTAGTGTCATCAGCAAACTTGGTGAGAGTGCAGTCCTCGCCATCCTCCAGATCATTAATGAAGATACTGAACAAAACAGGCCCCAGGACCAACCCTTGGGGCACTCCACTTGAAACCAGCTGCCATCTAGACATAGAGCCATTGATCACTACCCGTTGAGCCCAATGATCTACTCAGCTTTCTATCCACCTTATAGTCCAATCATCCAGCCCACAGTTCTTTAATTTGCTGGAAATAATACTGTGGGAGACCATATCAAAAAGTTTGCTAAAGTCAAGGAATAACACATCCACTGCTTTCCCCTCGTCCACAGACCCAGTTATCTCCTCACAGAAGGCAATTGGGTTAGTCAGGTATGACTTGCCCTTGGTGAATCCATGCTGACTGTTCCTGATCACTTTCCTCTCCTCCAAGTGCTTCAGAATTGATTCCTTGAGGACCTGCTTCATGATTTTTCCAGGGACTGAGGTGAGGCTGACAGGCCTGTAGTTCCCCGGATCCTCCTTCTTCCCTTTTTTAAAGATGGGCACTACAGTAGCCTTTTTCCAGTCATCCGGGACCTCCTCCGTTCGCCATGAGTTTTCAGAGATAATGGCCAATGGCCCTGCAATCACATCCGCCAACTCCTTTAGCACCCTCGGATGCAGCGCATCTGGCACCATGAACTTGTGCACGGCCAGCTTTTCTAAATAGTCCTGAACCACTTCTTTCTCCACAGAGGGCTGGTCACCTCCTCCCCATACTGTGCTGCCCAGTGCAGCAGTCTGGGAGCTGACCTTGTTTGTGAAGACAGAGCCAAAAAAAGCACTGAGTTCATTAGCTTTTTCCACATCGTCTGTCACTAGGTTGTCTCCCTCATTCAGTGAGGGGCCCACACTTCCCTTGACTTTCTTCTTGTTGACACCTGAAGAAACCCTTCTTGTTACTCTTAACATCTCCTGCTACCTGCAACTCCAAGTGTGATTTGGCCTTCCTGATTTCAATCCTGCAGCCTGAGCAAGGTTTTTATACTCCTCCCTGCTCATTTGTCCAATCTTCCACTTCTTGTAAGCTTCTGTTTTGTGTTTAAGATCAGTGAGGATTTCACTGTTAAGCTAACCTGGTCGCCTGCCATATTTACTATTCTTCCTACACATCGGGATGGTTTTTTCCTGCAACCTCAATAAGAATTCTTTAAAATACTTCCAGCTCTCCTGGACTCCTCTCCCCCTCATGTTATTCTCCCAGGGGATCCTGCCCATCAGTTCCCTGAGGGAGTCAAAGTCTGCTTTTCTGAAGTCCAGGGTCTGTATTCCGCTGCTCTCCTTTCTTTCTTAAAAGCAGCAAAGAATCCTGTGGCACCTTATAGACTTAACAGACGTTCTGGAGCATGAGCTTTCATGGGTGAATACCCACTTCGTCAGATGCATGTAGTGGAAATTTCCAGGGGCAGGTATATATATGCAAGCAAGCTAGAGATAACGAGGTTAGTTCAATCAGGGAGGATGAGGCCCTTTTCTAGCAGTTGAGGTGTCAGGATCCTGAACTCGACCATCTCATGGTCACTGCCTTCCAGGTTCCCATCCACTTTTGCTTCCCCGACTAACTCTTCTCTGTTTGTGAGCAACAGGTGTAGAAGAGTTCTGCCCCTAGTTGGTTTCTCCAGCACTTGCACCAGGAAATTGTCCCCTACACTTTCCAAAAACTTCCTGGATTCTCTGTGCACCACTGTATTGCTCTCCCAGCAGACATCCGGGTGATTAAAGTCTCCCATGAGAACCAGGGCCTGCGATCTAGTAACTTCTGCTAGTTGCCAGAAGAAAGCCTTGTCCACCTCATCCCCCTGGTCTGGTGGTCTATAACAGACTTCCATCATGACATGCCCCTGGTTGCTCACATTTCTAAACTTAATCCAGAGACTCTCAGGTTTTTCTGCAGTTTCATATCGGAGCTCTGAGCAGTTAAACTCCTCTCTTACATACAATGCAACTCCCCCACCTTTTCTGCCCTGCCTGTCCTTCCTGAACAGCTTATATCCATCTGTGACAGTACTCCAGTCATGTGAGTTATCCCACCAAGTCTCTGTTATTCCAGTCACATCATAGTTCCCTGACTGTGCCAGGACTTCCAGTTCTCCCTGCTTGTTTCTCAGGCTTCTTGCATTTGTGTATAGGCACTTAAGATAACTTGCTGATTGCCCAGCTTTCTCGGTCTGAGACAGAAGTCCTCCCCTCTTGCACTCTCCTGCTTGTGCTTCCTCCTGGTATCTTATTTTCCCACTTACCTCAGGGCTTTGGCCTCCTTTCCTCGGTGAACCTAGTTTAAAGCCCTCCTCACTAGGTTAGCCAGCCTGCTTGTGAAGATGCCCTTCCCTCCCATGGTCGAAGAATCCAAAGCCTTCTCTCCGACACCACCTGTGTAGCCATTCGTTGACTTCCACAACGAGTGGAAGCTACTCCAGTTCTCATCAAGCCCGAGGCCTTCACAAGGACCCAGCTGTCTATGTCTAGCCAGGCTTTCACATTGCTATTTCTTACAAGCAACACTGTCTTGGTCATTCCATCTCACATACTGAAACCAACAGTGTGTCATCATGGCCCAGTGCTCACTGCATGGCCCGAGGACAGGCATTTGCAAATGCATGTGAGCATGCTGGACATGGGCAGGAGACTATGGCCTTCCAGATGCATTCTGAGCCACGGCTGCTGGACAGGTTTGCCCTGCGATCTGAAGATTCCCCCTCATTTTTAGATTTCTTTTCTCATTGGGGATGCTCAGCTCAGTGGCTGGTTCTCACAGAAGACAGGTATGTATCCACATGTAGCACTGCCTTGGACCCTGATCCTGAAATGGCTCCCGGGAGACAACCCCCTGACCCCTACGGCACCCCTGGGGAGCATATCTACCTATGCAAAGCTCAGTGCAGGATCAGTGCAGTGCAGGATCAGGACCTTCACATGCAGAGGGATCTTTCTTTACAAAATCTATACAAATACTCTCCCCCATAATGTCTATCCATGCATCCCATTGCCCTGGGTCATGTTTGACAGGTATGGTGCCCAGGAGTGTGTGTCTCTGCTTACTTGCTCTAAACCTTTAATTATGGGCTCCCTTTTAATTTACTTTTGTTTCTTCCTGAAAGAGCTTCCCAAGGGAACCTGCCTCTATTGTGCCACCTGACAACAGCCAGGAGATACAATCTTCAGACAGTCACATGAGATGTTTTGTGCTATTTCTCATTCTCAGGAATAACTTTGTCAAAGAAACAGATAAAAGTTTTCACAACTATTCTCACATGTTTAAACTGCAATACCTTGAAAGGAGACGAAGATTTGCTGCTCTCCATTTTGTTATTACAAATAGTGAGGGTCACAGGTTATCTCCTCCTGGCAGCATGCAATGTTTGTACTATCACTTTGCCCAGTGCATCTTTTTTTTGTGCTCATATCTGTAACCACATACGTCAGAAGAGCAGCCAGATAATTCATCCGTATATGAAATGTGGTTATGGCTTGAAAAAAGACCAGTGTACACATTCTAGCTTGTTCTCAAGGACAATTATAGGTGTGTGCGTGATGGTGATAATGGCCTTTCTCAGCAAGGTTTTAACACTGAACATCTTTCTTTCATTTATATTATTGGATAAAGCAGCTGACAATTAAGTTTGAATGCTTCTGTGAATCTCATCTTTCAGGTTTCTTTATGTTTTCCTTGAGAAATAAAAGACATCGGTTTTGATCTAATGTACTAGATTATAGGCTTTTGGGTTGCTGTCCACAGTTAATGTTAAAGCTACTGACCCTTAGAAGACTTATCTTAATACTGACCTCCCCCTTTCCAAAATTCCCTACAAGAAACCAATCCCCCTGAAACATTGCGTCTCCTCTGATTCCTGAGTAGAATTGCTCCTGGTCATTGGAGGAAAATTCTGAAAAGGGATCTTGAAATTACTGATTGAACTATCTCATTATCTCTAGCTTGCCTGCACATATATACCTGCCCCTGGAAATTTCCACTACATGCATCTGACGAAGTGGGTATTCACCCACGAAAGCTCATGCTCCAAAACATCTGTTAGTCTATAAGGTGCCACGGGACTCTTTGCTGCTTGAAATTACTGTGTTTCAAAAGTTTCCATGTTGTTACCATCTTCACAAATTTCTGATTTGTTTTTCTTATGTCTCGTGGGTCTGATCCACAGCTGGTGTTGATTGACTTTGAGGGAGTTATGCCAGTTTACACTAGCTGAAGATTTTGTCTTGTATCTCCAAAATGAGACCTGGTTCGGCCTGCAGACATCAGATATCTTTAGTTTGGTGGGCCTTGTTGAACTTTTTTACACATTGCTGGTGGGGGAGTGGGGGCAAGGCTTATCGGGGAATGGGGAAGGTTCACGGAGCTGTTTGTATGTGTCTGAAGTAGGGATAGTGTAAATCTGTGTGTGGGATGAGGAATGGGACAGGATTACTTGGCAGTAGCTGGATCTCTTAACTGTGCAGTTCCATATGCCATGAGAAGGTTAATGTCTGGCGGCCATCCCCGTAGCCTGGTTCTGGGATGCGGAGTAAAGCCCTGCAGGTGTGAGTTCCTCTCTCTCCCCTTCGGGGGATATAAAGGACCCCATACAAAGGGACCTACTTCCCGCCCCCTTCCTTGTGCGAGAGAGAGGGAGCATCTCTCAGGCCACAAGAGCAGTCTCACTGCGAGGGAAGGTTGGGGGTTCAATCCTAGGGGGATTTCAACACAGAGCATCAGCCCATATTCTCTCTCCGAGGGCTAGGGCAGTGGGGTTTCCAAGCTGGGCTCAGTTTGTGGTATAGGGCCCTTGTCTTGGCTTGCTTCCGAGTGCTGCTGCTCCTGCCTGGAGCTCCTCCCTTTGAGGGGCCCGCCCATAGCTGACAAACCTCAGGGGGCAGCGAGCTGGGGCTGGCTGCACCCCCGGAAATTCCTTCCCCCGGCCTGGCTGCTGGGGGCAAGGTTCCCCCCCACACACACACACTTTGGGTTCTGAAGATATTGTAAGTGTATTTTTGGTCAAGAAAATGTCCTTGGGGAGGAGGGCAAGTGGCAGGTCTCTGTGAGCCAGACTCCACTGAAACACACCATCAATCTGCAGTTTTTCATCATGTGTCTGTTTATGAATACAACTCTATTTATTATATAGAGATAGCTCCCCCCCCCCTTTCAGGCCCCCCCCACAAACTTCCTTCTGTGACTTCAGAGATGTCCAGGCCTCTAGCAAACAGTAACATGTGAGGGTTGCCCTTCCACCCACCAAGCTGAGGCCTGGCTTTCCCTGCGCAGGGGCCATGGAGTTCTGTCTGATGTCGAGTTCTGTCTGTCTGAAATAATTGGGTTTGTTTAGTCTGGGTGAGAGAAGACTGAGCCAACATGCTATCAGTTTTCAAGCGCATAAAAGGTTGTTACAAAAGGAGGGAGAAAAATTGTTATTCTTAACCTCTGAGGAGATGGCAAGAAGCAATGGGCTTAAATTGCAGCAAGGGAGGTTTAGGTTGGACATTAGGAAAAACTTTCTAACTGTCGGGTGGTTAAGCACTGGAATAAATTGCCCAGAGAGGCTGTGGAATCGCCATCATTGTAGCTTTTTAAGAGCAAGCTAGAAAAACACCTGTCAGGGATGGTCTAGATAATACTTAGTCCTGCCATGAGTGCCGGGGACAGGACTAGATGAACTCTCAAGGTCCCTTCCAGTTATATGCTTCTATAAGTCTGTGTTCCTGGCCATTGCTGAGTACGCTGAAGTTCTGTGTCTCCAGATGGGAGCGCGGTGGGGAAAAGGACTCCCAGGATGAGCAGCCATGCTGTAAAGCTCAGGGTGAAAGGTGACACAGGAAGCAGAAATCAGGCTGTCTCCATCTAATGCTGGTAATGGCTTGTCTGGGCAGCTCTCACACACCCATTGTGCGGGACCCAAGGCTGCAGATCATAGAATCATAGAACACCAGGGTTGGAAGAAACCTCAGGAGGGCGTCTAGTCCAATCCCCTGCTCAAAGCAGGACCAATCCCCAACTAAATCATTCCAGCCAGGGCTTTGTCAAGCCTGACCTTAAAAACCTCTAAGGAAGGAGATTCAACCACCTCCTTAGGTAACCCATTCCAGTGCTTCACCACCCTCCTAGTGGAATAGTTTTTTCCTAATATCCAACCTAAACCTCCCTCACTACAACCTGAGATCATCACTCCTTGTTCTGTCATCTGCTACCACTGAGAACAGTCTAGATCCATCCTCTTTGGAACCCCCTTTCAGGTAGTTGAAAGCAGCAGTCAAATCCCCCCTCATTCTTCTCTTCTGCAGACTAAACAATCCCAGTTCCCTCAGCCTCTCCTCAGAAGTCATGTGCTCCAGCCCCCTAATCCACTGTAACCCCTAGGTCCTTTTCTGCAGAACTGCTTCCTAGTCATTCAGTCCCTAGTCTGTAACAGTGAGTGGGAACGTGAACCACAAGATCACACCAAGAGACTTCTTGGTTACCTTGCCCCACACCCAGGCTGACCTTGAAGTCACTGCTCGGTTGGTAAATTAGAAATAAATTAGTAAATGGAGATTAAATGTGGGTACTTATAGACTGTGAACAAGGCATCTTTTAATCTTCTCTTTCTTAAGCTAAATAAATTGAGTCGATTGACCAATCATTTCATAATTCTCGTGGCTCTTCTCCGAACCCTTCCCAGTTTATCAGCATCCTCTGTGAATGGTGGACACCAGAACTGGACACAAGATTCCAGCGGTGATCACACCAGCATCATATACAGACATAAAATAATCTCTATTCCTACTCAAGATTCCCTTGTTTATGCATCCCAGATTTGCATTACCTCTTTTGGCCAAAGTGTTGCACTGGGAGTTCATGTTCAGCTGATTATTTACCATGACCCCAAATCTTTTTCAGAGTTGCTGCTTCCCAGGATGGAGTCCCTCATCCTGTAAGTCTAAAGTCTTTGTTCCTAGATGTATCCATTTATATGTAATCATATTCAAACACAGTTTTGCTTGAACTCAGCTTATCAAGCGATCCTGATCATTCTGTGTCTTAATTAGTTATCTCTCCCCCACTCTTTATGTCATCTGCAAATTTGATCAATGATGATTTTATGTTTTTTGCTAGTTTATTGATAAAGATGTTAAATATCCTAGAGACAAGAACTGCTCTCTTTGGGACCCCACTAGAAACATGCCTAATTGATGATGAGGCCCCATTTACAATTCTCTTTTGAGACCTATCAGTTACCTTGTTTTTAATCCATTTAAAGTGTGCCATGTTAATTTTGTATCATTCTAATTTACAATTAAAATGTGGTGTGGTACCCAGCCTGATGCCTTACAGATGTCTAGGTATATTACTTGAACACGATTATCTTTATCAACTGAACTTTAAAATGTTCATTGATGCAGACTCTACTAAATGCCTTGGTAAGATGTTCCAGGGGTTAATTATCTTTAAAATTAACTCTTATTTATCTTTAAAAAAAATTAGCTTCTGTGCCCAGCCGTTGGATCCTGTAGCTTGGTCTGTAGACATTTTTGGGAAATCAAAATGAATATCAACTCCTAGTAGTTCAGAAACAGTTGGATTCTCTTGCTAAGACAGGTCAGTAAAGGAGGCTCCTGTGAGATTTGTTTATTAGCAGGAATCACGAGCCAACATCAGAAAGGAAAAAAAAGGCAAATCGGGTATTAAAAATACATCTTAGAATAAAATCTTTCCCAAGGAAACCAGAGCAGGAGTGTGAATGTGAATATTCAAAGCAACATACACCATATCCAGATAGATATTGCTCTGATTTACAATCTTGATATTGGTGATTACTACAGAAATACTTCAAAACAAGTTCATTTTTGGCTGTAATTCACAGGAGTCTTGGAACTTAATTATAGTTCTAATATGCTCACTAATGAATTTAAGCATAATTATGTCATGGAGTGATTTCAGGGGTATTTCAGGCTAATGCTAATCACGTCCATTTAATGTGCACACCAGTTAATGAACATACTATTTACTCCCAGCAGATGTCTCGGACACTACAAGTGGTTAATTAAAAACTTCATGTGTGCATTAAAAACATTCGTCTGTTTCGCATGGAGATCCTCTGCTGGCCGCGCAGGCACTGAAGTCTCCTTCTGACATAGTATGGCATTGGAGAGTGTTAAAATGCAGCTGTTAGCCTTGGGACCTGGACGGTGAGTATTTGACTCAAAATAATCCAAGGCTGGACACAAAACTTTCTTTTCTTTATTCCTAAACTGAATTTTGGCTTAAGAAACTGATTTATTGTGATGTTTAAGCAGAGTAATTATTTGTGCATCCCAGCTGAGCAACTTATTAAACCCAAATGCCCACAGATGAGCAAAGCAGAGGAGAACACTTCTTTTCATGGATTGTGCCGCATTGCAATGAGCTTCCCTCAGGAGAGTCTGTGCATTGCGTGAGCCTTTTCCGAGCAGCAGACAGCTATGCTTTTCTGGCTCATGCCAGCTTCTGACAGCTACGCTAACTTCCAGGCCTGCAGCAGAGAGTCTGCTGGTGATGCAAGGCATGGGCCAGCTCCCTCCACCAGGCATCTGCAACAGCCAGTCTTGCCCCAGGAGGAGGCAATTGATTGTGGGGAAAGCATTGCCAAGGCCTTTAGGGTATGTGCTGCCACAAAGCATCCCCGCTGCACTGCCTGCTACCCGGTGCCTGCGGAGTTCCCTGCCAAAACTGACGCTGCTCTGCATCAGGGTCGTCGAAGTGCAAGTGGGATCACCAATCTGGGAAGTGGTTGAAAATTGGGACTGAGAAAGTTCAGCCATTCCTCTTAGCTAGCAAAGTGCCAGCTCCAGCAATGGTCAGCATCCCCTGCATCCCTTCTGATGCAGCTTACCCGAGTTACCTCGGTCACGCTCACAGGAGGGGAGCTGCACCGGGGAGCTTTGCCTGTCAGCTCCAAAAGGAGAGGCCTGTGCTCCTGGTGCTCACCAGCGCTCTCGCTGGCTTGCACCCACTGCTCTGAGTGTCTCTTTTGGCTGTGCTGGGCTAGGTTGCATCAGGGAGGGGTAACGAGAGGTTTGATGTCTGCAAGCCCTCTGGCTAGCAGTGTACTGGTGCCATGCATTGTTTCACAGGTCCCGTTTTGCTACAGGGCTGCCCAGCGGGGGCAGGGGGAGGGGAAGTGGGGCAATTTGCCCCAGGCCCCTCAGGGGCCCTCACAAGAATATTATATTCTATAGTATTACAACTTTTTCTTGTGGAAGGGGCCCCCAAAATTGCTTTACCTTAGGCCCCCTGAATCCTCTGGGCAGCCCTGTTTTGCTATGCACTTAGGGTTAAAATACGTGCTTGAATGATACACGATGATGAAGCAAGCTTTCCTGAGAAAATGGGTGTTAGGAGGAAGAAAAGCAGTTCTGACAGAAGAAAGGGTTAAACAGTCCAGCAAAAACTTCATTTCTCAAACAGGAAAGCCAGGCTGAGAGGGGAGCCTGAATCTTACCATGTGCACGTGACTCATAGTCGCCAACAGAATTTCATGCCTCCAGGCAAAATAACAAGCTTCCCTTTCTTTTCTTTCTTTTTTTGGGGGAGGTCTCTTTTTCATGTCCTATTTTATGCTTGCAAAACATTCCCAAAGTCAGAAACACAACACGTCTCTTTATGCTCTGTCCTTCTCCAGGCAAGGTTTGACCACTGGGAAAGAATATTGATTAGAGAAGTTTTGCAAAGATCAATACAAATGACAACTGTTATTAAAATGGAAGCTCAGGCTTTGGTTCCAAGTAAAGACATATCCATACTGAGACATGCTTCTGTCTTTCTTTCAGATAATTTAATCAAGTTCAGGCCTCCACAGAGAAAAATAATTAATTGAGCAAAATGTTAATTAAGCAAAATTATTTGTGCATGGAACAGTTCTTCTAATGATATAATACTGACTTAAAAAGACTAAAGTGTAACTTGATTAAAATCGGTATCAGTCCATACGTAGGCTCACAGTGTGTGCTCTCTCAGTGCCTGACAGCATTAAAAATTCATCCAGCTTCAACATAATGAATATCCCCAAACTCAGGTTTTTAGCTCTTCTGCACTGTGAAAACTACACATGCCATTTCCTGGAACCCACCCTTTGCTGCAAAGGGTGATTGCAAAAGATGTACTTTCATAGATTTATAGACTCTAGAACTGGAAGGGACCTTGAGAGGTCATCAAGTCCAGTCCCGTGTCCTCATGGCAGGACCAAATACTGTCTAGACCATCCCTGATAGACATTTATCTAAACTACTCTTAAATATCTCCAGAGATGGAGATTCTACAATCTCCCAAGGCAGTTTATTCCAGTGTTAAACCACCCTGACAGTTAGGAACTTTTTCCTAATATCCAACCTAAATCTCCCTTGCTGCAGTTTAAGCCCATTGCTTCTTGTTCTATCATTAGAGGCTAAGGTGAACAAGTTTCCTCCTTCGTCCTGATGACACCCTTTTAGATATCTGAAAACTGCTATCATGTCCCCTCTCAGTCTTCTCTTTTCCAGACTAAACAAACCCAATTCTTTCAGCCTTCCATCGTAGGTCATGTTCTCAAGACCTTTAATCATTCTTGTTGCTCTTCTCTGGACCCTCTCCAATTTCTCCACATCTTTCTTGAAATGCGGTGCCCAGAACTGGACACAATACTCCAGTTGAGGCCTAACCAGAGCAGAGTAGAGTGGAAGAATGACTTCTTGTGTCTTGATCACAACACACCTGTTAATGCATCCCAGAATCACGTTTGCTTTTTTGCAACAGCATCACACTGTTGACTCATATTTAGCTTGTGGTCCACTGTAACCCCTAGATCCCTTTCTGCCATACTCCTTCCTAGACAGTCTCTTCCCATTCTGTATGTGTGAAACTGATTGTTTCTTCCTAAGTGGAGCACTTTGCATTTGTCTTTATTAAACTTCATCCTGTTTACCTCAAACCATTTCTCCAATTTGTCCAGATCATTTTGAATTTTGACCCTGTCCTCCAAAGCAGTTGCAATCCCTCTCAGTTTGGTATCATCTTCAAAATTAATAAGCATACTTTCTGTGCCAACATCTAAGTCGTTGATGAAGATATTGAACAGAACCGGTCCCAAAACAGACCCCTGCGGAACCCCACTTGTTATACCTTTCCAGCAGGATTGAGAACTATTAATAACTACTCTCTGAGTACGGTTTTCCAGCCAGTTATGCACCCACCTTATAGTAGCCCCATCTAAATTGTATTTGCCTAGTTTATCGATAAGAATATCATGTGAGATCGTATCAAATGCCTTACAAAAGTCCAGGTATACCACATCCACAGTTTCTCCCTTATCCACAAGACTTGTTATCCTATCAAAGAAAGCTATCAGATTGGTTTGACATGATTTGTTCTTTACAAATCCATGCTGGCTATTCTCTATCACCTTACCACCTTCCAAGTGTTTGCAGATGATTTCCTTAATTACTTGCTCCATTATCTTCCCTGGCACAGAAGTTAAACTAACTGGTCTGTAGTGTCCTGGGTTGTTTTTATTTCCATTTTTATAGATGGGCACTATATTTGCCCTTTTCCAGTCTTCTGGAATCTCTCCTGTTTCCCATGATTTTCCAGAGATGATAGCTAGAGGCTCAGATACCTCCTCTATTAGCTCCTTGAGTATTCTAGGATGCATCTCATCAGGCCCTGGCGACTTGCAGGAATCTAACTTTTCTAAGTGATTTTTAACTTATTCTTTTTTAATTTTATCTTCTAAACCTACCCCCTTCCCATTAGCGTTCACTGTGTTAGGCATTCCTTCAGACTTCTCGGTGAAGACCGAAACATAAAAGTCATTAAGCATCTCTGCCATTTCCAAGTTTCCTGTTACTATTTCTGCCTCCTTACTGAGCAGTGGGCCTACCCTGTCCTTGGTCTTCCTCTTGCTTCTAATGTATTGATAAAAAGTCTTCTTGTTTCCCTTTATTCCCATAGCTAGTTTGAGCTCATTTTTTGCCTTTGTCTTTCTAATCTTGCCTCTGCATTCCTGTGTTGTTTGCCTATATTCATCCTTTGTAATCTGACCTAGTTTTCAATTTTATATGATTCCTTTTTATTTTGTAGGTCACGCAAGATCTCGTGGTTAAGCCAAGGTGGTCTTTTGCCACATTTTCTATCTTTCCTGCCCAGTGGAATAACTTGCTTTTGGGCCCTTAATAGCGTCCCTTTGAAAAACTGCCAACTCTCCTCAGTTGTTTTTCCTCTCAGTCTTGATTCCCATGGGACCTTGCCTATCAGCTCTCTGAGCTTACCAAAATCCGCCGTCCTGAAATCCATTGTCTCTATTCTGCTGTACTCCCTTCTACCCTTCCTTAGAATTGCAAACTCTATGATTTCATGATCACTTTCACCCAAGCTTCCTTCTACTTTCAAATTCTCAATGAGTTCCTCCCTATTTGTTAAAATCAAGTCTAGAACAGCTTCCCCCCAGTAGCTTTTTCAACCTTCTGAAATAAAAAGTTGTCTGCAATGCAGCCCAGGAACTTATTGGATAGTCTGTGCCCCGCGGTGTTATTTTCCCAACATATATCTGGATAGTTGAAGTCCCCCATCACCACCAAATCTTGGGCTTTGGATAATTTTGTTAGTTGCTTAAAAAAAGCCTCATCCACCTCTTCCACCTGGTTAGGTGGCCTGTAGTAGACTCCTAGCACGACATCACCCTTGTTTTTTACCCCTTTTAGCCTAAACCAGAGACTCTCCACACTTCCATCTCCTATGTCCATCTCCACCTCAGTCCAAGTGTGTATATTTTTAATATATAAGGCAACACCTCCTCCCTTTTTCCCCTGTCTATCCTTCCTGAGTAAGCTGTACCCATCCACACCAACACTTCAATCATGTGTATTATCCCACCAAGTTTCAGTGATGCCAACAATGTCATAGTTGTGCTTATTTATTAGCACTTCCAGTTCTTCCTGCTTATTACCCATACTTCTCGCATTTGTATATAGGCACCTAAGATACTGGTTTGATCTTGCCTCCTAGCTTTGCCCTGACCCTCCTTTCCCTCTGCCATTATAGTCCATGCTCCCTCTTGTTTCCGACCCATCTCCCAGGTCTCCATGTTCCCCACTTACCTGTGGGGTTTGCTCACCTGTCCCCGTCGAACCTAGTTTAAAGCCCTCCTTACTAGGTTAGCCAGTCTGTGCGCAAATAAGGCCTTTCCCCTCCTCAAAAGGTGAACGCCATCTGTGCCTAGCAGTCCTTCCTCGAATAGCATCCCGTGGTCGAGGATGCCAAAGCCCTCCTGGCGACACCATCTTTGCAGCCAGGTATTCACCTCCATGATGCATTTATCTCTACCCAGGCCCCTACCTTTGACAGGAAGAATCGAAAAGAATACCACCTGCTCTCCAAACTCCTTCACCCGTACTCCCAGAGCCCACTTGGGCTCAGCAACTGAAATGAGATTTCAGCTAAAGTTTATCTTCAGGTAATTAACACTAAAACGATTTCCTTGCCATGTTCCTATTGTCGTGCTGTATAACTAGCTGAAATGGAACAGTTAGGAAAGACAGTCTTCTTATTCTTGGAATCCTGCAGTTAGCGTAGTGGAAGATTTTATCGGAGCCCCAGGAGAACAAATCGAACAAACAGTAAATAATAACAGTTATGGTCATTGCTAAACAAATTGTTCTATGTGCATTCTTGTGGGCTGAGGAGCCCCAGGCCTGGGCCAGACCCCAGGCTGCTAGACTCTGTTCAAACAGAAAAGCAGTCCTCACTGCAAACAGCTTACAACTTAAATCTAAGACAAGAGACAGCGGATGGACACAGCCAGACGGGGGAGTGCATAGTAACAATGAGACAATATTGAACAATAACGAACAAAATACTATTAAAATTTATTCTTATTTGTATTATGGCAGTGCCTGATGCCTGCCCCCCAACATACACACACAGAGGAAAAGTCAGTACCTGCCTCCAACAGCTCACAGTCATATGCCTGGGCTACACCTAAACTTAGGCTGACCTAGCTCCATTGCTCAAACAGTTCCTGTCCTGTGTGGCGCAGTTGGGACTATGTAACCCGCAGCGAAGCTGCAGCAAGGTCAGTAGAAGAATTCCTCCATCAGCCTAGCTACTTCCTCACAAGTGGGTGGATTGACTGCAGCAATGGAAAGCCCCTTCCATCACTGTAGCCAGTGTCGGCACTCCCGTGTGGCACTTGTACTGTAGCCCGCCCTCTGATAAAGACAGGATGCAACAGGCAGGCGATACAAACCCAGAGGAAGCGGGGGGGGAAGGAGACATTCTGCACAGACTCTGGGTGTAGGTGTGTGTGTGTGCTATGTCTGTGTCTCTGTGTGTAGCAGATGTTCCAGCTGCCTGGCCCCTCAGCTGGTGCTGTTCGTAGGCTTCGTGCTGCAGGAAGATTCGGCGGAAGGGTGAACTGGTGGCTTTGTGGCTTGTGCTGGGAAGTTTTTGCTGCTGTCTCCCTTGGCCAAAGCAAGCAGAGTGGAAGACATGATCAGATAATACAGCGGTATGGGGGTGATGCTAGACAAGGAAGGGCAGGAGGAGAGGCTGGCGCTGGATGACTGACGTGGAGGAGAGGGGGAGCCAGTGGTGGATGAATGGGGGGGCAGTGGTCAGAGTGCCCCGAGGACGCCCTCCCCCTCCCCCCGGTTATCAGCAGGGGCACAGAGCTCCTCAAGCCCCAGGGCCACAGTGGGGTCACAGAGCTCCTGCAGCCTCGGGGCTGGGGGGGACAGTCATAAGAGCTCCTCTGGTCCTGGGACCATGGCAGTGGGGTCAGTTCTGGGTCTGATATTACTCAATATTTAATCACTTGGACAATGGAGTGGAGAGGATGACACCCAGCTGGGAGGAGCTGCGGCCACTGTGCAGGGCAGGATTAGGATTCAAAATGGCCTTGACAAATGGAGACTTGGTCCAAAATCACCAAGATGAAAATCAGTAAAGACAAGTGCAAAGTACAACACTTGTGAAGGAAAAATCAAATACTCAGCTACAAACTGGGGCATAGCCGGCAAGGCAGTAGTGCTGCTGAAAACCATCGTGGGGCGCCGTTTGGAGATCACAAATTGAACAGGAATCACCATGGGACGCAGCTCTGCATGGGGGCTTGGTACAACTGCATGGAGTGACAAAGGAAGGAGAGGAGGAAGAAAAGGACAAGTAGGCAGAGTCTGAATCTGAAGCCACTGATGCCACCCAAAACTGCTGCTGCAGCCGCTCAGGTCCCAATTGGCCAGTTAATCAGAGTGACTTTCCCAGTCATCTCAACGCTTTCGCCTCCTGCTTGCAGCTGTGAGGGGACCTTGTTTTCTGTATCTCACACAAAGACCAACCATGCTCCTTCATTCCCCGCCCACTGCAAATACTAACTGGTCTGAAAGCCCATCCGGCACCCGTGAAGTGCAACATATGCAAAGAGGTCAGGGCCCTAAATGCTGTTTCCAAAGGTGCTGCTGTTATCATGGATGCTGAAAATTCAGGGCGTCCTGCTGGTTCTTCTATGAGTTTTCACTAAGGGCCATCTGCAGACTTGATGTGGATTTCTTGGGTTTATAAGCCCTGGTTCTAATGAAAAGATCTCAGCTAGAGAGCTGTTTATTTTGTGCTGTGTTTTCATCTTGTCAGAACAGAGCACGGGAATGGAATTCTTTGTGGCTATTTGAGTGCAGCGAGGCACAGAGCAATATGTACGAACACAGGCCGCAAAACCAAACAGCAGGGCCTGGATAAATGGATGCAGAAATGTGGCTTGGGGGGTATTTGGGCCATTATCTCGCACAATGAAACATGGGAAGGGGGCATTAAATCATGTCACTTATGATTATTTTCACTCAGAATGAACCGGCGGCACCTTCTTGAGCTGAACGTTTCTGTGATTCCATTCAGCAGGCACCTCGGGCTGTCCTCCCACTATCTGGGCAGCGCCTTTGATCTGCACCCACTTGGAGTACAAGCCTCTGCTCAGGAACAGGAGTGTCCCAAGCCCTGACCCAGAGGCATTTGTCTGCTCTTCCATCTCCTCATCGCTGCCAGCAGACTGTCCCCTTGGCCAGCAGTGCCCTCACAGGGGGCATGTCCTGCGTTAATTGGATTAATTGTGTGTTGACAGTTGAAGCAGAGCTGACCATCTGGTCTGACTTGTGGCTGGCTCTCCCTCAGTTTCACCCCCCGAGTGCCTCGATGACATCAACACCGGGTTCATGCTTGGAGTGAAACCCTGGCTGGGTTTATTATCACAGCTCACCAGTAAACACCGGCAGCCCACTCAGACTTTGCAGCCGGCTCACAGGGCTCCTCGTCCAGTCCTGGGGCGTTCCGCTAGCAGATTGTCTCTCCACACTCCAGCTTCCCAGCCGGCAGCCTGCACCACGCAGGCCTCTGCCTGGGCACTGGGGAGCGTCTCGCTGTGTAGAGACGTTCACAGCCTCCTGTCCCTTTGAGCTTTCACTTGCTCCCTAACAAGCAGCAACTCCCCAGGCTTCCTAGTGGAGTCTCCTTTGACTGTCCACCGGCTTCTCTCCTATCTGCACCCCAGAAAAGCTGGTGTTAGCTCTATGACCTGCCCACCCTTGTCTCCAGCCGGAGGGATGAGTTAAGGTGGGACCCTCTTAATGAGCCAGTCACCCTGGGACAGGGAGCTTTAAAGGGAGTCGGGGAGCCCCGTGGAATTCCTTAGCGTTCTTCCATTGACCTCACTGGCACTGCAGCTTCGCCCTCAGTGAACAGAGGCCGAGTGGCGATCTGAACATGGCCCCTTTGTTCTTGTGCCGTTGTTAGTCACTTAGTGGGGACCCTTTGGGAGGCCAAATGCAGGACTGAGACGCCACGTCCCAGTGACTCTCTGCTTGCCCGCTAGATGGGAGGAAGTGAATCGTCGTCTTGAACCTATTAGTGACAATGAATGGAAACGCTTCCTTCTGAACTAGACATTGACATTCAATAGTAGGCAATTTGCCAAGGCCTTGTCTAGACTAGGAGGAAATGGTGCTTTCATCTGAGCTAGCTTAACTTCACTGAAACCCCTGAACACCAATGGACTAAATCTGTAACCCACCCTCCAGCACTGAACTAACGGGATCAAACAGTGTCAACACCGGTGCTCAGTGGAGGTTTCGTTCACGTGAAGCTAGCTCACCAGAGCTCATTCACTGGAAAAAGCGCCGATTGCCTGTCTAGAAAGACCTGGAGAGGACAATCTTTGCACAAGACCTTTAAACTGTTAGTGCCTATGTTAGTGCTGCAGCCCTAAGCAGTTTTGCCCTGGCCTCCATGTTCAGGAAACGAGCATACACTTACTCTCAAGCGAGAAACATTTCCTGTAAGTAACCGTTGGGGCTAGGCAAATTTTGTGGTCAGCCATTTCCAGGAAACCTCCCCCCCCCCCGAGGGTGGTAAAGGGGCACCTGTAAATCTCCTAATTAGGAGAAACTTGGCCAAAAAACTGAACACGTCAATACCCTTATAAATTGCCTACCGTGCAAGGGTGGGCAGGGAGAAAGAAACGCAGAAGCCCGTACCCGTAACTGAGCCTGATCAACTCGAAGTCTCCCTCGGCTCCGTGTTCTCAGAAGCCTACCCGTCTGCCAGTGGTAATGAAACGTTTGTGGTTTGTGTGTGTAAGTATGCCTAGCTGCTAAGTCTGCTAATTCTGCTAACTAACTGAGCCTGTAATCGTGTTGTAAGCCGGAGACGAAAGCCGATCCCAGCCGCCCCAAGGCTCCTACTAGGGGAAACCCGTTGACCAGGAAACCTTGAACGCAAGGGGGATTGACCAGAGTCTCACGGCAATCTTTAACTGTCTTATTGCATTTTTTTTTACTTAGACGAGTAATTGCATTTATGCTTAATAATAGCACCAATAGCACCTTTACTAACCCTTGGAAGGACCTGAATAACTATTGGGACCTAGAGCGGTACCAGGGTCAGCTTCTGTTTGTAACTGCAGTATTTTTATTATTTGTTCTGGTATTATATTGTAAGCCCAAGTTGTAACTAGTATTAAGTTGTTCCTCATCCTCACTTGTGACCCATTCAATAAACCCTCAATTTTAACCCCACGACTCATTGTTTGCGTTATCCCCATTGCTACCTTCAGGGCACTTGTCACCCCTCCCGGGGACATCCAGTGATCGAGCCTCCACCCTATCCCAACGCTCATTACCCGGTAGATAACGGGCACCTTGTGACCATATCGGTGGAGCGAGGGGCGAGAGTAATCAGTGATCAACATAAACAAGGAAGCTTTACCTGCTCTTCGTGGCTGATACCCTGGGGAGTTTGTTCCAGTGACCTTGGCCAAACATGTTTCTGGGACCCAGCTGAAATCTTTGGGCAAATGAGAGCCCATCTTATCCCAAGGGGAGTGAGTCAGTGCATACAACCTATAGTTGAAAAATACTTGACTGTTTTCACTGTGATATTCCTGTCTGCAAACGGAGACTTTCTGCTTGGGCAAATTCACAGAAACGATCAATTTATCCAGGAAGGCAAGATTTACAGTTCTCCCAGTAAAACGGATGTGGTAATTGGAGAGAAAGGTGAGTTTCTTCCTGGAGCAGTTTAGGGCTGCCAGAATCATCTCTCTGGGACAGATTTGGCATCTGTCCTGCCCCAGATTCTGTCTCAGACCATGGCCAATGCTGCCTGGTTCAGAGGAAAGTATAAAACCCACACAGCAAATGAATATGAGCAGTGTTATCGCACCAAAGGGGTGGGCTGGGGGGTCCTTGACAGAACTCCCTCCCAAGGCGCTGCACCAGATGTGCTACAGACAGGGATCTGCCATATTGCAGAGGAGCATGCTGGGTTTGCCCTACCTGGCATAACATGCTACAGACAAGCGTTATCCATGAAGTGAGCAAGAACCCTTTGGTGAGAGATCAAGGCAGGGCCCATGTGATTTCCTATATGAGTCTGCACTGGAAACCTGTCAGCTCACATGACACCAGGCCAGACATCAAGCTCCTCTTATGGAAGGTGCTAAGAGCCTCCTCTGCCTTCTGTTTTATTTGTTCATAGTTCTGCAAATATTTCCCTCCTTTATCAGCACCATCCACAGCTCCTCTCAGTGAAGACCCCTGCGGAGCCAGTTCTCCCAGGCCAGCATATTCACTAAGCCTATTGCATCTGCTGCTGCTACCTGTTAGAGAAAAGTCCTGTAGTGCTGCTGTTATAATTCGCTTTTGCCCCCTTTTGTCTCGCACTCCTGGTTTTTCTTTAGTTACTGTTTTGACTCCTAGACAGATTATCACTATTTCTTCCTTTTTGGAGGGCTGTGTTTGGGATGGAGGGATGGAGATGAATGACTCTTCCTCCCTAAACTTCAAATAAAATGTATTGGAGTGATGGAGGTTCATTTACAAAACACGCCAATCCTCTGCGCTGGGTGCTGCACATCATGAAAACAATGTTAGCTTCTTTAAAAAATACAAGAAATACTAGTTGCATGGACATCAGTAAGAACATCTTCCCAGATCAGGAGGACTAACTGTCTTCTCAACCTTCAACTCAGCTCTGCAACTGCCTGGGGGAATAGCTAACTGTGAAACATGCTCTGAAATCCAGTCAGCTCCGTTCTGTGACTGAGCCTTGGAAAAGAGAGTCCCATGACTGTGGAGTTTGCTGCCTTCCTACACCCATTGGGTCAAGGCAGCCCAAGGTTCTTGACTTTAGAGACATGCCAAGGGATTGATCTACTTCTCCAGCATCTGGCTTCCCAAGCAGAGGGATACGAAAAATAATCCCATTATCACTATTAAAAACTCTAAAAGCTTTGTCACATAGTTTTTCTGTAGCAAGTGTGGTGTACATAGACCTTGTGGTGGCATGGTGTGACACAGGTTTGTACATGTTTTACTTTTCCATATGTAAGATGATCTGCCTCACACATGTGTGGTTTGCTTTCTCTGGGCGAAGTGCCCATGCCAAACTCATCCCACTAAATGTTCGCCCACCTCAAAATTGACAAGTGTGTGTGTGTTTGTAGATTCATGGCATTTAAGGCCAGAAGAGACCATTAGATCATCCAATCCAAGCTGCTCATAGACTCATAGACTCATAGACTCTAGGACTGGAAGGGACCTCGAGAGGTCATCGAGTCCAGTCCCCTGCCCTCATGGCAGGACCAAATACTGTCTAGACCATCCCTGATAGACATTTATCTAACCTACTCTTAAATATCTCCAGAGATGGAGATTCCACAACTTCCCTAGGCAATCTATTCCAGTGTTTAACTACCCTGACAGTTAGGAACTTTTTCCTAATGTCCAACCTAAATCTCCCTTGCTGCAGTTTAAGCCCATTGCTTCTTGTTCTATCATTGGAGGCTAAGGTGAACAAGTTTTCTCCCTCCTCCTGATGACACCCTTTTAGATACCAGAAAACTGCTATCATGTCCCCTCTCAGTCTTCTCTTTTCCAAACTAAACAAACCCAATTCCTTCAGCCTTCCTTCATAGGTCATGTTCTCAAGACCTTTAATCATTCTTGTTGCTCTTCTCTGGACCCTCTCCAATTTTTCCACATCTTTCTTGAAATGCGGTGCCCAGAACTGGACACAATACTCCAGTTGAGGCCTAACCAGCGCAGAGTAAAGCGGAAGAATGACTTCTCGTGTCTTGTTTACAACACACCTGTTAATGCATCCCAGAATCACGTTTGCTTTTTTTGCAACAGTATCACACTGTTGACTCATATTAAGCTTGTGGTCCACTATGACCCCTAGATCTCTTTCTGCCATACTCCTTCCTAGACAGTCTCCTCCCATTCTGTATGTGTGAAACTGATTGTTCCTTCCTAAGTGGAGCACTTTGCATTTATCTTTATTGAACTTCATCCTGTTTACCTCAGACCATTTCTCCAACTTGTCCAGATCATTTTGAATTTTGACCCTGTCCTCCAAAGCAGTTGCAATCCCTCCCAGTTTGGTATCATCTGCAAACTTAATAAGCGTACTTTCTATGCCAACATCTAAATCGTTGATGAAGATATTGAACAGAACCGGTCCCAAAACAGAACCCTGCGGAACCCCACTTGTTATACCTTTCCAGCAGGATTGGGAGCCATTAACAACTACTCTCTGAGTACGGTTATCCAGCCAGTTATGCACCCACCTTATAGTAGCCCCATCTAAATTGTACTTTCCTAGCTTATCTATAAGAATATCATGCGAGACTGTATCAAATGCCTTACTGAAGTCTAGATATATCACATCCACCGCTTCACCCTTATCCACAAGGCTCGTTATCCTATCAAAGAATGTTATCAGATTAGTTTGACATGATTTGTTCTTTACAAATCCATGCTGGCTATTCCCTATCACCTTACCACCTTCCAAGTGTTTGCAGATGATTTCTTTGATTACCTGCTCCATTATCTTCCCTGGCACAGAAGTTAAACTAACTGGTCTGTAGTTTCCTGGGTTGTTTTTATTTCCCTTTTTATAGATGGGCACTATATTTGCCCTTTTCCAGTCTTCTGGAATCTCCCCCGTCTCCCATGATTTCCCAAAGATAATAGCTAGAGGCTCAGATACCTCTTCTATTAACTCCTTCAGTATTCTAGGATGCATTTCATCAGGCCCTGGTGACTTGCAGGCATCTAACTTTTCTAAGTGATTTTTTACTTGCTCTTTGCTTATTTTCTCTTCTAAATCTACCCTCTTCCCGTAAGCATTCACTATACTAGACATTCCTTCAGACTTCTCAGTGAAGACCGAAACAAAGAAGTCATTAAGCATCTCTGCCATTTCCAAGTCTCCCGTTACTGTTACCCCCTCCTCATTGAGCAGTGGGCCTACCCTGTCCTTAGTCTTCCTCTTGCTTCGAATGTATTGATAAAAAGTCTTCTTGTTTCCCTTTATTCCCATAGCTAGTTTGAGTTCATTTTGTGCCTTTGCTTTTCTAATCTTGCCTCTGCATTCCTGTGTTATTTGCCTATATTCATCCTTCGTGATCTGCCCTAGTTTCCATTTTTTATATGACGCCTTTTTATTTTGTAGGTCACGCAAGATCTCAAGGGTAAGCCAAGGTGGTCTTTTGCCACATTTTCTATCTTTCCTAACCATTGGAATAACTTGCTTTTGGGCCCTTAATAGCGTCCCTTTGAAAAACTGCCAACTTTCCTCAGTTGTTTTTCCCCTCAGTCTTAATTCCCATGGGACCTTGCCTATCAGCTCTCTGAGCTTACCAAAATCCGCCTTCCTGAAATCCATTGTCTCTATTCTGCTGTACTCCCTTCTACCCTTACTTAGAATTGCAAATTCTATGATTTCATGATCACTTTCACCCAAGCTTCCTTCTACTTTCAAATTCTCAACAAGTTCCTCCCTATTTGTTAAAATCAAGTCTAGAACAGCTTCCCCCCTAGTAGCTTTTTCAACTTTCTGAAATAAAAAGTTGTCTGCAATGCAGTCCAGGAACTTATTGGATAGTCTGTGCCCCGCGGTGTTATTGTCCCAACATATATCTGGATAGTTGAAGTCCCCCATCACCACCAAATCTTGGGCTTTGGATGATTTTGTTAGTTGTTTGAAAAAAGCCTCATCCACCTCTTCCGCCTGATTAGGTGGCCTGTAGTAGACTCCCAGCACGACATCACCTGTGTTTTTTACCCCTTTTAGCCTAACCCAGAGACTCTCCACCCTTCCGTCTCCTATGTCCATCTCCACCTCAGTCCAAGTGTGTACATTTTTAATATATAAGGCAACACCTCCTCCCTTTTTCCCCTGTCTATCCTTCCTGAGCAAACTATACCCATCCACACCAACATTCCAGTCGTGTGTATTATCCCACCAAGTTTCAGTAATGCCAATAATGTCATAGTTGTATTTGTTTATTAGCACTTCCAGTTCTTCCTGCTTATTACCCATACTTCTTGCATTTGTATAAAGGCATCTAAGATACTGGTTTGATTTTGCCTCCCAGCTTTGCCCTGACCCTCCTTCCTCTCTGCCATTATAGCCCGTGCTCCCTCCTGCTTCCAACCCATCTCCCAGGTCTTTTTCCCCACTTTCCTGTGGGCTTTGCTCACCTGTCCCCGTCGAACCTAGTTTAAAGCCCTCCTTACCAGGTTAGCCAGTCTGTGCGCGAATAAGGCCTTTCCTCTCTTCGAAAGGTGAACGCCATCTGTTCCTAGCAGTCCTTCCTCAAGTAGCATCCCGTGGTCGAGGAAGCCAAAGCCCTCCTGGCGACACCATCTTCGCAGCCAGGCATTCACCTCCACAATGCATCTGTCTCTGCCCGGACCCCTATCTTCAACAGGAAGAATCGAAGAGAATACCACCTGCGCTCCAAACTCCTTAACCCGTACTCCCAGAGCCCTGTAGTCACTCTTGATCTGCTCAGCATCACACCTCGCAGTATCATTTGTGCCCACATGGATGAGTAGCATGGGATAGTAGTCAGAAGGCCGGATAATCCTCGACAAAGCCTCTGTAACGTCTCGGATACGGGCCCCTGGCAGGCAGCATACCTCCCGGGATGAACGGTCAGGGCGACAGATGGGTGTCTCCGTCCCCCTCAGCAGAGAGTCTCCAACCACCACTACCCTACGTTTCTTATCAGTGGTGGCAGCAGACCTCCCAGCCTTAGGGGTACGAGGATTCACCCCCTTAACTGTTGGGGGTGATTTCTTCTCTCCTGTATCTTTTACCACAACAGGAGGGTTCGCAGCAGTGGTGGAGCACTGCCCGCTGCTAGAAGTAACCAGCTGGCTGTGTCCACCCTGAGCCTCCTCCTCCACTGGTGTGTCAGGTACACCCTGAGGCATCTCCTCTTCCACTGCAGTGTCAGTAGTCCCGTCAACTGGGACAGCACCATCAGCTGTCTCCACATGGATACTGTCCAGGAATTGCTCATGGACATAGATGTTCCTCAGCCAGGCCACCTCCTCCTGTAGCTCTCCCACCTGCTGCCTGAGAGATTCCACCAGTAGGCACCTTTCACATTGGATGCCACCCCCAGCCTGGATATGAGTAAGTGGAAATTGCAAATTACAGGTGCTGTATAGAACGGTCCTTTGAATTTTACCCAGTTACCTCCATATTGTATTTGACTGAAGCATGTCTTTCAAAAAGGCCTCCACTCTTGATCTGAAAACATCAAGAGATGGAGAATCCTCCACTCCCCTTGGTAGCTTGTTCCAGTGGTTAGTCACTCTCACTATTAAAATTACATGCCTTATTTCTGCTTTGCATTATCTGACTTCAGTTTGAGCTATGGAGTCTTGTTCTGCCTTTCAGTGCTATACTAGAAAGTCCTTTAGCACCTGGTGTTTTCTCCCCTTGAAAGTACTTATACACCACAACAACTCACTTCTCCATCTTCACAAGTGTCCCCTCTCACTGTGTGTGGGCCTGTGCCTTATTATATGGGCGTGTAAAGCGATGTACGGGTGATCAGGTTTGCCTCTGTGATGCTCCCTTGGCTCACCCAGTTGCAGGGGCTCTGTTGGTAAGGGGTGATGTAGCTGTGGTAGGATAAACATCAGCGCAACATTATACAAGTGGGCCAAATTTTTCTGTTACAATCGCTAGTACAACCATGGAGCAATCAGTGAGATAGCAGAGGAATTTGGCTGCAGTTATATAAATAGAAGTACCCAAAACACTGTGGAAGCTCCTGGGCACAGTATGACGTGTAATGTATTAATAGCGTATAGCTAGTTTGTCAGAAGTAGGCACTCCAGTGTGAATACTGGTCAGGGACAGAGCAGAATAGCACTACAATGGCTGGCAAGAGAAAGTCTTTGGGGAATTAAAGTCTTCACAGAAGCTCACCAGCTGGAGTGGTCAGAGATTAACAGAGAGCCTCAGAGTTCAGCTGGTACAAATGGACATGAGTTGCCTTCTCTCTCTTGTGCTGGATATTGTTCCCAGCGGTGGCTTAGTGGCTTGATGACAATTTTCTTGTTATTCCTTTTTAAGAGATCCTTCTGTAGCCCTCCCTAGCTGGATGATGTTCTTAGAATCATAGAAAATTAGGGTTGGAAGACACTTAAGGAAGTCATCTAGTCCAACTCCCTGCTCAAAGCCGGACCAATCCCCATCTAAATCATTCCAGCCAGGGCTTTGTCAAGCTGGGCCTTAAAAACCTCTTGTATTGCAGGTCTGGTCCCTTTGCTCCTTTCAGATTCTTTTCTCAGGTTCGTTACATTAACATGCTTTTCGGTGGGGGGAGTGACCTGCTGGTGCTGCTGCATATAGTCTTGCTTTTTGGTGCAAGCGCACACCGCTGTGGAATAGGTGATGTATCGCAGTTAGTTTTGTGATCATTTCTTGTGAGAGGGCTGTGGCAAGCAGCAAGGGAGATGGCTCTCATCTTTAACCTATCTAACTAGAGTCAGTCCTTGGAGATTGTTGCTCCCTGGGAACCTGACGCTGGTCTTTGAGGTCCCTGGAATAGGGGATTGCCGGCAGCTGTTTGACACCTCCTCTGTGCACAGATTGGTGTATGTGTGTAAAGAAAACAAATTACATTAAGGAAATACCCCAGTTTCACAGCCCTGATTCCCTTCCAATGGAAAACCAACCTGTGTCTTCCACTGCTCATCAGAAGCTCAACAATACTGTGTAAGATGGGGTCTCTTCTGCTGCCAGCACTTAAATTGCAATGCTGCTGCTTTGTTTCTTCCGATCGGAGTTTCAGCTTTTGATCTTGTGAGATACTGTGGCATCTTACTGTTCTTCAAACACACTGTCACTAGTTATTCTTTTTGTCCCCATATTTGAACTGTTCAGCAACACATGAATGGCTCTTTGAAAAGCACCAGCTCTTTTCCTAGCACCTCCTCTTTACAGCTGACTGAACAGATGATTTTTTGGATTCGGTGGCTGAACTGAAAAATCTTTCTAAAAAGAGGGGGAGCGGTTTGTTCTGAACCCAAACTGATTTTTTTTTCTTGCTGAAACAAACTAAAACTCCATGCAGCTTGAACAAAAGTTCCAATCATCATTTTGAAATGATATTTTGAAATAAAACGCTGAAACTGTTCTTTTAAAAAATGACAAGATGAACTGTTTATTAGACAAACAAGTCCTCATTTTGTATTTAGTCCAAACTATTCACTGAATTCAATCTGAAGGTGCAAATCATTTTTGATTGACCCAAAACTATATTTTTTTGGAAAATTTACTATTTAACCAAAAAATTCCACTCACCTTTAACTATTAAATTTGTCTCTTCTGTGTATAATATGATCAAATATTGTTTTCACTTCAATATCATTTTTCATTTCCACTCTAGTAAGTGGGAAGTCATGTAGAATGTCATTGGCAGAATCACCCATGGCACATATCTGGGCACTTACCTGTATTCTTGTGCTTTGCCTACCTAACAGGAAGCAGCACAAAGCTTTCCGATCTTCTTACACCAATTACACTGGCTGCCACCAAAAAATTCTTCCCCTGAAAACACGGTTCATTAAAACTGAACTTTTTTTGCGGGCAAATATTGTTTTCAGTTAAATTTTATTTTTCAGTGGGAAATTCCTAAAAGAAACAAAAATGTTTGTTTTGTTTCAGTTTAAGTTACTCTCTCAAACCAAATGAGATAACAATTTTGATTAAATTTCCTATTGGATTTTTTGTTTTGTTTTGGATTTTTTGGGTTATCAGGCAAAGGAACGATAAAAAACGGAGAAAAAATAGTTCTCTCTTTACAGTTTTAAATCTCTTTCCCACAGGGAAGAAAGTAAGAAAAGGGAAATATTTTTTCAGCCACAACTCGTCCTTGGACTGTGACCTCCGTTCTTGCACTTTGTTCACCTGGGCCGCCCAGAGGATTCAAAGGGCCTGGGGTCTTCTGCGGCGGGGGGCTCCTGCTGCCGAATGCCGCCAAAGACCCAGCACTTCAGTGGCGGGTCCCGGAGCGGAAGGACCCTCCGCTACCGAATCAGCACCAAAGACCTGGAGCAGAAGAAGCTCTGGGGGCCCAGGCCCCGAGAGAATTTTCCAGGGCCCCCAGAGCGAGTGAAGGACCCTGCTCCAGGGGCCCTGAAAAACTCTCGTGGGGACCCCTGCAGGGCCCGGGGCCTGAGGCAAATTGCCCCACTTGCCCCCCCCCAGGGAGGCCCTGTTGTTCACTACTTGCTGTTCCTCTTGTATAGGAGCATGGAGCCATTCAGACAGCGAGTAGTGCCGCTGTTCTTTCCCTCACGGCTTTTGCCAAAATTCTTTTCTTTCATGCTAAGGTTTTTCCCTCAGCCTCTTCCTGTAGCTTCTACTTTCTTTCCTGTATTGGCCTGCTGGAGAGCACAGCTCAGGCCCTGTCTATGCCAGGCTGATGAGGCAGAGAACTGTGAGACAGCGACTCCCTGCTCCCATGCACAGAACTCCCCCCACTTTACTGACCTCTGCCTTACAACATTGCTTGGTCCTCTCCAGGAACTGCAGTGCCAAGAGCGTTATGGTTATAACTGCTACACCAAAAATAGACCACGAAACGATGGACATCACGTTCCAGAAACCGTCGTGCAAAGCACTGACTAGTGTTCCCTGATCTATCAGTTGATTATTGAGAATGTTGGCTCTAGAGATTATTTAGAATCCCCAATTAGTAAAGTAATTAGACCTTTGAGGCTTCCTGGGTTCTAGCCCCAGAATGAGGCATAGCAGAGTCATGATCTTGGTCTTGTTGGGACCCTGACTTGTGCAGCAGCAACACCCGCAGCCAGGGCCAAGCTGGGTCTGTAATATTTTTGTATTAATACTGTTAATAAAAGCCCACATGTTCCAAACCAAAAGTGAATGTAGCTCTAGTGCAGTATCAGTCTGATGTCCCACATCAGGCCATACACTTACTCACAGTCCCCACAGAAACCTGAGGACAAGTGGTGATTCACAGGGGTCCTAGACTGTGTCTCTGGCATGCCAAGTAAGTTCATTGGCCAGGGTCTGCCACCTACATCATGTTGGGGCCTATTATAGGGTCTGATGACCACAAAAATATTCCTAGGAATGTTCTGCCTCATTTCTCATAACTAATTTCCTCACCCTAAAAATCTTGGGGTGTCCTTATCCTATAGGTTAGTCTGTTCATTATCTCAGATTTATTATTGTGGTGTGTGAGCAGAGAGCTAGCTGCCCAGGCTGCCACCGGTATTGATAGTGCACAGCAAACAGCAACTGACATACTAAATCATGCTAATCTGCATTTTAGATTAATCTGGGAAATCTAATACAGCAGCTGAGAGCTGAGCTCCCAAGCAGTAAGAAGTGAAGTCATGGATGAGAAAATCTCAACGGTGGCCTGTTAGGCAGCTTTATCTGACATGACGTGCACACAGCACTGCATCGGAAATGGAATTCTTCTCAGACAAGCCCGGTGATGTGCCAGTGGTCTCACTGGCTTCCTGCCCCATTATTAATGTGATCCCAGACTGACCAGCTGCACCTTCCAGCACACTATGGTGTCTCTTACAGGTCTCTTGCTGGCTGACATGGGCTTCACAGCATGTGATTGGCCTTCACTCAAACTCTGCATTGTGGACATAGCTGGCAGAATTAAGAATTTCATTAACTTTCAAAGGTGGGGTAATTTTGATCAAAAAGCGGATTGAGGGGAGACCAGATCCATTCCCCTGGAGCCGCTTTCTCTGCAATACCACCTGCATCTCACATTGCTCCCCAACTGCCACTAACATAAAAATATCCCCAAACAACCAAACAAGAATCTCTTCCTGTGTGCACTCGCTGTCTCACATGTGAATGTGCAGAACCCATTTTTCGTTTGCAAGCAGAGGGGAATTGGCTGTGCAGGTTTAAAACTGACTCTTTGTGCGTGTAAGTGACACTGTGCTAAAGTTGTGTCATGCAACATGAGAATCGTGGTGGATTCTCCATCACTGACAATATTTAAATGAAGACTGAATGTTTTTCTAAAAGCTCTGCTCTGGGAAATATTCAGTGACGTTGTATGGCCTGTGAGCTACAGGAGCTCAGCCTAGGTGATCTCAGTGGTTCCTTCTGGCCTTGGAATCTATGAATCTACAGAAGTGGACTCGGATCCTTCTAAAAGGTGGCTCTGAGGATTTAGAAATGCTCCTTAATGTCTGTCAGGAAGGATACACTGGTGGCATAAGGGTGGAGCAGCACCTGGGCTGCTCCAATCGATGCTAGGGCTGGTGTAGACCAGGACCAGGAATCTGTCACTTGCTTTCTGATGTCCCCTGTCCTTCCCCCTGAGCTTGAGCACAGGGGGAAACTGAGCTCACATTCTCTTATCTTTCTGTGCTCCCCCTCCATGGCGAGTGAAGGGACCCTGGGGACTGCCAATGACTGCAGTAGCTCTGACAGCCTGGCAACCCGGGGAGCACTTTGTCAGTGATCAGTGCTAGGGAGGCAGAGCCAGTGAACAGGCATGGTGCCTCCACCCCACGCTGCCTGTCCCCGGGGCCAGGTTTCTCTGCAGTCCCAGGAGGGAATAGGATGCATGGATCGGCTTTATTGATCAATTAGAATGAAATTTGCCAGAGGAGAACCTTGGGAGCAGCTGATCGGGCCCTGAGATCAACCATTTGTGCTCCTTAAAATGCCCCTGACTCCCTCTGGGAGAGTAGGGCAGGTAATTGCAGTGTCCAGTTAACTCCCAAACCAAGACACTGTGCTTGACACCCTTGGTGATACATTTCAGTCCAAAGGGCCCTGCATTTCCATCTGATATCGGGATCAATTAAACTCAGACCCCCTCACAAAAGCAGGAGCCAGACCCTGCAGTTATAAGATACCATTTGACATTGACACACTTTATTTCTGCTCTAGCAATTGTTCTACAATGTGCCTTTCACAGGCTATGTAGGGAGAGTGTGTGATCATACACACCAGCTGGCTAAGGAAAATAGCTGGGGTCTTCTTTAAGCCACAGATTTTGGTACTGGACAATTTTTCACTCATCTTCTCATTTCTTCCTCAAATGTGCCTATGAAACTGAACCCAAATGTCTTTAACTTAAAATTAGAGCAATTTCTGCAATCAGCTTAATGAAATACATATTGTATTTGGTACAGAATTTTTTCACATCAGTAGTAGGTGTGCTCTTGGATTTCACACCCCAAAAATATTAAAGGAACTGGAGTACTTGTGGCACCTTAGAGACTAACAAATGTATTTCAGCATGAGCTTTCATGAGCTACAGCTCACTTCTTCGGATGCATAGAATGGAACACACAGACAGGAGATATTTATACGTACAGAGAACATGAAAAGGTGGAAGTATGCATACCAACAGGAAGAGTCTAAACAATTGAGATGAGCTATCATCTTTTCTCCAGCTGATAATAGCTCATCTCAATTGATTGGACTCTTCCTGTTGGTATGCATACTTTCACCTTTTCATGTTCTCTGTACGTATAAATATCTCCTGTCTGTGTGTCCCATTCTGTGAATCCGAAGAAGTGAGCTGTAGCTCACGAAAGCTTATGCTCAAATAAATGTGTTAGTCTCTAAGGTGCCACAAGTACTCCTGTTCTTTTTGCGGATACAGACTAACACGGCTGCTACTCTGACACCTGTCATTAAAGGAACTGTAATTCTTGGAAAACTGCTAAGTGTGTTCCATTGCACCTGTATCTGGTGTGTGCCCAGATCCTCAGATGTGGTTTGGTGCCTGACTCCCATTGGTTCTGATGGGATTTTGGTACTTAACTACCTCTGAGGTTCACAACCTGGAAGTCTTTCTATTGATTCCACAGAACATTGGCTCAGCTCTAAATGGATTGTTTCCTATACACTAGAGAAAGTCAGAGCAATAGGCCCACTCTGATGCATCACAGGAACACGAAAAGATCTTAGTGCATTTGTCTTTTGATCGTTTGTCTCTTACGCTAACGTGGTTTGGAACAATACAGGCAGATTAGGCTTAAGTTCTCCACTTTATCTTTTCTGAGCCATCTTTTTGTTTTATTTTATTTTTCATAATATGTATTTCTGTCAGATAGATTTCTCCGAAGGATAAAATATTGCACAATTAATCAAAGACTCATCATGACAGTTCAAGAATTGTGTTTTTATTCATTCCACATTGAAATAAAACTTCTGAGTGAATGATATCAAAGTTGCATCTTTATGATTAAAATGTTCTGTGCTCCTATTTCACATGAAGCCACACTGAATATCAACAAGTCTCTTGCACCTTCCTTAATCTGATGCCCTTTAACGGCTGTTTAGGTGTTCATTGAATTTGGGATTCTGAGCTTTCTATCAAGCCTTCCAACTAAATTCTTTCCTACCTACTGTACTAGGAGCACTTTCTGCTGTGGATATTAAAACACAACTCTGTTTCATCTCTTGACTGTTGTGTCTGAAATAATGACCTAAAGGCCAGGGGTTTGACAGGGCCCCATTGCACGACAGAGCTAGTACTGTCCCGAAGGGTATCAACATTTCCTGCTATCAAGAACAGAAGAATGGCTGTACTGGGTCAGACCAAAGGTCCATCCAGCCCAGTGTCCTGTCCTCTGACAGTGGCCAATGTCAGGTGTTCCAGAGGGAGTGAACCTAACAAGTAATGATCTATGTAAAGGAGAAAATATCTGTGGGGACAAGGGGCAACTTGACTGGCTGCTAGTGCACTTTTCTCACATGATTCCTCTGGAGCTAGTACCATTGTCAGCTACCTTGCTAAATTGGAGAAAATGTCACCCAAGTCCTAGGGTTGATTTATTTATATGGCTTGTGCTGCTGAACCTGTGTTTTGCAACATTCTTCTAAGCTATTATTATTTTTACTGTTATTCATTTTTCAGTAATGCCTAGAGGCCTTGTAACAGGAAAGCTGGCCCCTAAGCAGCACATAGGCAGAGGACACTTTGCAGGTGCCCTGCCGCAGTTTACAAACCCCAGTGCTGCTTAAACAAATTCCACTACCGAAAGTCCCTAAAACATTCCCCTTCTCAGTCTAATTTATTTATATACAATTCACAACAACATTCAGCGCTATGGGTTTCCTCTTCTTCCAGAGAAGAACTCGTGTCTCCCTGGGCCCCTCTCAGGCCTTCCCACCTGCAGTCTGCAACTTATGAAATGAAGCCATGAAACCGCAGCACTCCTCTGAGAGCTCCAAGCGAAAATGTGTGTTTTGATCTTGACAATGCATTATCAATTTGCAGTCTGCTGAAATCATACTGTGTTCCCTGACTGCTATTTTTAGATAGTCTCTGATTTACATTTCCCTTGCACGCCATTCTTTCTTTTCCCTGTGTGTTTATTCTCACTTTATCTTGTCACATTTAATTCTTGTTTCCCCCAGAAGCTGGGAATAGGTGACAGGGGATGGATCACTGATTACCTGTTCTGTTAATTCCCTCTGGGGTACCTGGCATTGGCTGCTGTCAGAGGACAGGATACTGGGCTGGAGGGACCTTTGGTATGACCCAGTAGGGCCAGTCTTATGTTCTTCTTATTTATTTTCTTATTTTGTTTCAGTTGTGATTCTTTGTCTTGTTCTGTTACTTCACTCTGTAGTGTGACATCCCAGTGTGTGTTTCCATTGCCGCTCATCCTTTTTGAGGATGTTTCTCCCTTGTGCTGCTCTGCTCATAGAGTACTGATGATGATGGCTGAGGTTTGTTTACCAGTCCTGTTGTGTACAGGAGTCTCTGACAATGTGCAGCAACAGCCAGAAAAGCAAACAGCATTTTAGGGTGTGTAAATAAAGGGATAGACAAATAGTAGCTAATGCCACTACCTGCATCAAGTCTATGCTTGCACTTGCAGCACTGTGCTCTGTTCTGCTCAGCCCATCCTCAAAAGGAGAGAGCAGAAATGGAGATTTAGAGGCAAAGGAGATTCAAGGCTGAGAGATTTAAAAGCTGGGGACCGTTCAGTCTGCAGAGGGGATGAAGGGGAGGTGCCACGGTAATGAACAGCCTGGAGCAGGGGAATGAGGAGCTCTGATTCATTTCACCCTGCTGATGATCCAAGAACAGTGGGACAGTAAATGAAACTGTCAAAACTTTGACGGTTGAATGGGGGACACAGCATCATAGACAGGTGTGTTTGCATTAATTAGTTGTCACATGTGCATGGCAGCATAGCCAATAGCATACAGCAGGGATGACTTCTTAAGCACAAGGAGCCCTGGTGAAAGGAGAATGCATCAAAAGACTAGGGCCTGGAAAATCTAAAAATGGTAACGTAACTGGAGCAAACTGTACTCCTCTAAATCATTGATTACAACTGGCAGGTTTGACAGGCAATAGGCAACAAAGACAGTACAAATTAGTCCAGTACACAAATCCAGAGCAACACCATCATTATAGCAGCATCCCTACATTTTGTTTAACTCGCCAGTTAAATTGCTATAAGGGCACAGTAAATGCTCAGACGTGGAAACTGCTGGGAAAACATATTGCAGATCACGTTTTCAAAGACTGATGAAGCTGTTCTGTGTACACACAAGAGAGGGGAGTCAGGTTTCAGAGTAGCAGCCCTGTTAGTCTGTATCCGCAAAAAGAACAGAAGTACTTGTGGCACCTTAGAGACTAACAAATCTATTTCAGCATGAGCTTTCATGAGCTACAGCTCACTTCTTCAGATGCATAGAATGGAACACACAGACAGGAGATATTTATACGTACAGAGAACATGAAAAGGTGGAAGTATGCATACCAACAGGAAGAGTTTAATCAATTGAGATGAGCTATCATCAGCAGGAGAAAAAAAACTTTTGAAGTGATCATTAAGATGACCCATAGAGTCATGCAGAACAGCAGAGGGCGCTCACACTCACCCTTTCATGGTTACATCAATGCTGAGAATGTTTCAACTGCTTATATCCTACTGTGTATTTACTTAAGGAAAAATGTGCAGACCCAGGATTCGGACTGCAGGACAAATCACGGAAAAATTCCTTCTGGCTTCTAAGGCTGATCTCTCTGGGCAAAGACTGGGAGTCTGGGCCCACTACCATCCATGTGCACAGGGCTGGATGAAAATAGTGCAAAATATTTGCAAACATTTTTGAAAATTCCTTCTGACTTCCTTTCAGTCAACCCCATTTGAGTTTGCATTTACATAAATGACATTCAGGCAACTACTCATCCAAATATGAGCAAGTGCTTCTGCATATGACTATGGATATTCACTCTTCACATCTAAGTGCTCTTCCCTGCTTTGTAAAATTTCAACCAGCCGATCAGGGAGCAGAACAATATCTAAGCTCTGCCCTTTTGTTCTGTGTTCATACACTGCCTAGCACAATGGTTCATGACAAGGGCTGCTGGGCACTAAGATAATGAATAAGAATAATAAATCATGTGACTCAGGTAACCAATGAGACACTGCAAGTAACAGAAAATGAAACAGAAAAGTGGAAGACACAAGGAAAGAGAATTAGAGCGGACAATCCATAGGCGGAAGGATGTTCACATAAATTATTTGTTGACCAATTGTACATAAGAATGAATAACATGAATATCTAATTCTATGCCCAGGTAATGATCAAACAGAAAACAAGACTAATTTCTAATGTGCATTCAATATTAAAAGAACTATGTTAATGGAACATTAAGGTTGAAAAATTATGGAATCAAAAACCACACAATGCAGTATCTGGGGTGAGCCCTTGTGCATGTCTCTTAAATTATAGCATCTCTTTATAGAATTATAATTATATAATTAATGTAAAGCTGTATCAAATTAAATGCATATATCAAAACAATTTTTTACAACATGATATACAATAATTTACAGATACAAAACTCGGTATTTGATTTTGGCTCATTCTGTAGAGCTCCCAAGTCTTAAAACCAAGCCACATTTTAATAAAAGCAGTTGAGTCATTTTACAGTTGTGAACATTTACATCAGTAAGTGGAAACATTATTTGTTTTATTACTGTGTTTAATGCTATTAAATCACATTAGCTAGAGGGTCATAGGATGGGTTAGTCTATGGTTGAAAATAATGAGATTTATCTCACTTCTACAGATGGAGAAAAACACAAATTTCTTTGAAGTAAAGTGGGGCCATTGGGATTGCTGATTGTATCAGGATGTTGAGAGACTCAATCTAATGACATTTTGAAACTGGTGTTTCTATACAAGGCATTATTCAGGCCAGCCAAGACGAGAACTCAATAGCATGAGGTTCCCAGCACTGTCCCTTTTCCACTTCAGAACTTCTGAACCTATCTCCTTCAAAGTGGGCTTGTTCCTTGGATTGTTACAAGAGATATCAACCAGCCAAATTTGAACAAAAGTCTATATCCTGCTGTTGAACTGGCCAGAAACAACATTTCTGGTTGAAAAAGACGGGATAAATATATCGGTGAGTTTGTTTGTTTTGTATTTACATGTGAATTACTATTTCTGAAATGGCCAAACAGCTTGTAATGAAGCTCCCCTCTCCGGTCAAGATAAACTATCTCCAAGTGAACCGTGGCATGGGAATAACAGCCCAAAAGAAGTTTAGACTGGAGAACAAGTGAAAATGGGAAGGGGAAGAGTTAAAATGGAAGATCCATTTCACACGTTAGTACAGAGCTTGTTATGGCTTCTACCATTCTTTCCATACACATCTACAAATATAAACAACACTCCAGCTCTGCAAGTCTAGTTGAAGGTTATTCAATTCACATACTTATGGGAGGGCTGGTGTGTGAGAGTAGGAAAGAAAGCTTAGTGGTTTCCCTGGCGTTCTTAATGGTATTTTAATGTTGATTTCATCTGTTGACTTTACTTAATGAATTACTTATGAAATGTCATATGTTAATACAATTATCTCAAAAGAAGTATAACCCCCGCCAGTGTCATTTCTGCTGTGAAGCAGCATTTTGATACATTTCTGCAGTTATTTTAACTAAGGCAATGAAATCATTTGATATAATTACCATTAATTTGTGCTGATATGTCATTGCATTTCCCAAGTTTGTCTCTATTGGCCAGAAGTTGGTCCAATAAAATATTACTTCAGCCACTTTGTCTCTTATTGCATTTCTTAGGTACATTGGCTGACTTCTCACCATATAAATAACACAATATTATCAATGAATGTCTGGGCTGTACAGGTGGACAGCAATAGACCACAGATTTCCCATACGCCGTGGAGTTTTAAAAAAGAAAGTTTCTGTTATTAGCTTGACTTGGGAGTCCTGTGAATGGGAAGGCTGCATTGCTGCACTGTGTTCTGGCATTAAACTCTACTTATTGGCCAACTACAAAGGCAAAATTATACAGCTCTTTTAGACACATGGGTCTGGATTGTTACTGTTGTGCTATGCTTCCCTTGTGTTAATGAGCCTTTTTCAAATCTGATTTGTGTAAAAGTTCAGAGCTTTTAACTTCTCTTTCCAGACAAAGCACCAAGACAAAGTTCAAAGCAATATCACTTTGGTAATGGTTTCCCTCTTGAGTAATTCAACTGGCTGTGGAGAAAAAGAAAATGTCTTTGTCTTGGCCCCCTGCTCAGTAAGGGCTTGGCTACACTGCAGAGTTGCAGCACTGGTGGTGGGTTTACAGCACTGCAACTTACTCACCGTCCACACTTGCAAGGCACATATAGCGCTGCATCTCCCTGGCTGCAGCACTGGCTGTACCCCTGCTCTGCCTGGGGTATAAGGATTGCAGCACTGGTGATACAGCGCTGCTCCGCAAGTGTGGCCACCAAAAGCGCTGTAATTGGCCTCCGAGGTATTCGGAGGTATCCCAGAATGCCTGTTCAGCCACTCTGCTGTTTTTTTGTGAACTCCAGGCTCCCAGAGCTGCTTATCTAAAAAACAAACACAGCTCATTTGCTGGAGCAGAGGCAGGGAGGGGGATTCATTTGGAATGTTCACAGTTTGCTTGAGGAGAGAAGCAACATGGTGTGGGGAGAGAGGGGAGTCCGTTTTGGAGCAGCTGCTTATCTGGTCTGAAGGCTATTTGCATTTAGTGAATAAAAGAGGGGTGGGGGAAGGGGTTGAAACTTTTAAAATGATTGAAGGTTGGCGCTGTGTATCTTCCAGTCCTTAGAACTTGCAAGGCAGGGAGCTGACACAGTGTCGGCTCCAAAAATCCACTCTCTCTGTCTCCCCCACGCTCCCTGTCACACTCCATCCCACCCCCCTCTTTTGAAAAGCACATTGCAGCCACTTGAATGCTGGGATAGCTGCCCATAATGCACCACTCCCAACAGCGCTGCAAATGCTGCAAATGTGGCCACACTGCAGCGCTGGTAGCTGTCAGTGTGACCACACTGCAGCGCTTTCCCTACACAGCTGTACGAAGACAGCTGTAACTCCCAGCGCTGTACAGCTGTAAGTGTAGCCAGACCCTAAAACTCAGTTAGCTGCTAAGTGTCCCAGTGTACAGGAAAATACAACATCTCAACGTGAAGTGAGGCCAGCACATTTGCTGAAGCAAGTTGTTTTGCAGGTGGAAAACTCAACTACCTTCAAGTGTCACCAGTTTGGGAAATAGTAGCGGTTACTTGGATTTAGTCACTGAAAACGTTTATCTTTTAGCAATTGTTTAACTTTGAAAAATGCCCTTGTGGTAGGAAGTTTTCAAAATGTATTGATTAAGCCCTGTGTGGAGTCAGGGCACCTAGGGTAGGAAACACAAGGGAAGCAGATGAAATTCAGTGTTGGTAAATGCAAAGTAATACACGTTGGAAAACATCTCGACTCTACATAGAAAATGATGGGATCCAAATTAGCTGTTACCACTCAAAAAAAAAATCTTAGAATCATCATGGACAGTTCTCTGAAAGCGTCTGCTCAATGTGCAGCACCAGTCAAAAAGCAAACAAGATGTTAAGAACCATTAGGAAATAGATAGATAATAAGATGGATAATATCATAATGCCACTATATAAATCCATGGTATGTCCACACCTTGAATACTACATGCCGTTCTGGTCATCCCATCTCAAATAGGATACATTAGAACTGGAAAAAAATACAGAGAAGGACAAAAAATGATGAGGGGTATGGAACAGCTTCCATATAAGGAGAGACAAAAAAGACTGGAACTGTTCAACTTAGAAAAGAGATGAGTAACTGTGGGTATGACAGAGGTCTATAAAGTCATGAATAGTGTGGAGAAAGTGAATAAGGAAGTGTTGTTTACCCATTATGACAAGACAAGACCCAGGGGTCATCCAATGAAATTAACAGGCAGCAGGTTTAAAACAAACATAAGGAAGTATTTCTTCACAAAACACAATCAACCATAGAACTCATTGCCAGGGGATGCTGTGATGGCATAAGTATAACTGGGTTAAGAAAAGAACTGGAAAAGTTAATGGAGGATAGGTCAATCAGTGGATATCGGCCAAGGTTAGTGATGCAACCTCATATTCTGGATGTCCCTGAATTTCTGACTGCCTGAAGCTGGAACTGGACAACATCATTTGCCTGTTTTGTCTCGGTTATTTAGATTCTAAATCTTTTGGAGCAGGAACCGCCTCTTGCTCCGACTCTATGTGGAAGACAAGGTTTGAGGTCTGGAGAAACAAGTATCGACCCTGCATTGCATAAAAGAAAATGAAGATTTCCTGAACAGACATCAGGATATGCTTCTACAGGCACAATGTCCTGAAGAATCAGAGCAGGCTG
The DNA here is from genome assembly GCF_025201925.1 of Gopherus flavomarginatus. Taxonomy (NCBI): domain Eukaryota; kingdom Metazoa; phylum Chordata; order Testudines; family Testudinidae; genus Gopherus; species Gopherus flavomarginatus. Next base: position 161,983,608 of record NC_066621.1, on the reverse strand, counting down.
CGCAGCGGGGACAGTGGGACGGTGAAGAAATTTGGCAGCATGTGACCTCTAGAAGAAGAAAGAGGAGCATCCATGTACCAGCAATGGAGATACAGGTGAATAACTGTTTTCACATTCTCTCCACAGGTATTAATGTGGAGAGTGGACTAGATGGTACATCTGAGAGAAGGGAGCAGAAGGAGACTCTACCGATTGGAAGGCATGAGATGCACTGTCCTAGGGATGGGGGTTCCACGACCACCGCTCCCAAGAAAAGGAGGCAGGTAGTGGTGATCGGGGACTCCCTCCTAAGGGGACTGAGTCATCTATCTGCCGCCTTGACCGAGAAAACTGAGAGGTCTGCTGCTTGCCAGGAGCTAGGATTCACGATGTGATGGAGAGACTGCCAAGACTCATCAAGTCCTCGGATAGGTAACCCTTCCTGCTTCTCCACGTGGGTACCAATGATACTGCCAAGAATGATCTTGAGCAGATCACTGCAGACTATGTGGCTCTGGGAAGAAGGATAAAGGAGTCTGAGGTGCAAGTGGTGTTCTCGTCCATCCTCCCTGTGCAGGGAGAAGGCCCAGATAGAGACCATTGAATTGTGGAAGTCACTGAATGGCTACACAGGTGGTGTCGGCGAGAAGACTTTGTATTCTTTGACCATGGGATGGTGTTCCGAGAAGGGGGAATTCTAGGCAGAGATGGGCTCCACCTAACGAAGAGAGGGAAGAGCATATTCGCAAGCAAGCTGGCTAACCTAGTGAGGAGGGCTTTAAACTAGGTTCACGGGGAAAGGAGACCAAAGCCCTGAGGTAGGAGCGGAAATGGAATACCAGGAGGAAGCACAAGCAGGAGAGTGCAAGAGGAGAAGACTCCTGTCTCAGACCGAGAAAGCGGGACAATCAGAGAGTTATCTTAAGTGCCTACACACAAATGCAAGAAGCCTGGGAAACAAGCAGGGAGAACTGGAAGTCCTGGCACAGTCAGGGAACTATGATGTGACTGGAATAACAGAGACTTGATGGGATAACTCACATGACTGAAGCACTGTCATGGATGGATATAAACTGTTCAGGAAGGACAGGCAGGGCAGAAAAGGTGGGGGAGTTGCATTGTATGTAAGAGAGCAGTATGACTGCTCAGAGCTCCGGTATGAAACTGCAGAAAAACCTGAGAGTCTCTGGATTAAGTTTAGAAGTGTGAGCAACAAGAGTGAAGTCGTGGTGGGAGTCTGCTATAGACCATCAGACCAGGGTGATGAAGTGGACAAGGCTTTCTTCCGGCAACTAGCAGAAGTTACTAGATCACAGGCCCTGGTTCTCATGGGAGACTTTAATCACCCTGATATCTGCTGGGAGAACAATGCAGTGGTGCACAGAGAATCCAGGAAGTTTTTGGAAAGTGTAGGGGACAATTTCTTGGTTCAAGTGCTGGAGGAACCAACTAGGGGCAGAGCTCTTCTTGACCTCTTGCTCACAAACTGGGAAGAATTAGTAGAGGAAGCAAAAGTGGATAGGAACCTGGGGAGCCAGTGACCATGAGATGGTCGAGTTCAGGATCCTGACACAAAGAAGAAAACAGAGCAGGAATATATGGACTCTGGACATCAGAAAAGCAGACTTTGACTCCCTCAGGGAACTGATGGGCAGGATCCCCTGGGAGAATAACATGAGGGGCAAAGGAGTTCAGGAGAGCTGGCTGTATTTTAAAGAATTCTTATTGAGGTTGCAGGAACAAACCATCCCGATGTGTAGAAAGAATAGTAAATACGGCAAGCAATCAGCTTGGCTTTACAGTGAAATCCTTGCTGATCTTAAATGCAAAAAAAAGAGCTTACAAGAAGTGGAAGCTTGGACAAATGAGCAGGAAGGAGTATAAAGACATTGCTCAGGCATGCAGGAGTGAAATCAGGAAGGCCAAATCACTCTTGGGGTTGCAGCTACAAGAGATGTTAAGAGTAACAAGAAGGGTTTCTACAGGTATGTTAGCAACAAGAAGAAAGTCAAGGAAAGTGTGGGCCCCTCACTGAATGAGGTAGACAACCTAGTGACAGAGGACGTAGAAAAAGCTAATGTACTCAGTGCTTTTTTTGCCTTTGTCTTCACAAACAAGGTCAGCTCCCAGACTGCTACATTGGGCAGCACAGCATGGAGAGTAGGTGACCAGCCCTCTGTGGAGAAAGAGGTGGTTTAGGACTATTTAGAAAAGCTGGAAGAGCACAACTCCATGGGGCCAGATGCGCTGCATCCGAGGGTGCTAAAGGAGTTGGCAGATTTGATTGCAGAGCCATTGACCATTATCTCTGAAAACTCATGGCTATTGGGGGTGATCCCAGATGACTGGAAAAAAGGCTAATGTAGTGCCCATTGTTGTCAGATGGTACCGGTGTGGTGCTCTGCTCTGTTCAATCTCGATATCAATCAGCTGCATGCGCGTGTTCCCTCTGTGTGCTGCCCCAGCTTTGTGCAGATAGCTGACACAGCAGATCCCGAGAAAACCCCCAATGACCACAGACTCTAGTAAGGTACGAAGGCACTTCGGCCAGGTTTATTGTCGAAGAGAAACACAGTCTCCAGCTCCCAGGCAAATGAAGTCCAAGGTGCTGCTAAAGTGCTGCTAGCTAGTACTTATGTGCTCCCTGGCAATGGACTCAGCTCAGTCAGTGGCGGGACTTTCCACTGCCCCGTAGGCTGGACAAAGACACCGCCCGAGGGATGTATTCTTATACAGTGGCACAAACAAGTTACACATCACTCCTGATGTATTGAGGTGCAATCCCTCTACGTAGCAAGGTGCCGCCTCTCATCTTGTAAATATTGGTTCGAACAAAACAACTCTATCCATTATATTACCCTTGTGCCCTTGTTGCTACAGTTGCCAAGAAGGTTAATGGCAATTTGGGCTGCATAAATTGCGGCATTGCCAGCAGATTGAGGGACGTGATCATTCCCCTCTATTCAACATTGGTGAGGCCTCATCTGGAGTACTGTGTCCAGTTTTGGGCCCTACACTACATGATGGATGTGAAAAATTGGAGACAGTCCAGCGGAGGGCAACAAGAATGATTAGGGGGCTGGAGCACATGACTTATGAGAAGATGCTGAGGGAACTGGGATTGTTTAGTCTGCAGAAGAGAAGAATGAGGGGGGATTTGATAGCTGCTTTCAACTACCTGAAAGGGGGTTCCAAAGAGGATGGAGCTCGGCTGTTCTCCGTGGTAGCAGATGACAGAACAAGGAGCAATGGTCTCAAGTTGCAGTGGGGGTGGTTTAGGTTGGATATTAAGAAAAACTTTTTGACTAGGAGGATGGTGAAGCACTGGAATCGGTTACCTAAGGAGGTGGTGGAATCTCCTTCCTTAGAGGTTTTTAAGGCCTGGCTTGACAAAGCCCTGTCTGGGATGATTTACTTGGGGATTGGTCCTGCTTTGAGCAGGGGTTGGACTAGATGACCTACTGACCTCCCTTCCAACCCTGACATTCTATGATCCTATGTGTATGTACAGCACTTTGCACAATTGGACTGTCTTTTTTGAGATCTCTAGTCACTAGCATAATCTTAATGGCACACAGTAATAGAAGTGGGACCTCAACTGCCATAGCATATTGAGTGACCCTCTCCAAAGCTCATTCCCCCTTTAGGATGCTGTGTCACACATGTTCCCGAAGAGCTAACACTGGGTTTTTTGCAAGACGGAATAATATTGAAATGAAACTTTGTCCCAGCAGACAGAGCATCTGGTAGCATTCTAATTCATTTCCAAGAGCTGTGTCTGACTCTGCTCTCATTTGCATCACCAGCAGGACTCCACTGACTTAAAGAGGGTTATTCATGACTTATAAGTGAGGATAGAACCACCTTCACCGTGCCTTTCCCAGGCCCCTCCAAGAGAAGGGCACTTAGGTCAGCAATCAGAAAATAATTCAGATTTGTCTCCTTTTAAGTCAACCCTGGATTCTTCTATCGACTTGAACTCTGTATGAAATGAATTGATACAAACAAAGTTATGCAAATGTAAAACAATCCTCAGATTCAGTGACAGGAAATTAGTATGAAGGGCATGGCCTTATCTCCCTAATCAGATTGGTTAGTACTGTACTCCATGAGCAGCTCCATTGAGTTCAGGCACAATAAAACGCAGGTTATCTAGTTCAGTATCCGGTTGGGAACCCCGATGTGCACAACAACAACATTCCCACCGAGGGCAAAGAAAAGCTTTAACCACTTTTATTAGCACCATTAATAAAGACACCAGCGCTCCAAACCAGATACAAAGATAGCTGTAATATCAAGATGTGGTCATATCATGTACAATTCCTTACATATACTTACACCCTTTCTTGGAGATCTGGTGGTAAGAGACAACAATCATCCATGAAGGTCCTACCCTATCCCTGGCATGCCAAGAGAGTCCGATGGTCCAGATCTCCTCTTACATGGTGGTCTGCAATAAGGATATCTTTAATGCTGCAGACCATCTGTATGAGACACAAATGAGATACTAGGGCTGTAGAAGGACAGTATGATACTATGATATGATATGAGGATACGATGGTATGTTCCACTATAGGAGAAATTGTCATTTGTCATTGTCCCAGCCTCTATTTTTGTTGAAATTTCAAAACTTTCAATGTGTTCCCAGTAGTGCTAACGGTTATGTAACCACAGGGTAACCCACTCCCAGAGGGACAGAGAGAAGGGGTGAACTGACATTTCCCGAATGTTGAGAGTTAAGCCATGTGATTCTGGACTAGTCTACGTAATCCACACTCCTGAGGGTGAGTACTCACACAGATGGCAGTGACTTGACATCAGGAGGAAAACTCACCTGGGTTACTGGCCAGCAGTGGGATTGCTGCATTCTCTAACTATTCAAGTCCTCCCCATGTTGCTTATGGATGCTGTCAAGCTGTCTGGTATGGCACAGGAATGTGAATCCCAATTGCAGGGCAGGCTGTGAAGAACCAGGGCACAAAACCCCAATTTGGTTGCGAGTTCTATACTTAGATTTCACCAATCAAGTACCAAACATAAATTCCTCAAGCACCATAACAGCCTCAACATGGAGTCACAGACAATCCCCTTGGGTTCTCTGACCTACCTTTTCTTCCAGGAAAGCTTGCCTTTGTGATGGATGGTCCCTTTCACCAAAACTCACAACAATATTCAGCTTACTCGTAGTCCCAAAGGATCAGTCACTTATCCCAGGTCAATGGCACCTTAGCTCCTGCACCAGAGACAATGCTTGTAGCCAAACCCAGAATAAATGAACTAAAGGGGTATTAACTAAGAAAAAGAAATGAGCGTTATTTACCACTTTCGAGCAGGTAAATCCACACACACTAATGAGTGACAGTCTTAGGTTCCAAAAGTTGACAGAAGCTGTTGTAATATGCAAGCCCTATACATTCTCTGAGGTTAACCCAGGCCTAGCACTAGGGATCCCTTGCTTATGCTTAGAAATCGTGCCCCCTCCAAGCCCAAGCAGCATGGAGATATAATTCCTTCTTGTCAGGGATGTTTATTCTTCCACCCCCTCCTCCCCGAGTTCAAGCTGATGGGACGAATCCATCTGTGTCTCCTCCTCATCTGTGAGTGTGTGTGTGTGTGTGTGTGTGTGTGTGTGTGTGTGTGTGTGTGTGTGTGTGTGTGTGTGTGTGTGTGTGTGTGTGTGTGTGTGTGAGAAATCAACAAAGTCTTTGTTATTTGATGTTTCACAATGGCTCATTAGGTTTCAACGGGCATCCTTGTGTGCAGGATTTAGCCCCTTCTGTAAGAAGCCAGCGTTTCTGCATTAATTAGTGCTCCTTTCCTGGTTGGTGAGTTCCAGTCACACAGAATTACAATGCAAACCCTTAATAGAACGTTCTAACATGGGAACCAGATGTTATAAGTGGGATCACTACATACAGCATCCTACAAGCATTTCACATAGTTTAAATAGCTAAACACAGTCTTATAAATCTAATACCTGTTTTAATAACACAGGTGAGCCAGACTGGTTTCCAGCTGCATATGGGTCAGCATTCAGAGGAGGCCTAGGGGCCTGTGCATGAGCTGGCACCTGATTTGCCAGCATCACAGATGGCATTTCCTGGGACTGTTTTTTAAAGAATAAATTGGGAGCAGGAGAGAAATATATATAAAAGGACTCTCCAGATGCCCCATTGGTCAATGGCTTCCATAGGCATTACTGGTATCCTTCAGGGAAGGCTCCAGGACACAGCTGACTTTCAAAAAGAGGTCCCCAGAATTCATGAATTCTGCACCTGAGGCGTGTTTGGCCAGACCCCCAGCAGGACACTCTTTCCCATGCATCTTAGTGAGTGAGACAATCACCTCCCAAGCCAGACCCTCTCTCCACCCTGAGTCAGGCGCACTGGCCCGTTCATTGCGCTCCAGTGGTGGGCATGTTCCGCGGGTCAGGAGGAAGTCCTGGCATGTATTGCTCAGGTCTGTGAGCTGGTGACATGACTGACAGCCTGTTACTATGCAGTGCTCACTGCAGCTGGAGCATCCTTGGTTTAAACAGGCAGGAGCTGCTGGAAGGGCTGTCCCCAAAGCCTCTCTGTTCTGGAATGCAATTCCCCTTTGGTCCACCGAGCACAAACTCCAAGGCTTGGATACAGACCAAGGGCTTTTATTTCTTCTGTGCCCTTGGGGAGTGGGCAGAATGGGAGCTAGTGTGGGATGCTGAGTCTTCTAATGATTGCTGATAGGTGGGTTACTGCTATATGCACAGTATTATCATCAACAATTGTATTTCATTGTGAATTTTAATTGGTTCTTAAAGCTCAGCGCTTTGGTTGGGCATTGATAATCACTGTAAATCAAAGCAGAGAAATCCAGCACGTGCTAACACGCCTGCACAAACACCTGCCGCACAAGCATACGCCATTGCTTAGCCCCGGTCTACACTCGGGGGCAGGGGGGAAATTGATCTAAGTTATGCAACTTCAGTTAGTGAATAACGTAGCTGAAGTCGACGTACTTAGATCAATTTACCAGGGTGTCTTCACCTCGGTGAGTCGACTGCTGCCGCTCCCCCGTCAAGTCCACCTGCACCTCTCGTGGCGCTGGAGTAGAGGAGTCGATGGGAGAGCACTTGGGGCTTGATTTATCGTGCCATGACTAGATGCGGTAAATCGACCCCCGCTGGATCGATCGCTGCCCGCTGCTCTGGAAGGTAGTGTAGACATACCCTTAGAGGCTCTGCTTTACAGAGCACGTCTGACAAGGAACTCCGAATTCCCCAGGTGGGACTGCTGCTACAGTTGCTGCCCAGCATAATGTGGAAAGAGGGAAATGAACTTAGAGAAGACAGCACTTAGCACATGGCCAGAAATAGTTTCTCTTTCCTTTGATTTGAACCCAACCCCCGGTGGAAGCTCTGGTTTTGATCTTCACGTGGCAGGGGAAGGTTTACATCAGACAAATTTCTATCAAAGTTGTATTTTAAAAGCATGCTTTTAACAGGACGGGGACACTGACTAGATCTGACACATCAACGAGCCTAAGCAGCCTAGGATTGCAGAAAGATTAAAGTGAGGTCTGACATAAGATGTTGCTTTTTTATTCGGTGAGCTTAGCCTTTGAGCAATAAAGTTTGGATGCTATTAACCCAACCTGACAGCTAATAGTTAATATCTGGGGAGCTGTAATTCTTGTTTTCTCCGGCTGCTATCTTTCCTGTTTAACAGAGCATGACCTGGTGCACAAAAGCCTTGTTAACAAGTTTTCTGAAATGCAGTTTTTGTGACATAACACAGTTGCTAGCATGGAAGTACAAGCCTCTTCCTGCTCCTTTGGCTCTTGGGGGACATTAGAAAAGCAGAATTTATAGTCATGAGTTAAATGGTGCCAAGGCTGCAGAACCAGCTACTCAGGGCCAGTGACACGCAGCTGGTGAATCCTAAACCCAAAGTCCTGGGGAGCTGGTGCCACCCAGCAGCAGTAGGAGGCCATGGCCTGGGGAGAAGGATTCTGCAGGCTGCAGTTTATCAAGGGCACAGTGTGAGAGCAAATGGTGCGGGGCCAGTGGTATTTCCAGCCAGCAGCTCCAGTAGCCGGGCTGCTCAGAAGGGACTTTCTACATGGTTGGGAGAAAATGACTCCTCTCCTCAGGATTACACTGCAGCTCTGGAGAATTTCACAGCTGGCAATGGCTGGTGGGCAAAGGGGGAAACCTCACTACACACCACAACAGAAGGACCCCAGTAGAGCTGGACTAAACAGAATGCAGAGGGCACACGTCTTGTGTACAGGCAGCTAACTCTTGTTAACTAGAGACACTCCCACTGGGCCACCCAGCCAAGGGGCACAGCGACGGAGCTCTGCTTCTAATCGCAGGGTTTCCCAGCCAGGCAGGGCCAGGAGGAGGTTCCTTGGCCCAGAAGCTAGTACTCCCATTCCTGGTACTGTGCCCGTTCTGTATGCAATGCACATCATGGCCAACCCCGCAGCCTTCACATTCGCTGGACCTGCTTACAGGGCACGTGGAAAATGAGTACAGAGCCACGTTGGCCACTGGGCTAAAGCCGCCTCTGTAAAACAGTCTGCAGCCTCTCTGGGTGGCCTGCTCACCTCCCCATCTGGAAAGCCACTCTGGCTCTGGGTGTGACTCTACCTGTGTGTATTGCACAGGACTGAGACACTTGAAACTTCACAGCAAAAAAAATAGTGAGTTAACATCCTGTGGCCAGCACAGCCAACCTGAACTGGATTGAAATGGTGCTGGGGCAAATTCTTGGATGGTGTAAGTAGGCAGAACTCCATTGAAGCCAATAGGACTTCACTCCTTTACACCACAGAGAACTGGGACCTCTTTTTTCAGTCACTCTTGTGACTGACAAAGTATAGGGTTAGTCAGCACCCAAAATGGCGGCCAGTCACTAATCAGCTCTGCAAGGTCTGTATGACGACTGGGGCGGAAGAGTAAATTCTATAGAGGACTGAATGTTGGGATACACGGTTTGGTTTCCTGTGATGTCAGATGTTTGGGAGGGTTAGTAACAGCGTCATTTTGCCTTCATTTACCCAAATGGGAGAGACTGGAGGGAAGGGGGGAACAGTGGATATGAGTCAACAGTGTGCCCTTGTTGCCAAGTGTTAGTGCCTGGTTTTTTTTTGTCCTGCCGCTTGAAGCAGCTTTCTGCCCTGGCCTCCATGTTCAGGAGACGAGCACACAGTTTCAAGCGAAAAACATTTCCTGTAAAGTTACCGTTTGATGCTAGGCAAATTTTGTGGTCAGCCATTTCCAGGAAACCCCCTCCCCCCGGCCCCTGAGGGTGGTAACGAGGCACCTGCAAGTCTCCTAATTAGGAGAAACCTAGCCGAAAAATTGAACACGTCATTACCTTTATAAATTGTCCGGTGCGCATAGAGTGGACAGGGAGAAACAAAAAAAGCTGGACCTTGTAACCGAGCCTGATCACCTCGAGAACTCCCTCGGCCCGCGAGTTTTTTTTGTTTTTTTTTTAAGGAGCCTATCCGATTACCGGTGATGTTGAAACTTTCGTGGTTTGTGTGTGTGAGTATGCCTGGGTACTGATTTTGCTATTGTTGTTAGCTAACTGAGTCTGTATTGTGTTGTAAGCCGGAGTCTCACGGCAAGCTGTAGTTGTCTTATTGCATTTTGCTTTTATTTAGACGAGTTGTTGCATTTATGGTTAATAATAGCACCAATACCACTCTTATTAACCCCTGGAAGGACCTGAATAACTATTGGGACCTAGAGAAATACCAGGGTCAGCTTCTGTTTGTAATTGCAGTATTTTTATTATTTGTTCTGGTATTATATTGTAAGCCCAAGTTGTAACTAGTATTGAGTTGTTCCTTATCCTCACCTGTGACTCATTCAATAAACCCTCAATTTTTAACCCCACGACTGATTATTTGCGTTATCCCCATTGCTACCCTCGGGCATTTGTCACCCTCCCCAAGGGCATCCAGTGATCGAACCTCCGCCCTATCCCAACGCTCATTACCCGGTAGATAACGGGCACCTTGTGACCATATCGGTGGAGCGAGGGGCGAGAGTAATCAGTAATCAACACCAAGAAGGCTAACAGCCTTTTGGCCTGTATAAGTAGGGACATTGCCAGTAGATTGAGGGAAGTGATCATTCCCCTCTATTCAACATTGGTGAGGCCTGGACTACTGTGTCCAGTTTTGGGCCCCACATTACAAGAAGGATGTGGAAAAATTGGAAAGAGTCCAGCGGAGGGCAACAAAAATGATTAGGGGGCTGGAGCACATGACTTCTGAGGAGAGGCTGAGGGAACTGGGATTGTTTAGTCTGCAGAAGAGAAGAAAGAGGGGGGATTTGATAGCTGCTTTCAACCATCTGAAAGGGGGGTTCCAAAGAGGATGGAGCTCGGCTGTTTTCCGTGGTAGCAGATGACATAACAAGGAGCAATGGTCTCAAGTTGCAGTGGGGAAAATCTATGTTGGATATTAGGAAACACAATTTAACTAGGAGGGTGGTGAAGCACTGGAATGGGTTACCTAGGGAGGTGGTGGAATCTCCTTCCTTAGAGGTTCTTAAAGCCCGGCTTGAGAAAGCCATGGCTGGGATGATTTAGTTGGGATTGGTCCTGCTTTGAGCAGGGGGTTGGACTAGATGACCTCTTGAGGTCACTTCCAACCATAATATTCTGTGATTCTAAATCACCAGCTTGTACTGCTCTGCGAATGCACAGATTGGCGGATGCACACACCCAGAGGATGCACAGGTTAGCAGATGCGGGTGAGATTCTGTGGCCTGAATTGTGCAGGAGGTCAGACTAGATGATCATAATGATCCCTTCTGACCTTAAAGTCTATGAGTCTATGAGTCTATGAGGTTAGCGGACGCACATACCCAGAGGATGCACAGATTAGTGGATGCACACACCCAGAGGATGCACAGGTTAGGGGATGCACAGGTTAGTGGATGCACAGGTTAGCGGATGCACACACCCAGAGGACGCACAGGTTAGCGGATGCACAGGTTAGCGGATGCACACATCCAGAGGATGCACAGGTTAGCAGATGCACAGGTTAGTGGATGCACACACCCAGAGGATGCATAGGTCAGTGGATGCATACACCCAGAGGATGCAAATCTTAGGGGATGCAAAGGTTAGTGGATGCACAGATTAGCGGATGCACACACCCAGAGGATGCACAGGTTAGTGGATGCACAGGTTAGTGGATGCACACACCCAGAGGATGCACAGGTTAGTGGATGCACAGATTAACGGATGAACACACCCAGAGGATGCAGAGGTTAGCGGATGCACAGGTTCGTGGATGCACACAATCAGAGGACGCACAGGTTAGCGGATGCACAGATTAGGGATGCACATACCCAGAGGATGCACAGGTTAGCAGATGCACACACCCACAGGATGCACAGGTTAGTGGATGCACACACCCAGAGGATGAACAGGTTAGCGGATGCACAGATTAGCGGATGCACAAACCTAGAGGACGCACAGGTTAGCGGATGCACAGGTTAGCAGATGCACAGATTAGGGATGCACATACCCAGAGGACGCACAGGTTAGCGGATGCACACACCCAGAGGACGCACCGGTTAGCGGATGCACAGATTAGGGATGCATAAACTCAGAGGATGCACAGGTTAGCGGATGCACAGGTTAGTGGATGCACACACCCAGAGGATGTACAGCTTAGGACATGCACAGGTTAGCGGATGCACACACCCAGAGGATGCACAGGTTAGTGGATGCACAGGCTAGCGGATGCACAGGTTAGCAGATGGAGACACCCAGAGGATGCACAGGTTAGCGGATGCACAAACCCAGAGGATGCACAGGTTAGCGGATGCACAAATTAAGGATGCACACACCCAGAGGACGCATAGGTTAGCAGATGCACACACCCAGAGGATGCACAGGTTATCAGATGCACATACCCAGAGGATGCACAGGTTAGCGGATGCACAAACCCAGAGGATGCACAGGTTAGCAGATGCACAAATTAAGGATGCACACACCCAGAGGATGCACAGGTTAGCGGATGCACACACCCAGAGGATGCACAGGTTATCGGATGCACATACCCAGAGGATGCACAGGTTAGCGAATGCACAGGTTAGCAGATGCACACACCCAGAGGATGCACAGGTTAGCGGATGCACACACCCAGAGGATGCACAGGTGAGCGGATGCACAGGTTAGCGGATGCACACACCCAGAGGATGCACAGGTTAGTGGATGTACACACCCTGAGGATGCACATCTTAGGGGACGCACAGATTAGTGGATGCACAGATTAGCAGATGCACAGGTTAGCGGATGCACACACCTAGAGGATGCACAGGCTGGCGGATGCACAGGTTAGCGAATGCACACATCCAGAGGATGCACAGGTTAGTGGATGCACAGATTAATGGATGAACACACCCAGAGGATGCACAGGTTAGCGGATGCACAGATTAGGGATGCACATACCGAGAGGATGCATAAGTTAGCAGATGCACACACCCAGAGGATGAACAGGTTAGCGAATGCACAGATTAGCGGATGCACAAACGCAGAGGACGCACAGGTTAGCAGATGCTCAGGTTAGCGGAGGCACAGATTAGGGATGCACATACCCAGAGAACGCACAGGTTAGCGGATGCACACACCCAGAGGACGCACAGGTTAGTGGATGCACACACCCAGAGAATGCACAGGTTAGGGGATTCACAGGTTAGTGGATGCACACACCGAGAGGATGCACAGGTTAGAGGATGCACAGGTTAGCGGATGCACACACCCAGAGGATGCACAGGTTAGTGGATGCACAGATTAACGGATGAACACACCCAGAGGATGCAGAGGTTAGCGGATGCACAGGTTCGTGGATGCACACAATCAGAGGACGCACAGGTTAGCGGATGCACAGATTAGTGGATGCACATACCCAGAGGATGCACAGGTTAGCGGATGCACAGGTTAGTGAATGCACACACCCAGAGGATGCACAGGTTAGTGGATGCACAGGTTAGCGGATGCACACATTCAGAGGTTGCACAGGTTAGCAGATGCACACACCCAGAGGATGCACTGGTTAGCGGATTCACAAACCCAGAGGATGCACAGGTTAGCGGATGCACAGGTTAGCAGATGCACACACCCAGAGGATGCACAGGTTAGGGGATGCACACACACAGAGGATGCTCATGTTAGAGGATGCACAGGTTAGCGGATGCACACACCCAGAGGATGCGCAGGTTAGCGGATGCACAGGTTAGCGGATGCACACACCCAGAGGATGCACAGGTTAGTGGATGCACAGATTAACGGATGAACACAGCCAGAGGATGCACAGGTTAGCGGATGCACAGGTTAGCGGATGCACATACCCAGAGGATGCACAGGTTAGCAGACGCACATACCCAGAAGGTGCACAGGTTATTGGATGCACAGGATATTGGATGCACAGATTAACGGATGAACATACCCAGAGGACGCACAGGTTAGCGGATGCACAGGTTAGCAGATGCACATACCCAGAAGTTGCACAGGTTATTGGATGCACAGGTTATTGGATGCACAGATTAACGGATGAACATACCCAGAGGATGCACAGGTTAGCGGATGCACAGGCTAGCGGATGCACAGGTTAGCAGATGGAGACACCCAGAGAATGCACAGGTTAGCGGATGCACAAACCCAGAGAACGCACAGGTTAGCAGATGCACACACTCAGAGGATGCACAGGTTATCGGATGCACATTCCCAGAGGATGCACAGGTTAGCGGATGCACAAACCCAGAGGATGCACAGGTTAGCGGATGCACAAATTAAGGATGCACACACCCAGAGGATGCACAGGTTAGCGGATGCACACACCCAGAGGATGCACAGGTTATCGGATGCACATACCCAGAGGATGCACAGGTTAGCGAATGCACAGGTTAGCAGATGCACACACCCAGAGGATGCACAGGTTAGCGGATGCACACACCCAGAGGATGCACAGGTGAGCGGATGCACAGGTTAGCGGATGCACACACCCAGAGGATCCACAGGTTAGTGGATGTACACACCCTGAGGATGCACATCTTAGGGGACGCACAGATTAGTGGATGCACAGATTAGCAGATGCACAGGTTAGCGGATGCACACACCTAGAGGATGCACAGGTTAGCGGATGCACAGATTAATGGATGAACACACCCAGAGGATGCACAGGTTAGCAGATGCACAGGTTAGTGGATGCACACACCCAGAGGACGCACAGGTTAGCGGATGCACAGATTAGGGATGCACATACCGAGAGGATGCATAAATTAGCAGATGCACACACCCAGAGGATGAACAGGTTAGCGAATGCACAGATTAGCAGATGCACAAATGCAGAGGACGCACAGGTTAGCAGATGCACAGGTTAGCGGAGGCACAGATTAGGGATGCACATACCCAGAGAACGCACAGGTTAGCGGATGCACACACCCAGAGGACGCACAGGTTAGCGGATGCACACACCCAGAGGATGCACAAGTTAGTGGATGCACAGGTTAGCAGATGCACACACCCAGAGGATGCACAGGTTAGCGGATGCACAAACCCAGAGGATGCACAGGTTAGCAGATGCACAGATTAGGGATGCACACACCCAGAGGATGCACAGCTTAGGGGATGCACAGGTTAGCGTATGCACAGATTAGTGGATGCACATACCCAGAGGATGCACAGGCTGGCGGATGCACAGGTTAGTGGATTCACAGGTTAGTGGATGCACACACCGAGAGGATGCACAGGTTAGAGGATGCACAGGTTAGCGGATGCACACACCCAGAGGATGCACAAGTTAGTGGATGCACAGGTTAGCAGATGCACACACCCAGAGGATGCACAGGTTAGCGGATGCACAAACCCAGAGGATGCACAGGTTAGCAGATGCACAGATTAGGGATGCACACACCCAGAGGATGCACAGCTTAGGGGATGCACAGGTTAGCGTATGCACAGATTAGTGGATGCACATACCCAGAGGATGCACAGGCTGGCGGATGCACAGGTTAGTGGATGCACACACCCAGAGGATGCACAGGTTAGTGGATGCACAGGTTAGCGGATGCACACACTCAGAGGATGCACAGGTTAGCAGATGCACACACCCAGAGGATGCACAAGTTAGCAGATACACAAACCCAGAGGATGCACAGGTTAGCGGATGCACATATTAGGGATGCACACACCCAGAGGATGCACAGGTTAGCGGATGCACACACCCAGAGGATGCACAGGTTAGGGGATGCACACACCCAGAGGATGCTCATGTTAGAGGATGCACACACCCAGAGAATGCACAGGTTAGCGGATGCACAGGTTAGCGGATGCACACACCCAGAGGATGCACAGGTTAGCGGATGCACACACCCAGAGGATGTGCAGGTTAGCGGATGCACACACCCAGAGAATGCACAGGTTAGCGGATGCACAGGTTAGCGGAAGCCCACGCCCAGAGGATGTACAGGTAAGGGGATGCACAGGTTAGCGGATGCACACACCCAGAGGATGCACAGGTTAGTGGATGCACAGATTAATGGATGAACACAGCCAGAGGATGCACAGGTTAGCGGATGCACATACCCAGAGGATGCACAGGTTAGCAGATGCACATACCCAGAAGATGCACAGGTTACTGGATGCACAGGTTATTGGATGCACAGATTAACGGATGAACATACCCAGAGGATGCACAGGTTAGCGGATGCACAGGTTAGTGGATGCACACACCCAGGGGACGCACTGGTTAGCGGATGCACAGATTAGTGGATGCACACACTCAGAAGACACACAGGTTAGGGGATGCACAGGTTAGCAGATGCACACACCCAGAGGATGCACAGGTTAGCGGATGCACAAACCCAGAGGATGCACAGGTTAGCAGATGCACAGATTAGGGATGCACACACCCAGAGGATGCACAGCTTAGGGGATGCACAGGTTAGCGGATGCACAGATTAGTGGATGCACATACCCAGAGGATGCACAGGTTAGCGGATGCACAGGTTAGTGGATGCACACACCCAGAGGATGCACAGGTTAGTGGATGCACAGGTTAGCGGATGCACACACTCAGAGGATGCACAGGTTAGCAGATGCACACACCCAGAGGATGCACAAGTTAGCAGATACACAAACGCAGAGGATGCACAGGTTAGCGGATGCACAAACCAAGAGGATGCACAGGTTAGCGGATGCACAGGTTAGCGGATGCACACACCCAGAGGATGCACAGGTTAGGGGATGCACACACCCAGAGGATGCTCATGTTAGAGGATGCACACACCCAGAGAATGCACAGGTTAGCGGATGCACAGGTTAGCGGATGCACACACCCAGAGGATGCACAGGTTAGCGGATGCACACACCCAGAGAATGTGCAGGTTAGCGGATGCACACACCAGAGAATGCACAGGTTAGCGGATGCACAGGTTAGCGGAAGCCCACGCCCAGAGGATGCACAGGTAAGGGGATGCACAGGTTAGCGGATGCACACACCCAGAGGATGCACAGGTTAGTGGATGCACAGATTAATGGATGAAGACAGCCAGAGGATGCACAGGTGAGCGGATGCACAGGTTAGCGGATGCACACACCCAGAGGATGCACAGGTTAGTGGATGTACACACCCTGAGGATGCACATCTTAGGGGACGCACAGATTAGTGGATGCACAGATTAGCAGATGCACAGGTTAGCGGATGCACACACCTAGAGGATGCACAGGTTAGCGGATGCACAGGTTAGCGAATGCACACATCCAGAGGATGCACAGGTTAGTGGATGCACAGATTAATGGATGAACACACCCAGAGGATGCACAGGTTAGCGGATGCACAGATTAGGGATGCACATACCGAGAGGATGCATAAGTTAGCAGATGCACACACCCAGAGGATGAACAGGTTAGCGAATGCACAGATTAGCGGATGCACAAACGCAGAGGACGCACAGGTTAGCAGATGCTCAGGTTAGCGGAGGCACAGATTAGGGATGCACATACCCAGAGAACGCACAGGTTAGCGGATGCACACACCCAGAGGACGCACAGGTTAGTGGATGCACACACCCAGAGAATGCACAGGTTAGGGGATTCACAGGTTAGTGGATGCACACACCGAGAGGATGCACAGGTTAGAGGATGCACAGGTTAGCGGATGCACACACCCAGAGGATGCACAGGTTAGTGGATGCACAGATTAACGGATGAACACACCCAGAGGATGCAGAGGTTAGCGGATGCACAGGTTCGTGGATGCACACAATCAGAGGACGCACAGGTTAGCGGATGCACAGATTAGTGGATGCACATACCCAGAGGATGCACAGGTTAGCGGATGCACAGGTTAGTGAATGCACACACCCAGAGGATGCACAGGTTAGTGGATGCACAGGTTAGCGGATGCACACACTCAGAGGTTGCACAGGTTAGCAGATGCACACACCCAGAGGATGCACTGGTTAGCGGATTCACAAACCCAGAGGATGCACAGGTTAGCGGATGCACAGGTTAGCAGATGCACACACCCAGAGGATGCACAGGTTAGGGGATGCACACACACAGAGGATGCTCATGTTAGAGGATGCACAGGTTAGCGGATGCACACACCCAGAGGATGCGCAGGTTAGCGGATGCACAGGTTAGCGGATGCACACACCCAGAGGATGCACAGGTTAGTGGATGCACAGATTAACGGATGAACACAGCCAGAGGATGCACAGGTTAGCGGATGCACAGGTTAGCGGATGCACATACCCAGTGGATGCACAGGTTAGCAGACGCACATACCCAGAAGGTGCACAGGTTATTGGATGCACAGGATATTGGATGCACAGATTAACGGATGAACATACCCAGAGGACGCACAGGTTAGCGGATGCACAGGTTAGCAGATGCACATACCCAGAAGTTGCACAGGTTATTGGATGCACAGGTTATTGGATGCACAGATTAACGGATGAACATACCCAGAGGATGCACAGGTTAGCGGATGCACAGGCTAGCGGATGCACAGGTTAGCAGATGGAGACACCCAGAGAATGCACAGGTTAGCGGATGCACAAACCCAGAGAACGCACAGGTTAGCAGATGCACACACTCAGAGGATGCACAGGTTATCGGATGCACATTCCCAGAGGATGCACAGGTTAGCGGATGCACAAACCCAGAGGATGCACAGGTTAGCGGATGCACAAATTAAGGATGCACACACCCAGAGGATGCACAGGTTAGCGGATGCACACACCCAGAGGATGCACAGGTTATCGGATGCACATACCCAGAGGATGCACAGGTTAGCGAATGCACAGGTTAGCAGATGCACACACCCAGAGGATGCACAGGTTAGCGGATGCACACACCCAGAGGATGCACAGGTGAGCGGATGCACAGGTTAGCGGATGCACACACCCAGAGGATCCACAGGTTAGTGGATGTACACACCCTGAGGATGCACATCTTAGGGGACGCACAGATTAGTGGATGCACAGATTAGCAGATGCACAGGTTAGCGGATGCACACACCTAGAGGATGCACAGGTTAGCGGATGCACAGATTAATGGATGAACACACCCAGAGGATGCACAGGTTAGCAGATGCACAGGTTAGTGGATGCACACACCCAGAGGACGCACAGGTTAGCGGATGCACAGATTAGGGATGCACATACCGAGAGGATGCATAAGTTAGCAGATGCACACACCCAGAGGATGAACAGGTTAGCGAATGCACAGATTAGCAGATGCACAAATGCAGAGGACGCACAGGTTAGCAGATGCACAGGTTAGCGGAGGCACAGATTAGGGATGCACATACCCAGAGAACGCACAGGTTAGCGGATGCACACACCCAGAGGACGCACAGGTTAGCGGATGCACACACCCAGAGGATGCACAAGTTAGTGGATGCACAGGTTAGCAGATGCACACACCCAGAGGATGCACAGGTTAGCGGATGCACAAACCCAGAGGATGCACAGGTTAGCAGATGCACAGATTAGGGATGCACACACCCAGAGGATGCACAGCTTAGGGGATGCACAGGTTAGCGTATGCACAGATTAGTGGATGCACATACCCAGAGGATGCACAGGCTGGCGGATGCACAGGTTAGTGGATTCACAGGTTAGTGGATGCACACACCGAGAGGATGCACAGGTTAGAGGATGCACAGGTTAGCGGATGCACACACCCAGAGGATGCACAAGTTAGTGGATGCACAGGTTAGCAGATGCACACACCCAGAGGATGCACAGGTTAGCGGATGCACAAACCCAGAGGATGCACAGGTTAGCAGATGCACAGATTAGGGATGCACACACCCAGAGGATGCACAGCTTAGGGGATGCACAGGTTAGCGTATGCACAGATTAGTGGATGCACATACCCAGAGGATGCACAGGCTGGCGGATGCACAGGTTAGTGGATGCACACACCCAGAGGATGCACAGGTTAGTGGATGCACAGGTTAGCGGATGCACACACTCAGAGGATGCACAGGTTAGCAGATGCACACACCCAGAGGATGCACAAGTTAGCAGATACACAAACCCAGAGGATGCACAGGTTAGCGGATGCACATATTAGGGATGCACACACCCAGAGGATGCACAGGTTAGCGGATGCACACACCCAGAGGATGCACAGGTTAGCGGATGCACAGGTTAGCGGATGCACACACCCAGAGGATGCACAGGTTAGCGGATGCACACACCCAGAGGATGTGCAGGTTAGCGGATGCACACACCCAGAGAATGCACAGGTTAGCGGATGCACAGGTTAGCGGAAGCCCACGCCCAGAGGATGTACAGGTAAGGGGATGCACAGGTTAGCGGATGCACACACCCAGAGGATGCACAGGTTAGTGGATGCACAGATTAATGGATGAACACAGCCAGAGGATGCACAGGTTAGCGGATGCACATACCCAGAGGATGCACAGGTTAGCAGATGCACATACCCAGAAGATGCACAGGTTACTGGATGCACAGGTTATTGGATGCACAGATTAACGGATGAACATACCCAGAGGATGCACAGGTTAGCGGATGCACAGGTTAGTGGATGCACACACCCAGGGGACGCACTGGTTAGCGGATGCACAGATTAGTGGATGCACACACTCAGAAGACACACAGGTTAGGGGATGCACAGGTTAGCAGATGCACACACCCAGAGGATGCACAGGTTAGCGGATGCACAAACCCAGAGGATGCACAGGTTAGCAGATGCACAGATTAGGGATGCACACACCCAGAAGATGCACAGCTTAGGGGATGCACAGGTTAGCGGATGCACAGATTAGTGGATGCACATACCCAGAGGATGCACAGGTTAGCGGATGCACAGGTTAGTGGATGCACACACCCAGAGGATGCACAGGTTAGTGGATGCACAGGTTAGCGGATGCACACACTCAGAGGATGCACAGGTTAGCAGATGCACACACCCAAAGGATGCACAAGTTAGCAGATACACAAACGCAGAGGATGCACAGGTTAGCGGATGCACAAACCAAGAAGATGCACAGGTTAGCGGATGCACAGGTTAGCGGATGCACACACCCAGAGGATGCACAGGTTAGGGGATGCACACACCCAGAGGATGCTCATGTTAGAGGATGCACACACCCAGAGAATGCACAGGTTAGCGGATGCACAGGTTAGCGGATGCACACACCCAGAGGATGCACAGGTTAGCGGATGCACAGGTTAGCGAATGCACACATCCAGAGGATGCACAGGTTAGTGGATGCACAGATTAATGGATGAACACACCCAGAGGATGCACAGGTTAGCGGATGCACAGATTAGGGATGCACATACCGAGAGGATGCATAAGTTAGCAGATGCACACACCCAGAGGATGAACAGGTTAGCGAATGCACAGATTAGCGGATGCACAAACGCAGAGGACGCACAGGTTAGCAGATGCTCAGGTTAGCGGAGGCACAGATTAGGGATGCACATACCCAGAGAACGCACAGGTTAGCGGATGCACACACCCAGAGGATGCACAGGTTAGTGGATACACACACCCAGAGAATGCACAGGTTAGGGGATTCACAGGTTAGTGGATGCACACACCGAGAGGATGCACAGGTTAGAGGATGCACAGGTTAGCGGATGCACACACCCAGAGGATGCACAGGTTAGTGGATGCACAGATTAACGGATGAACACACCCAGAGGATGCAGAGGTTAGCGGATGCACAGGTTCGTGGATGCACACAATCAGAGGACGCACAGGTTAGCGGATGCACAGATTAGTGGATGCACATACCCAGAGGATGCACAGGTTAGCGGATGCACAGGTTAGTGAATGCACACACCCAGAGGATGCACAGGTTAGTGGATGCACAGGTTAGCGGATGCACACACTCAGAGGTTGCACAGGTTAGCAGATGCACACACCCAGAGGATGCACTGGTTAGCGGATTCACAAACCCAGAGGATGCACAGGTTAGCGGATGCACAGGTTAGCAGATGCACACACCCAGAGGATGCACAGGTTAGGGGATGCACACACACAGAGGATGCTCATGTTAGAGGATGCACAGGTTAGCGGATGCACACACCCAGAGGATGCGCAGGTTAGCGGATGCACAGGTTAGCGGATGCACACACCCAGAGGATGCACAGGTTAGTGGATGCACAGATTAACGGATGAACACAGCCAGAGGATGCACAGGTTAGCGGATGCACAGGTTAGCGGATGCACATACCCAGTGGATGCACAGGTTAGCAGACGCACATACCCAGAAGGTGCACAGGTTATTGGATGCACAGGATATTGGATGCACAGATTAACGGATGAACATACCCAGAGGACGCACAGGTTAGCGGATGCACAGGTTAGCAGATGCACATACCCAGAAGTTGCACAGGTTATTGGATGCACAGGTTATTGGATGCACAGATTAACGGATGAACATACCCAGAGGATGCACAGGTTAGCGGATGCACAGGCTAGCGGATGCACAGGTTAGCAGATGGAGACACCCAGAGAATGCACAGGTTAGCGGATGCACAAACCCAGAGAACGCACAGGTTAGCAGATGCACACACTCAGAGGATGCACAGGTTATCGGATGCACATTCCCAGAGGATGCACAGGTTAGCGGATGCACAAACCCAGAGGATGCACAGGTTAGCGGATGCACACACCCAGAGGATGCACAGGTTATCGGATGCACATACCCAGAGGATGCACAGGTTAGCGAATGCACAGGTTAGCAGATGCACACACCCAGAGGATGCACAGGTTAGCGGATGCACACACCCAGAGGATGCACAGGTGAGCGGATGCACAGGTTAGCGGATGCACACACCCAGAGGATGCACAGGTTAGCAGATGCACAGGTTAGTGGATGCACACACCCAGAGGACGCACAGGTTAGCGGATGCACAGATTAGGGATGCACATACCGAGAGGATGCATAAGTTAGCAGATGCACACACCCAGAGGATGAACAGGTTAGCGAATGCACAGATTAGCAGATGCACAAATGCAGAGGACGCACAGGTTAGCAGATGCACAGGTTAGCGGAGGCACAGATTAGGGATGCACATACCCAGAGAACGCACAGGTTAGCGGATGCACACACCCAGAGGATGCACAGGTTAGCAGATGCACAGATTAGGGATGCACACACCCAGAGGATGCACAGCTTAGGGGATGCACAGGTTAGCGTATGCACAGATTAGTGGATGCACATACCCAGAAGGTGCACAGGTTATTGGATGCACAGGATATTGGATGCACAGATTAACGGATGAACATACCCAGAGGACGCACAAGTTAGTGGATGCACAGGTTAGCAGATGCACACACCCAGAGGATGCACAGGTTAGCGGATGCACAAACCCAGAGGATGCACAGGTTAGCAGATGCACAGATTAGGGATGCACACACCCAGAGGATGCACAGCTTAGGGGATGCACAGGTTAGCGTATGCACAGATTAGTGGATGCACATACCCAGAGGATGCACAGGCTGGCGGATGCACAGGTTAGTGGATTCACAGGTTAGTGGATGCACACACCGAGAGGATGCACAGGTTAGAGGATGCACAGGTTAGCGGATGCACACACCCAGAGGATGCACAAGTTAGTGGATGCACAGGTTAGCAGATGCACACACCCAGAGGATGCACAGGTTAGCGGATGCAGAAACCCAGAGGATGCACAGGTTAGCAGATGCACAGATTAGGGATGCACACACCCAGAGGATGCACAGCTTAGGGGATGCACAGGTTAGCGTATGCACAGATTAGTGGATGCACATACCCAGAGGATGCACAGGCTGGCGGATGCACAGGTTAGTGGATGCACACACCCAGAGGATGCACAGGTTAGTGGATGCACAGGTTAGCGGATGCACACACTCAGAGGATGCACAGGTTAGCAGATGCACACACCCAGAGGATGCACAAGTTAGCAGATACACAAACCCAGAGGATGCACAGGTTAGCGGATGCACATATTAGGGATGCACACACCCAGAGGATGCACAGGTTAGTGGATGCACACACCCAGAGGATGCACAGGTTAGGGGATGCACACACCCAGAGGATGCTCATGTTAGAGGATGCACACACCCAGAGAATGCACAGGTTAGCGGATGCACAGGTTAGCGGATGCACACACCCAGAGGATGCACAGGTTAGCGGATGCACACACCCAGAGGATGTGCAGGTTAGCGGATGCACACACCCAGAGAATGCACAGGTTAGCGGATGCACAGGTTAGCGGAAGCCCACGCCCAGAGGATGTACAGGTAAGGGGATGCACAGGTTAGCGGATGCACACACCCAGAGGATGCACAGGTTAGTGGATGCACAGATTAATGGATGAACACAGCCAGAGGATGCACAGGTTAGCGGATGCACATACCCAGAGGATGCACAGGTTAGCAGATGCACATACCCAGAAGATGCACAGGTTACTGGATGCACAGGTTATTGGATGCACAGATTAACGGATGAACATACCCAGAGGATGCACAGGTTAGCGGATGCACAGGTTAGTGGATGCACACACCCAGGGGACGCACTGGTTAGCGGATGCACAGATTAGTGGATGCACACACTCAGAAGACACACAGGTTAGGGGATGCACAGGTTAGCAGATGCACACACCCAGAGGATGCACAGGTTAGCGGATGCACAAACCCAGAGGATGCACAGGTTAGCAGATGCACAGATTAGGGATGCACACACCCAGAGGATGCACAGCTTAGGGGATGCACAGGTTAGCGGATGCACAGATTAGTGGATGCACATACCCAGAGGATGCACAGGTTAGCGGATGCACAGGTTAGTGGATGCACACACCCAGAGGATGCACAGGTTAGTGGATGCACAGGTTAGCGGATGCACACACTCAGAGGATGCACAGGTTAGCAGATGCACACACCCAGAGGATGCACAAGTTAGCAGATACACAAACGCAGAGGATGCACAGGTTAGCGGATGCACAAACCAAGAGGATGCACAGGTTAGCGGATGCACAGGTTAGCGGATGCACACACCCAGAGGATGCACAGGTTAGGGGATGCACACACCCAGAGGATGCTCATGTTAGAGGATGCACACACCCAGAGAATGCACAGGTTAGCGGATGCACAGGTTAGCGGATGCACACACCCAGAGGATGCACAGGTTAGCGGATGCACACACCCAGAGGATGTGCAGGTTAGCGGATGCACACACCAGAGAATGCACAGGTTAGCGGATGCACAGGTTAGCGGAAGCCCACGCCCAGAGGATGCACAGGTAAGGGGATGCACAGGTTAGCGGATGCACACACCCAGAGGATGCACAGGTTAGTGGATGCACAGATTAATGGATGAAGACAGCCAGAGGATGCACAGGTTAGCGGATGCACAGGTTAGCGGATGCACATACCCAGAGGATGCACAGGTTAGTAGATGCACATACCCAGAAGATGCACAGGTTATTGGATGCACAGGTTATTGGATGCACAGATTAACGGATGAACATACCCAGAGGATGCACAGGTTAGCGGATGCACAGGTTAGTGGATGCACACACCCAGGGGACGCACTGGTTAGCGGATGCACAGATTAGTGGATGCACACACTCAGAAGACACACAGGTTAGGGGATGCACAGGTTAGTGGATGCACACACCGAGAGGATGCACAGGTTAGGGGATGCACAGGTTAACGGATGCACACACCCAGAGGATGCACAGGTTAGTGGATGCACAGATTAACGGATGAACACACCCAGAGGATGCACAGGTTAGTGGATGCACAGGGTAGTGGATGCACACACCCAGAGGATGCACAGGTTAGTGGATGCACAGATTAACGGATGAACACACCCAGAGGATGCACAGGTTAGCGGATGCACAGGTTAGTGGATGCACACACCCAGAAGACACACAGGTTAGCGAATGCACAGGTTAGTGGATGCACACACCCAGAGGATGCACAGGTTAGCGGATGCACAGGTTAGCGGATGCACACACCCAGATGATGCACAGGTTAGCGGACACACAGATTAGCGGATGCACATACCCAGAGGATGCACAGGTTAGCGGATGCATAGGTTAGCGGATGCACACACCCATGGGATGCACAGGTTAGCGGATGCACAGGTTAGTGGATGCACACACCCAGAGAATGCACAGGTTAGCGGATACACAGGTTAGCGGATGCACACACTCAGAGGATTACTCTCTATTTGGTAACTGTTTCCTTTTACATCCAGGCTCTGTTTTTGCTAATGCAATAGCACGGTTCCTAGATTGGGCTCTCACTCTGTTCTTGGCACACAGACCAGGTGCTGGATCGAGGATTGCTAAGGTATCCTGAGCAGAATGATTTACTCAGCCTGCAATAAGGGACTATTTGTAAATACTTAGACCTGACAGAGGGATTAGTCCTTTTGACTCTCTGTTATGCAAATCCTATTACAGGATTTTTCTTATTTTTAAAATGTTGCAATGTTTGGTAGAATCATAGAAATTAGTGTCAGAATTATATGAAATTGCCTCTAATTATTACTTCTGCTTTGCCCAATTCACGTTCTGCACACAAGGCACATGGCATTTATTGCTGTTACAGATTGTACAAGGGAAAAGAAATAGGGAACTTTTCAAAGTATGCTACACACAATATATATTTATTCCAGTTTTCATTACTCCACAATGAAAAGTGCCTGTCCAAAGCTCTGGGCTGCTTTGACAATCTTTCAAAAGCAAGCACATAAGCAGTCCTATGTATTATGTCGTTATTCAATCACTCCTGGATTCTGTTTCATACACATGAAAGAGAAAAGTGTTCAAAAACTGAAAGAAAAAAATGGACGTTAGCAACACCAAATACACAAATTGTTTCAGCGCTGGCACTTGGACTAGAGTGCAGGGCCATGCTCTGCACATACTGGGCAGGAGGGCAGTTTGCAGCACTGAAAAGAGTCCAGATCCCATAGACACTTGGGTGCCAGATGAGTGCAGTGTTACTCCCGAGCGAGATCACACTGCCAGAGAGGACACTGCCGTTGCTTTCAGCCTACTTTTGCTTCCACTCCCAGTTCATATTACTGATGTCACTTCAAATACGGGATGATCTCTGAGACATTGGATGCTGGAGGCTGAAAACAATTCCTGATTTAAATGAAGCCTTAGGAGACACGTAAAACTGACAAGAATGTGACAGCTGGGCAGGGCCTGGGCAGCAAGGCTTAGTTCAGACCGGTCCTGGCACATGGCCAGCCTAGGGTGGGGGATGCCAGGGGCATGAAGCCTCTCTCTGAGTGCAGCTCAGCCAACTAGACAAGCTGGGGTAGTATCCAGCTCTGCCTCTGCAGGAGCCTCCCACGCTCATCCCTGAGATCAGGATGGTGCTGCAAACTCCTCTTAAATCCATGGGAGCTGCCCCAGTCAGAGCCATAAGGGAGGGGCATGACAGAGTATTACCCTATATCGGGGGAATCCCTCTGGGTTGCTTCATGCCACCCAATGAGTGAAAATCAGCCTTGAAGGTTCATGGTCTGGTCATGAGACTGGTTCTCCTGGCAAGACAGGGCGCAGGTGAGCTCAGCACTATGCCAGCAGAGATTTGCCCTCCTTTGACCCTGAGTTTCCTGTGCCTTTCATCAGAGTAACCACTGGCTGCTGGCTACACTGGTGAGCCAGGCACAGCGTTTCTGCAGTGACCTTCAGTGACCTCTCGCCACACAAAACAAGGCACTGACTATGGTAAAAAAGACAAGAAGCATTTACCTCCCACTACTTCCTGTTCCTTAGACAAGCACTAGGCTGCGGGGGACACAGCATGTTTACTCATTAGGGACCAAACCCACGCTCATGGGCAGTCGAAGGGCTGTCGAAAGCGTATCCAGAGGAGCTGAGCAGCACCGTGGCAGTCCACAGTTCTCCACGTAGGGCCATGGTTAGGTTCGGGATTGCCAGCGGAATGGCCAGTGGCTGTGTATGTCAACCTGTCTGGAGTGGCTGAGGATTGTGAGTGCCAACCTTAGAGCAGCCTGTTACAAACCAGTGCGCAAGCCCCCAACTGGGTGTGAGTTCTACACTTAAATGTCACCAACCCACAAATGTGAACTCCTCAAGTACTGTACCAGGGTCAGCATGGAGTTACACACAGGCCCCTTGGGCACAAGGTCTATCTTACTGCCCAGGAAAGCCTGCCTTTGTGATAGATGGTCCCTGATGCCCCAAATCACAACAATGTTCAGGTTAGTCCCTGTCCCAAGTCACTTCCCCACTTACCCCTCACTAAAGACATAAGAACATAAGAATGGCCGTACCGGGTGAGACCAAAGGTCCATTTAGCCCAGTATCTATCTACCGACAGTGGCCAATGCCAGGTGCCCCAGAGAGAGTGAACCTTACAGGCAATGATCAAGTGATCTCTCTCCTGCCATCCATCTCCACCCTCTGACAAACAGAGGCTAGGGACACCATTCCTTACCCAACCCAGCTAATAGCCATTAATGGACTTAACTTCCATGAATTTATCCAGTTCTCTTTTAAATGCTGTTATAGTCCCAGCCTTCAGACAATGCTTGTAGCCAACCCTACCCACAATTTATTAACTAGGAAATTGACATAAGAAAGTTATTTACCAGGTTAAACCAGGTAAACTTGCACCCACAAATGAGTTACAGTCATGGGTTAATAAAAATTAATAGAGGCTGCTGTAGTGTACAAGCTCTACATGTCCTCTAGGGCTAACCCAGGCTGAGCAGCTGCAGATCCCGTGCTTATGCTTAGAAGTCGGGCTCTTTCTCTGATGGCCAAGCAGCACAGAGATAACAATTGCTTCTTGATGGGTTTTTTATTCCCTGCCCACAGAGTTCAAGCTGATGGGACCAAGCTGTGTGCACGCGCCATCCCCATGAGTGTGGGGGGAGCAATCACCAAAGTCTTTTGTCCATTGATGTTCCACAGTGACTTGCCTAGTGTCCATGGGCCTTCTTTGTTGGGCAGGAGATTGCACCTGTCCTGGTAAACCAGCATTTCACCCTTTGGTAATGTGTCTCTCCTGGTTGTGGGGTTTTCTAATTTCGGAGCAAACACTTTTACAGTTGCTGCTTGCATTAATCTCATGAATAACATCTGCATGCATTGTTAGACGGTTATATCAGAGTGTTTGCTCTGTAACTCACAAGCATTTCATAAAGCTCAAACACATCTCTATAAATCTAATCCCCATGTTAACAATGCAAACCCACAGGTGAGCCAGACTGGCTCCAGCCAGGCATTTATCAGTGTTCACTGGGGCCTAGGGCCCTTGGCATGAGCTGACACCTGGTCTGCTAGTGTCACGGTGCACACAGCACAGAGGCATACACTTAGATTCTGTACAGAAAGTCCCATGCCCACTGCCAGCCCCACAGCCAGCGATAAAGCCACAGCCCGGCTGTGCTGCAGCACAGAAGGAAAGGATCTGTCCTTCCACTTTGTGTTGTTCTCTGACACAAAGGTCTTCTCCGGTGGCTGTCTGCAGCTGAGCCAGTTTGACCTTCATTACAGAGCAGGCCCTGGCAGAGGAGAGGGATGCAGGCTCTAAAAACCTGCTGCCAGCTGGGTTTCAGTTCAGTGTGGATTCACGTGCTGGGCTGACGGACAGCCAAGTGGGTCTCTAGGTATACTTTGCTCACACACAGAAGATTTGTGCAATCACATTCTTCGTATTAACTAGAGGGTTTATTAAAACACAGACTTTCCCCCAGTTGTTCTTATTTGTTCTGTGTGAAATAGAGAGGGAAAGAGAGCAGCCTGGTCTCCTGTCTCACACTCCCACACTTGCTCCAGCCACTGTCAGGGATGTGCCGCTCCACCGAGCCACCATAAGAGCTTGGTCTCTCACACATGGAATCAGAGAGGATAGGTCCATCAATGCCTATTAGCCAAGATGGGCAGAGATGCAACCCCAAGCTCTGAGTGTCTCTAGCCAGAAGCTGGTGGCGGATAACAGGATAGATCACTTGATGATTGTCAGTTCTGTTCATTCCTTCTAAAACACCTGGCATTGGCTGCTGTAGGAAGACAGAATACTGGGCTAGATGGACCTTTGGTCTGACCCAGTATGGACGTTCTTATGTTCATACACAGCTGCTCTCGACATTAGGGTGTGCTCAAACAGCAGAATGAATTATTCTGTTCCCTAGAAACCAGAGACTAAATTCAGAGCCGGTGTAAGCTGATGCATCATCAGTGTATGAACTATAGATCCTAACTTGATACCTTTTTTGATGAGATGAGAAGTCCGAGTGAGAAAGGTAATAGCGTTGATGTAACATACTTAAACTCTTGTGAGGTGTTTGACTTGGTGCCGTTGACTTGACTGTTTAATTAAAAATCTAGAACATTATAAAACTAACTTGGCACACATTAAGTGGATTAAAACCTGGCTAATTTGTAGGTCTTAAAATGTAACTAAATGGGGAATGGTTACTGAGTAGGTGCATTTCTAGTGGGGGCCCAAAGGGATTGGTTCTGGGCCCTACACTATCTAGCATTTTTATGAATAATCTGACAGAAAATATAAAATCATCACTGACAAAGTTTGCAGATGACACAAAAATTGGGCAAGTGATAACTAATTAAAACTGATACAGAATTCTCTGGATTGCTTGGTAAACTGGGCGCAATCAAATTGTATGCATTTTAGTATGGCTAAAGGTAAATGTACACATCTAGGAACAAAGAATGCAGGCTTTATTACAGGATGGGGGCCTCTATCCTGGGAAACAATGACCCAGGAAAAGATTTGCGGGTCATGGTGTATAATCAGTTGAACATGAGCTCTCAGTGAGACCTTGTGGCCAAAAGGGCTAATGCAAACCTAGGATATATATACAGGCCAATCTTGAGTAGGAGTAAAGTGGTTATTTTCCATCAGTGTTTGGCACTAATGTGACCACTGCTGGAATCCTGTGTCCCATTCTGTTCTTCAAAACTCAAGAAGGATGTTGATGAACTGAAGAGGGTTCAGAGAAAGGCAGGAGAATGATTAAAGGTTTAGAAAACCTGCCTTAGAGTGATAGACTCCTGGCACTCAGTCTATTTAGATTAACAAAGAGGTGATTATGAGATGACTCTCTAAGTACCTATATGAGGAGCAGAAATCTGATAATAGAGGGCTCTTCAACTGGAGACAAAGAGTAGAACAAGACCCAATGGCTGGCAGCTGAAGTGGGACAAATTTAGAATGGAAATAAGGGGCAGTTTTTTAATAGTGAGGTTAATTAACCACTGAAACAACTTACCAAGGGTCCTAGTGGATTCTTCATCACTGACTATTTTAAAATCCATATTGGCTGCTTTTCTGAAAGATCTGCTCTAGCTCCAACAGGAATGATTTGGGGGCTGGTCTCCAGCCAGTGATAGACAGGAGGTCGGGCAGACGATTGCAATGGTCCCTTCTGGCCTTGGAGCCTGCACATCTATGAATCGCTGCTGTGAATTGACTGTGAGGACTTATCCCAGCTTGGAATGTGGGTGAGTCTCATTTCTAACAGCAAACTTGGCAGGAACTCTGTGGCTTCACCAATGCCATTGGCTTTTTCATGCTGCCTGTGCTGCTGCTTCCTTACTATAGGGCAACTGGCCAGTGACACGCTTGGCAGGGTGCTCAGAGTCATTTGCAATGTACGGGCTATTGCTGTGGAAGAACCACAGTTTCCTGTTTCATAAGGCAGTTTGGCTCTGCCAAGAGACGATGTGATGGTCTGAAGAGGCACTCTCTCATTCTCTCTGGAAGGGCTCCGTAACGTTCCTTAATGCCTGGTTGTTCCAGGTAATAATGTT
Source organism: Gopherus flavomarginatus (assembly GCF_025201925.1). NCBI lineage: Eukaryota > Metazoa > Chordata > Testudines > Testudinidae > Gopherus > Gopherus flavomarginatus. The sequence goes on along the minus strand of NC_066621.1, from coordinate 161,952,309 downwards.
GGACAGTGCCATGGGTGTGCATGGCCCACATTTGGAGAACATTAGCATTTTGTGCATCTTATATGATTTTCCCTGCTCCCTAGATTAAGCTCAATCAGCTACAATAGGAGAGAGTTGTAATCACATGCAGAGCAGGCAGCCCCATGGAAGAGAACAGGAATAGGAAGCTTGTCTAGAGAGGCAGTTGAGAGAAACAATCAAGCCTCAAATAATGTGATGCTGTCCAGCAAACAGCCTAGTGTTAATGTGAGCCCTCTGTCCTTCTGAAATCCATTCCAAAAACACTCCACAGCAAGGAGCAAGCAGACATCGAGTCCCTGGGTTGGAATCCAGAGTAGTGGGCAGGCAGATCTGAAGCAGCTGATTGTCTGGAATGGCATGCGGACAGCAGACTCAGTCAAGCTATGACACCCCAGAAGGGGAGGACTACAGGGACACCTGGCCAGAGGGCTGAGTCACAAAAAGCATCCCGGAGAGCGAGGAGGGACATAGTGAGAGCCACCAGTTGGAAGAGGGGCATCAGAGCTGAGTGGAGTAATCCCCAGACCCACACTCAAGGAGGTACCGAACAGGGACTGAATCCTGAGACATACGTACGGTGCGTCCATGTACTTTACTGCCCACAAAGCCTAACACTCCATGCAGAAATCGAAAAATTGAAGGATTTCTCAGGGTGCATATGGACAATTTTCCGCATTTTGTTGCCTGTGCATTGCTGAGAATATTACTTTAATAATCGTCTCTAAATCCCACAACTATTTTTATCTATGTACGTATTTTTCACATAAGAAAGAAAAGCATTTTTGTTTTTCTCATTAATTTTTCTAACAGATTAGGAAAAGAAACACTTGCCACCTGGTGAATGTTTGTGTATTTTGCTGTGAGCTGAATCTGTTTTTCTCTGAGAATATATGAACCTTGACTATCCCAGTAGCAGAGCTGGAGGTGCACTGCCTTTCCAAGACTGCTACCATCAACTGTCATGTATAAAGAGCTCCAAGAGGGATGCTTCTTGCCTCTAGAGGAACTTTGTTACAAACTGAAGTTCTGAACAATGGATTGAATGACCCATCCCAACTGGGGATGTCCCAGAGACTTGATTTGTGCCTGCAGTTTATTCCGTCACTGCTACAAGCCTGAACCAAGAACTTTGCCATTACTGTATGTAATTGATTCCATTTAACCAATTCTAGCTCTCATCTATATTTCTTTCTTTTTATAAATAAACCTTTAGATTTTAGATTCTAAAGGATTGGCAACAGCATGATTTGTGGGTCTAGGTCTGGGGCTTGGTCCTTTTGGATCAGGAGAACCTTTTTTCTTTTACAGGGGTATTGGTTTTCATAACCATTCATCTCCATATCTAGTGGCACTGGTGGTGATACTGGGAAACTGGAGTATCTCAGGGAATTGCTTGTGTGACTTGTGGTTAGCCAGTGGGGTGAGACCAAAGTCCTCTCTATTTGGCTGGTTTGGTTTGCCTTAAGAGGTGGAAAAACCCCAACCTTGGGCTGTAACTGCCCTGTTTTAAGCGATTTGTCCTGAATTGATACTTTACATAAGAACATAAGAATGGCTGTACCGGTTGAGACCAAAGGTCCATCTAGCCAAGTATCTGTCTACCGACAGTGACCAATGCCAGGTGCCCCACAGGGAGTGAACCTAACAGGCAATGATCAAGTGATCTCTCTCCTGCCATCCATCTCCATCCTCTGACAAACAGAGGCTAGAGACACCATTCCTAACCCATCCTGGCTAATAGCCATTTATGGACTTAACACCATGAATTTATCCAGTTCTCTTTTAAACGCTGTTATAGTCCCAGCCTTCACAACCTCCTCAGGCAAGGAGTTCCACAAGTTGACTGTGCGCTGCGTGAAGAAGAACTTCCTTTTATTTGTTTAAATGTGCTGCCTATTAATTTCATTTGGTGACCCCTAGTTCTTGTATTATGGGAATAAGTAAATAACTTTTCCTTATCCACTTTCTCAACATCACTCATGATTTTATAGACCTCTATCATATCCCCCCTTAGTCTCCACTTTTCCAAGCTGAAGAGTCCTGGCCTCTTTAATCTCTCCTTATATGGGACCCTCTCCAAACCCCTAATCATTTTAGTTGCCCTTTTCTGAACCTTTTCTAGTGCCAGTATATCTTTTTTGAGGTGAGGAGTCCACATCTGTATGCAGTATTCGAGATGTGGACGTACCATGGATTTATATAAAGGCAATAATATATTCTCAGTCTTATTCTCTATCCTCTTTTTAATGATTCCTAACATCCTGTTTGCTTTTTTGACCGCCTCTGTTTGCTTTTTTGACCGCCTCTTTCAGTTGTGTCCCCCCAAGAAGTAGCATTGTTACAACGTCACCGTGAGGCACACAGAGCGCACAACACATGTCACTGTGAGGCACACAGCGAACACAACACATGTCACTGTGAGGCACACAGCGAACACAACACATGTCACCGTGAGGCACACAGCATGCAGCCGCTCAGCAATGTTGTGCTCTGAGCACCTTGAGAGCATTCATCACTCATGGAAACAAAGGGCCTAAAAAGTAGCAAGTGTGTAGGATTTTCTACAGCTCCTAAGTGACTTAGGCACCACTGATTTCAGTGGGACTTAGGTACCTAGGCACTTTCGAAAATCCCACTAAGTCCCTACCTGCACCGATAGGTGCCTGAATACCTTTGAAAATCTGGCCCTTTGCCTCCTTTCAAAATCCCACCCAGAGGGTTTAGTCGACCTTTATGTCAACAGTTTCACAAACTGAAGACTTGCCTCGGAGAAACTAACACTGTAAGTAAAGATGGTCCTCTTTGCCCGGGCTGTGGAAAGCTCAGATTGGACCAGCACTCCTCTTAATTACCTTGGTTGTTGGCATTTCAGTGCTGAGGAGATAATGTGTTCCTTTTCACTTCTCTTCTTCAATCTCCCTCCTGCCTCCCCGTTACTTTACTGCCTCCTTTCATATCAATCCTTTCCGGCGGGTAGGGGGTGTTATTTCCTGCAGATATAATGGAAAGGGAAGGAAACTTCTGGTTTTCATTTCCAAAAACAAGTTTTCCACTGTTATTTCAGATCTTGCTTCACTGAGCTTCCTAAGAATTCACTAACAATTAAACACAGATGGACCAAAATGGTTTGGCTGTGATTTGGACACACTATTGCCTTTAACATAGAGGGGAGAGCTCAGAAATAAAGTGAAATCATTCTCTGAAACTGCTAGAGGTTTCCCTGAGATCACAGGGATTAGCTATGCATGGTATTGCCTTTATATTTCAGTCACAAGAACAGATACCCTTCTACAAGATGCTTATAGCAAGTGAAACATTTATAGCTGTTTGGGAATTAATGTTCCTTTGTTAACCCTGTGCTCTCCTTAGGAAATTATAATCTGCTATCACCACAAAAGTAATGATAGACCCCATCTACCTGGCACTGCGTAAAGCAATGGATTATTAATAAGCAAAGTGCATTTTGGTTGACTTTCCATGTTGGCAACTATCCTATTTTCACTTCATGTAATGTGAATTTTAAGAATTAATTATTAAGGAAAACATATTTAGCCTGACAGCATTTCTCATTTTACGTTACCAACCCGTTCATTGCTGGTCTAGATTTGGGGAACATCCGTTTCGAATGGAAGTAATTCTTTGAATGTTTATTGACTGTCTTTTCCTCTTCCTCTTTGTTGCTATGGAAACCTCCTTTTTTATTCTTAAATCATTTGTTCCTAACATTTCCCATTAAGCAAATCCACATTTCTCTCACAGTTGCAGTCAGGCCTTGCTAACAACTGTTTACCTAAGTGATCACTGACCAGGCATGACCAGGGGCATTTACATGTCTTCATTACACCAGAGAGAGAAAACAGTGACATTCCCTCAAAGCAGCTTTCCTCCTGATTGTGTGCATCTAGTGCGACCTCCTGCATAGCACCGGCCATAGGACTCTCTGAGTTAATTCTGGTTTGATCTTTTAGAAACACATCCAATCTGGGTTTAAAAATTGCCAGTGACAGAGAATCCACCACGACTGCTGGTAAATATCTCCAGTCGTTAATTACACTCACCATTAAAATTTGCGTCTTATTTCCAGTCTGAATTTGTCCATTTTCAACTTCCAGCTACTGGATCTTCGTATACATTTGTCTGCTCGATTGAAGAGCTCATCTATTATCAAATGTTTGTGCCTCGTGTATTTATTTATAAAGTGTGATCCTCATCCCTTAACCTTCTTTTTGATAAGCAAAATATATGGAGCTCCTTGAGTCTATCACTGTAAGTCTAACCCTGTTTTCCAGGTTTTTTTTATCATTCTCATCTCCTCTGAGCTTTTTCCAACTTGTTAACCTCCTTATTGAATTGTGCATGCCACAGTTGCACACCATGTTCCAGCCATGGTTGCACCAATATTCTTTCACCTCTTTTGGCCACAGTGTCACACAGGGAGCTCATGTTCAGCTCATTGTCCACCCCTTAGATTTTAGTGTCTGCTGGCATATCAGGCAGTACTCCAGTTCCTCCATTGATGGTTGCTCAGTAGTTGCGGTTATTCTTCCCAGGTAAGTCCAATCCATTCAATATCTTATATCACTCTCTTCTGCCAGTTCCTCCTTGGTCTTTCCTCCCTCAGGTACCCAGTTCAATGCTGGCTTAGCATGTCTCCCATCTTCCATATGGAGAATGTGTCCCAACCACATGGCCCTTCTTTCTTTGATTATATTTTCTGTGTCCTGCTCTGTCAGCTCTCTTACTCTCACGTCTGTTATTTTGTCTTTCCATGAAATATGTAGTATCTGCCTCAACCATTGTGATGGGCAGCCTCCAGTCTCTTCTTGTTAGCCAAGGTCATTTGCCAAGTCTCTGCTCCACCCAAGAGTGTGGTCAGTATGAGGGCATGGTTTAATCCGACTTTTAGTTTAGTGTGGAGACCTCTGTTTGACCACACATTATTCATCCTTCCAAACATGGTGTTTGCTTTTCCTAGCCTCCTATGAATCTCTCTATCGCAGCCACCTTCAACTGTCATTACACTCCCCAGAAAGCAGAACTCTTCTATCTGTTCAATTTCTTTTCCAGCAACATACATATTTGCATCTGTTGTTCAGTTTCCTACCTTCATAAGCTTGGTTTTCTCTGCAGTCCAATTTTTGCTGCTTCCTGTTCTACTTCTGCTGTAAGTAAATCATTCCATCCATGTCATACTTAGTAAAACAATGTTGTCGGCAAATTCCAGGTCGTGGAACTCATCTCCGCTAACTCGTTTTACATCGTCCATGGTGCCCTCTGTTGTTAGTTTCATCGTCAGTCTATTTCTAGTGCAAAGACACATCTCTGTCTCGCTCCAATTACAATATCAAATCACTCACCCAGGGCTGTAGCTGATCTTGCTGCACATCTACTTCCATCATATAAACTCTTTATTATGTTGATCAGCTTGTCTGGTATCCAATAGCATCAAGCAATATTCCACAGGGTCTCTCTGTGGAAACTATCAAATGGTTTCTTAAAGTTGATAAGTTTATTAAGATGGCTTTTTACCAAGCAGTAGCTTTTTTGGTGGTCTGTTGAATAATGAATGTCCGTTCACAACATGATCTACCTGGAGAGAATCCAGCCTGTTCTTGAAATATTTCATCCACTGCCTTTTATATTCTGTTCAGAATAAGGTAACCAATACTTTGCCCAGGACTGAGAGCAGTACAACATCTCTGCAGGTCATGCACTAAGGTCACCTTTCCAGATTTTTAGCACTCATATTTTCATCCATATTTTGTTGCAGCATTTTGTTAGATGTTCAGTCATAATTTGTTCTCCTGCCTTTTGTACTTCTGCTTGATTTCTGTCAATCCCAGGGTGTCTTTCCTCTGTTTGAAGCCTTTGATGTCTATTTTAATTTCATCTGATGTTATAAGTCCCTCTTCTAACTTAGCATTGGCATTTCTCTTGCATGTGTACAGGATCTTCAGCTCTGGACAGTTTAATATGGAGTGAAAATGTTCTTTCCGTTGTCTGGCTTGTTCTTCTTGTGTATTCCACCTCTGTCTGTGAGATTCCCTGATGGACGTCAACTGTGATCATTTGGTTCTTCCTGAAATGTCATTCACTATTGTATATAGCTGCTAATTCTGCCTCAGCAGCCTTCTTCTCAACCCAGGCATTTCTATCTTGCCTTCATCTCATCTTCATTTCTTTGTATTTTTCTCTGTATCTTACACTTGTCCCTACGGGATCTGCCTTTATCTTTCATGGTTCCTTTTTTTCCTTCAGCACTTTTCACTCACCCATTGCTGACCGTGTTCCAGAGGTAAAGCATGTATCTTTTTTTCACCCACTTTGAAGGCCCACTACTTCTCCTGCTGTCTCGACGACTTCCAGTCTGGCCATCTGTCTTCCAGACTTTCATCAGACTGGTCCTGTAAAACAGTGGACTGGTTGCTAAGTGCAATCTGATCTGTGTTTTTTGTCTCTGAATTGACTATTGCCATAAGTCTTTTTTATCCATCTTTGCGAGCTTCTGGAGTTCAAGTTAGAATCATAGGATTGGAAGGGACCTTGAGAGGTCATCTAGTCCAGTCCCCTCCACTCAAGCCAGGACTAAGTATTATCTAGACCATCCCTGACAGGGGTTTGTCCAACCTGCTCTTAAAAATCCCCAATGATAGAGATTCCACAACCTCCATAAGCAATTTATTCCAGTGCTTAATCACTCTGATAGGAAGTTTTTTCCTAACATTCAACCTAAACCACCCTTGCTGCAATTTAAGCCCATTGCTTCTTGTCCTGTCCTCAGAGGTTAAGAAGACCATTTTTTCTCCCTTCTCCTTGTAAAAACCTTTTAAGTACTTGAAAACTGTTATCATGTCCCCTCTCAGTCTTCTATTCTTCAGATTAAACAATCCCAATTTTTTCAATCTTCCCTCAAAGGTCATGTTTCCTAGACCTTTAATCATTTTTGTTGCTCTTCACTGGACTTTCTCCAACGTGCCCACATCTTTCCTGAAATGTAGCACCCAGAACTGGACACAATACTCCAGCTGAGGCCTAATCAGGGCGGAGTAGAGCGAAAGAATTACTTCTCGCATCTTGCTTACAACACTCATGCTAATATATCCCAGAATGATGTTTGCTTTTTTTGCAAAAGCGTTGCACTGATGACTGATATTTAACTTGATCCCCAGATCCCTTTCTGAAGTACTCCTCCCTAGGTGGACATTTCCCATTTTGTATGTGTGCAACTGATTGTTCCTTCCTAAATGCAGTACTTTGCATTGGTCCTTATTGAATTTCATCCTATTTACTGCAGACCATTTCTCCAGTTTCTCCAGATCATTTTGAATTTTAATCCTATCCTCCAAAGCGCTTGCAACCCCTCCCAGATTGGTGCTGTTCACAAACTTTATAAGTGTACTCTGTATGCCATTATCGAAATCACTGATGCAGATATTGAACACGACCGGACCCAGAACCGATCCCTGTGGGACCCCACTCGTTACGCCTTTCCAGCATGACTGTGAACCACTGATAACATGTTACCAAGTTTTAACATGGCCACTGAAAGATAATGATTGGAGCCTATATCTGCTTGTCTGATGACTCTGACATCCCTCAAAGAAGATGCCTGTCTCTTAGAGATATGTACAGGGTCTATCTGATTGACAAGTAACATTATCCACACAAAGTCAAGGGTGGGATATGGTTTTTCCATCCAACAATCAGTTTTCTCATTTCGCTTTAAGGTGAAACTGAGCCATTTTGAATTTCTTTTGAAAACCAGAGAATGCAAAAGAGCAGAATAGCTGGGAAATGGGAGAGCCAGTTTCAAGTCCCTGCAATACCTAATTCTGAGCAGAGCCTTGAATGTGCATCTCTGTCTGAGTGTTCTAACCACAGCCTACAGGGTCAGTCTCTCTCTTTTGCCCTGTGATTATTTGTACATAGGGAGAGAGCTCCTGCATGAGACACTAGGACTGATAGATTGACTTTACAGCCTGGTGATTAGTGCACTCACCTGGAACGTAGGAGCTGTATGTCCAGATAGGAGCTCCCTGACTCAGAGCAGCGACTTGAAGCTGCATAGCCCGCGAGAGTGCCCTACCCGCATAGCTATTGGCTATTCCAGAGCCAGATGAGTATCACTCTCTCTAGCTCATCTTCAACCTCAGAAACCTTCTGAGGAAAGTTTTGTGACAACTGTTACATGTCTGTGAAACGTTCCAGGTTTGTTCACCAGCATTTTCCAACAACAAAGAAACAACATTTTGTTGAAAAATTCCCCATCAGCTCTAATGCAAAGTCACATCCTTCATGGGAAAATTCTTCAATGCCTTTATTGCTTTCCAGTCTCTGCTGCTTCCCTGGCTGCCATTGCACATGCACAGAAGGGGCATGTAACAGAACGGCAGGTCACTCAGCTTCATCAACAGCTCAAAGGTGATTAAGGAACAGGAACAGAAAATGCAGACCTCTCAGAAGGTGTTTTAAATGTATCCAAACCACACCACAATACTTTAAGTCCTAACAAGAGCTTGCTAATTGTGCTTAATGGGCCTGATTTCAGTCTCACATGCACCACTGCTTCCTCCATGGAGTCACTCTTGATTTACCTCTGTGTAAATGCCGAACTTGGTCAAATCATGTGATAGTGTTTGGTGTTATATTGTAAGCACCAAAATGTGTTTCAGGTGCTTTTCCAAACACATAGAAAGACCTGGTCCATGCCACAAAAAGCTTCCAGTCTAATAAGGATGTGATGCAAAGAGTGTGAGTAAGAACAGGAAGGGAAGTGGAGGAGCATGAGAAAGGCCAAGGGATCCATCAATAAGATGACCGAGTTACTCTGACATACCTGCCTACATCATGAGAGTTGGACTGAAAGGTTGGGGTTTGGGAATTTTCTAAATGTTGTTATTATTATTGAATCATTTCTTCTGGGTCTCACACAAGAGGTGAGTTTTTGCAGGGGTTTTAGGGTCTGATCCAAAACCCATCAAAGTCAAAGGAAAAACTTCCATTTAACTCTAATGGGCCAGGCCCTTAGAGGAGACAGCATCTAGCTGAACCAGGTGGAAGGACATCTGAGGCACAGGAGGAGGTGTGAAAAAAGGGACTTTACTAAGCACATTTCCACCAGCATGGCTGAAGCACAGAGTGGAATCGGAAGGCAGGTGGGTTGCATGAAGTTTTGGTGTGGGTTGGGAATCTTTCAAACACCAGGAGGCCCAGCATGCCAAGGAAAGCAATCCTTGAATAAATCTTTGGTCATCTGAAAAGAAAATGTTGAGCGCTGAAAATTGCCTTTCTTTCTAGCTCACGTACAGATTTGAATTCATACCGAAGTTGATGTCTGTGGTGTTGTTGTAGCCATGTGGGTCCCAGATATTTGAGAGACAAGGTGGGTGACATAATATCTGGTACTGGCCCTGTCATAAACAAATAGTTAAGGGTTAATGCCTCTTTTACCTGTAAAGGGTTAAAAAGTTCACCTAGCCTAGCTAGCACCTGACCAGAGGAACCAATGGGGGAAAAAGATGTTTCAAAAGGAAGAAGGGAAGTTTTTCCTTTGTTTAGTCAGTTTCAGTTTCAGCTGGAGTGAAAAAGATCAAGGAACCAGTCTCTTATCAGAGTAGTAAGTTTTAGAAAGGAATAAATAGGTTTATGTTTATTTCTTTGTAACCTGTCTTATGCAATTAGAGGTAGAATCAAATTGGGTATTTGGGTATTTTTTGTGTAACTACATTTGTGCCCAGGTGAACATCCTCTGTGTTTGAAATCTGTTGTCTGTGAGAGTAGCTGGTATGCTAATCTCTCCCAGAGGGTTTTCTTTTACCTTTCTTTTCTTTAATTAAAAGAGTTTTTTCTTAATACCTGATTGATTTTTCCTTGTTTTTAGATCCAAGGGGATTGGATCTGGACTCACCAGGGATTGGTGGGAGAAAGGAGGGGGGATGGTTAATTTCTCCTTGTTTTAAGATCCAAGGGATTGGATCTGGACTCACCAGGGATTGGTGGGAGAAAGGAGGGGGGATGGTTAATTTCTCCTTGTTTTAAGATCCAAGGGATTGGATCTGGACTCACCAGGGAATTGGTGAAGGAGTCTCTCAAGTCTGCCCAGGGAGGGGAAGGTTTTGGGGGGAAAGGGAGTGATCCAGACACTGAAAAATCTGGATGGTGGCAGTGGTACCAGATCTAAGCTAGTAATTAAGCTTAGAAGTGTCCATGCAGGTCCTCACATCTGTACCCTAAAGTTCAGAATGGGGAAGGAACCTTGACAGGCCCAACTTCTGCTGGTGAAAGAGACTAGCTTGATGCCGCTATTCCACTAGCTTAGACTGTAACATTTTCAGTGCAGATTGCTTCTGCTATGCCCTGCTAATCTACTAATTATTTTGTCCTCAGGGCTTGCTGCTTCCCTGATGTAGTCCGTGTGCCTGTGCATTCCATAGAGAGGATGTCACGCCGTCTAGCTTCAATTCCAGCACATTACTGTGGAGGGAGTAATAGAGTTTGACCTAACCTTGCTGACAGTAAAGAGGCTGAGATCTGGTCTGACATTACAGGGAATCGCTTTGTTAGTTAATTACCCACAAAGCCATGTGCTCCCATTAATTTTCATTTAATTTTTGAACAGTGAAGATGAACTGGGTTGATATTATTTAATTTTGTCCACATCCCATTATTCTCACTGATACTAATGCCATTGAAGGGCCAGTGACCCAAGAGAATTTTGCTGTCAGTAACGTCACTGCTATCCAAGCCATTCACAGAGAACACTCCAGGGCACACAACCTTGCCGAGATCAGGGCTTGCTCCACGGAACAAGCTGAAGCCAAGGACTCAGACAAGCACTTTCAGCTACCTGAGGAAATGGTTTTATCTCTTGGAGGCCACAGGTGCTGAGGTGCTTTATTTGCATGTAATTTTAAAGTTGGGTATAATTGTATTTGAGGAGTGTCGGAGACAGAGAAGAAAAAAATAAGGCCTATAGGTTTAAAGAAACAGTCACTGAACATAGTGTGACAGACCCAGGCCAGTGGTATGCAGAAGTCTGGTAGAGGGCAAATATACTGGTCACTGGATGAGTAGTTTTCTGTTCCCTGAGTGACCAGAGCAGGGGCTGCACTAGAGTAATCAGGAACCTGCTGGAACCAATTAAGGCAGACAGGCTGATTAGAACACCTGCAGCCAGTCAAGGCAGGCTAATCAGGGCACCTGGGTTTTAAAAGGAGCTCACTCCAGTCAGATGGGGAGGAGTCAGAGGAGAGGAAGTGCGTGTGAGGAGCTGGGAGCAAGAGACACAAGGACCTGAGAGTGAGTTGCTGTGCTGCTGGAGGATTGAGGAGTACAAGTGTTATCAGACACCAGGAGGAAGGTCCTGTGGTGAGATTAAAGAAGGTGTTTGGAGGAGGCCTTGGGGAAGTAGCCCAGGGAGGTGTAGCTGTCACAGAGCTGTTACAAGAGGCACTATAGACAGCTGCAAATCCATGGGGCCCTGGGCTGGAACCCAGAGTAGAGGTTCCTCCCAACTCCTGATCAGACACAGGAGGAGCTGATCCAGACTGTGGGGAAGTTCACTGAGGTGAGCAAATCTGCCAATAAACGCAGGACCCACCAAGGTAGAGGAGGAACTTTGTCACAACAAGAAAAGATTTGTTTCCAGTCAAAAGTCAATGGTAAAATGTTTGAGATTGACAGTAAGTCTTGGACAGCCAGAATGTGCTTAATTATAAGCCAGTGGGCTAGGCACATGGTTTGGTTGTTTGGCTGTTGGGGTCAGCATAGGTGAGAAAGGTAGCACAGAGCGCTGGCCATTTTTAGCAAATTTCATACACAAGTATGCTTTCCTTTGGCCAGTCCACCCCAGACTTTATGGTACCAGCTCTGTGCAATGGGGCTGAAGGGCTGTACCATTGGTCTGGCTGCAGTGAGGAGCCAGTGAAAACAGGACTGGTGTTTTTTGGTGGATACCCACCGGCTCGGCACAGGAACCTAGACTCCGGCTCCTCTGGCTGGTACTGCCCTGGGTACTTCTCCCCAGGGCCTGGCTACTGCCCTGGCTACTGCTCCGGCCAGGTACTCATTCCCAGGCCCTGGGTACTGCCCTGGGTGCTCCTCTGTCTGGGTACTCCTCCCCAGGGCCTGGGTACTACCCTGGGTACTCCTCCCCAGGGCCTGGCTACTGCCCTGGGTACTGCTCTGGCCAGGTACTCATTCCCAGGCCCTGGGTACTGCCCTGGGTGCTCCTCTGTCTGGGTATGCCTTCCCAGGCCCTGGGTACTGCCCTGGGTACTCCTCCCCAGGGCCTGGCTACTGCCCTGGGTACTGCTCTGGCCAGGTACTCATTCCCAGGCCCTGGGTACTGCCCTGGGTACAGCTCCGGCCGGGTACTCCTTTCCAGGCTCTGGGTACTTCTCCGGCCGGGTACTCCTTTCCAGGCTCTGGGTACTGCTCTGGCTGGGTACTTCTTCCCAGGCCTTGGGTACTGCCCTGGGTACTCCTCTGGCCGGCTACTCCTTTTCAGGCCCTGGGTACTGCCCTGGGTACTTCTCTGGCTGGGTACTCCTCTGGCCGGGTACTCCTTCTCAGGCCCTGGGTACTACCCTGGGTACTCCTCTGGCTGGCTACTCCTTCACAGGTCCTGGGTACTGCCCTGGGTACTTCTCTGGCTGGGTATTCCTTCCCAGGCCCTGGGTACTGCTCCGGCTGAGTACTCCTTCCCAGGCCCTGGGTACTCCTCTGGCTCGGTACTCCTCTGGCTGGGTACTGCCCTGGGTACTGCTCCGGCCGGGTACTCCTTCCCAGGCCCTGGGTACTGCTCCGGCCGGGTACTCCTTCCCAGGCCCTGGGTACTGCTCCGGCCGGGTACTCCTTCCCAGGCCCTGGGTACTGCTCCGGCCGGGTACTCCTTCCCAGGCCCTGGGTACTGCTCCGGCCGGGTACTCCTTCCCAGGCCCTGGGTACTGCTCCGGCCGGGTACTCCTTCCCAGGCCCTGGGTACTGCTCCGGCCGGGTACTCCTTCCCAGGCCCTGGGTACTGCTCCGGCCGGGTACTCCTTCCCAGGCCCTGGGTACTGCTCCGGCTGGGTACTCCTTCCCAGGCCCTGGGTACTGCTCCGGCCGGGTACTCCTTCCCAGGCCCTGGGTACTGCTCCGGCCGGGTACTCCTTCCCAGGCCCTGGGTACTGCTCCGGCCGGGTACTCCTTCCCAGGCCCTGGGTACTCCTCTGGCCGGGTACTCCTCTGGCTGGGTACGCCTTCCCAGGCCCTGGGTACCACCCTGAGTACTTTCCTGGCCTGGCAGCCCTGAACAGCTCAGTTACAAGTGCCGTGTCCGTTGTTGTCGGCTAGCAGTGGGGAAGGAGAATTGCTGGGCGTTAGGGCCATGAATCAGAGGGAGAGATGGGTGTTCTCTGAAAGTCAGGCTGTGGAGAGGAGTCAGGTGGATGGTAGATGGAGGCTTGGACAGGGAAAGCTGCTGCAATGCTGGCTGAATTGGAAGAGTGAGTGGTGATTTCCCCTCTTACCTGCATCTATCTTTGTGGTGATAGAATTCCTGTCTGCCTGGAATTCCTCCCGGCCCAGTGTCAGGGGGCTGGCCTGGTTAGCCACTGTATTGAGTCATGCCTCCTTCAGTAATTGGTGATATTTAACATTATAGGGGGAGGAGGTCAAGCTGCTAGTGATCTTTTCCAACATATTTCCCAAAAATGTTCCATGCAAACACTCTTCAATCCTTTTGGGGGAGATGTGAGCACACAGACACAGACAGACACACACCTAAACACTGGCTGAAAATGCTCAACTTATTAGACATGAAGGACCCTGCAAACTTTCAGAGGTCTAGGGACAGTCTTGTAAAAGATCTGAGCAGAGTGAAAGCATCTGCTGAGATGTACGTTCCCTGAGACACAGAGTTCTGGAAGGGCCATGAGAGCTTCCTCTAAACCAGTCCAGTATTTACCCCTCTGCAATGAGCTCTAGAAGCTTCCCCATTCGTTCAGCCACCAATACCATGGGGAATTAGATATAAGTTCCTCTTCGTGCATGTGTGTGCATTCTCCAGCCTCTGTGATGAGAAAAACAGGGTGTCTTTAGCTTTACAAAACAAACACAGAGGTGATGAAAGTCTATTTTATTCGGATCCCCAAAGTTTGGGATATGGAAGGGTTCTGCGAAGAAGGCAGCTCTTGACAAATCCCTACTAATTATGTGTAAACTCTTGTAAAGATGTGCCTGATATCAAGACTCCAAAGCTTATTTGACACCCGTATTTGCTATAGGATAGAGAAAGGTCCCTTCCTTTCCATTGCTTAGCCTAGTTTGAAAAAGAGACTACGTTTTTATGATTCGTTACTTGAGAGTAAGTGCTTCCATCTGGTACCACAAAAGGTATCTGTTGATAACCCTTCTGAAGCTGCATCCATCTCTCTCTCTGCACCCTCCAGAAACAGCTTGGCTGGATTATGAATGGAGGCGATGCTCTTCCCAAGGGGTATTTTGCCAGTCAGACTGCAGAGGCAAGTTGCAGGTGGCATGAGATGCTGCCAGTTACAGATGAGAGTAGGAATTCCATGCTATACTCAGAAATCCATTCTTCACATAGATGCTAATAAAAAGATATTATGACTTTTAAACAAAGCAAGGAGCAACGAATAATAACTCACCAAGGCAGCAGAATAACTGTGACTTGTTTCAAACATTCAAACTTAATTTAAAAATTGCCAGTGATGGGGAATCTACCATGACCCTTGGTAGGGTGCCCCAATGGCTAGTTACCCTCACTGTTCAAAATGTAATCCTTATTTCCAGTCTGAATTTGTCTAGCTTCAACTTCCAGCCATTGGATCGTGTTAGACCTTTCTCTGCTAGATTGAAGATCCCATTGTCAAATATTTGTTCCCTATGTAGCTACGTGTTATCTAGTCACCTCGTAACCTTCTCTTTGTTAAACTCAGTAGGCGGAGCTCCTTGAGTCTATGACTCTACGGCTCGTTTTCTAATCGTTTAGTCATTCTCTGCTTCTTCTCTGAGCTCTACCAATTAATCAACATCCTTCTTGAATTGTGGGCTCCAGAACTGCTTCTGGCAGAGCCTGCACCAGTGTAAAATACAGAGGTAAAATAATCTCTGGAGCCTCCAGCCCCTGTGATCCATTCATGGGCTAACTGAATCGCAATGGGCTGACCTTCATTTAGAAGAGTAGGTTGATATTAACAAGGGATAAGCCTCTGGATATACGGAATTATTCCTATTGTACTATTTGTATGTATCTGATTGAATGTTATTGAAAGTTGATGGTAGTCAGGTGCCTGTATAGGCCTATTTCTATTGTTGAAAATCTCCCCTGAAAAGTGATGCAAGAAAAGCAGGACTCAAATCTATTTGTCCAAAGCAGCAGAGACAACTCTTGTGAAATATACAGTGGACATGTCCTCATAAGACACTGCCAATTTCCTGCTCAGAGAGGAGGGCTAGACCATTACATACATGGGGGTGGCCATGATCTGGGAAGGTTTGGAAGGACCATGCTAGGGAGTCCTTGGTACTGCTGTCCAGTGGCTCCCTTTGGCTGATCCAGGAACAGCTGGGACAAATTTCATAGGGAACAATTTACTCCCTTATTTACTGGGAGGAAGGTCTGGAGAAATGGTCTGAAGAAAATAGGATGTAATTTGGTAAGGACAAATGCAAAGTTCTGCACTTAGGAAGGAAAATTGAGTTGCACACATACAAAATGAGAAATGACTGCCTAGGAAGGAGCACTGTGGAAAGGGATCTGGGGGTCATAGTGGACCACAAGCTAAATATGAGTCAACAGTGTAATGCTGTTCCAAAAAAAGAGAACATCCTTCTGGAATGTATTAGCAGGAGTCTTGTCAGTAAGACACAAAAACTAATTCTTCTGCTTTACTCTGCACTAATTGGGCCTGAACTGGAGTTTTGTGTTCAGTTCTGGCGCCACATTTCAGGAAGGATGTGGACAAATTGGAAAAAGTCCAGAGAAAAGCAGCAAAAATGATTAAAGGTCTAGAAAACAAGACCTATGAGGGAAGATTGAAAAAATTGGGTTTGTTTAGTCTGGAGAAGAGAAGATTGAGAGGGAACATGAGAACAGTTTTCAAGTACATAAAAGATTATTACAAGGAGGAGGGAAAATAATTGTTCTTCTTAACCTCTGATGATAGGACAAGAAGCAACAGGCTTAAACAGTAGCAAGGGAGGTTTAGGTTGGACATTAGGAAAAACTTCCTAACTGTCAGGATAGTTAAGCACTGGAATAAATTGCTTAGAGAGGTTGTGGAATCTCCATCTCTGGAGATATTTAAGAGTAGGTTAGATAAAAGTCTATAAGGGGTGGTCTAGACAGTATTTGGTCCTGCCATGAAGGCAGGGGACTGGACTAGATGACCTCTTGAGGGCCCTTCCAAGCCTATGATTCTATGATTTTATCCCACAGAGCCACTTCCGCCCCCATCTTCCCCCAGAAATTCTAGACCTTCCTCGGTAGTTCAGAGATGGGGCCATGCATCTGCTGTAGATTGTCTGAGCTCTGTTCCGTTTGATGCCAGTGATTTCCATCAAAATGGAAAGTTCTCTGCACACTTGAGACAGGGCAGGATCTTGTCTAGCCCAGCGCCTCACAGTACCCAGTGGAGGCTGGACATGTGCAGTGTACAGAGGCTGGAAACCTGCAGCAGGTATTGAGCCACTGCTGATTAAAGAATCTGTCCAGTTTCAAACAGACTCCAGACTGTCCGCTATTATTTTGGAAATAGTCATTTTACAGTTCTCAGAGTATGATGATGACAAACCGATGGCTCCTAAGGAACTGCTGACTTCCCCATTGGCTACTGAATTCTGAATAAACGATTTCCAGCTTTGGAGAGTCAGTGTGAGACTTGAGGACCAAGCACTCTGGATGCTATTGATTGTGCAGAGACAGCTGTGCCGTTGGTTTTGCTGGCTTGTCTTTGAGACAGGAATGAGAGAGAGCTTTGGCCCAACCAAAACATTTGAAAAATGTTGGGGTTAAACTAAGAAAAAACAACTAACTGACACCTAGCCCAGGGAGTGGGAAAAAAAGATTGCTCTTCCCCTTGGGCATTGGATAGTCCTCTCTCCCATTTATGCACCCCAAGATAACATTAGTCCTTTCAGCCCCAGGTCTAATAAGTCTTAAAAAAATGCATAGGTCTAATAACATTTCTAATTGGCAGCTACATTTATAGTCATAAAGTTACCTTTGGAGGGATCTCAAGTAGAAGGAAGGAGGTAGGAGGTTATTTTACTCTGTATTTGCTACTGGTGCTGACATACAGAGCCCAGTTCTGGGCTCATAATCCATATGGAGAGAAGGAAATAGTTACACTCGAGCTTTCCTGTCTCTGCTATTCTATTTTATTTCCACCTACATTTAAATGTGTTTTGATCTACTGCTGTCTGTCCAGTTTCCAGCCATGTGGCAGAGGATACTGCAGACAGTCCAGTGTCCCACTGAAATTGTCATGCTGACTCCAGCACTTGTAGTCAACCCTATGTCTGTGTGCAGTGTGGAACCTGACACTGCGAGCAGCTCACCTGGTTGAGAAATTTGTTACAGATTCGCAACTCAGAGTGGAACTGGGGGAAAAACCTCTAGGGTTCATCAGCTTTTCAAGCCAGCTTGGTCCCAGTTTATGGCTTCTCATCAAACCGGGCAAAGTTTGTGGTTCTGTTTGCTTTAGGTTAAATGTGGGACTTTAGTTGTGAATGTCAGGTTTGTCTGAAAGCAAACTTCAGTGAAAAGACTTCCTTGGGGGCATTGAAATCAAGGGAAACATTTGCATAAACTCCTGTGAAGGGAAAATTACATGTTTTCCACTGCTCTGATCAATACTCATTTCCGGATCTCTATGACGATAGATGGAGTATGAGCTAGAATAAAAATAACAGCGGTTAGTTGGCAGCCCACTGGGCCAGTCCCTGGCAGCGGGACGGTTTTGTAATCCCTCAGAACCAGTGGAAAGTATTGTCTTTTGCATTTTTCTGCCGCAGAAGGAAGGAGAAAAGAAATTAAAACACAGAATGAAAAAAAGGTAAATAGACAAAAGACAAAAAAAACCCTCTCTTAACTGTGTTGTGAGCTTTCCCTGCTTAATAGGTCCCTTTGTGATGCCACAGCTGGATGGCTTATACTGTGCACTTATCTGTAGGGCACACAGAGGCTTTTAATCACCAGCAAAGAAGAGCAAAGATTTCTCAGCTTTCCCCTCACTCCAGGGACCCTGCACAAAGGCCATGTCCCTCTTTGGCATTAATTCGCCTCCAAAAATGCTTGTTGCTGGAGCCAGGGCAGCTGTTACCCTGAATGAATCACTGTTATGATCCTCCTCTGCCCTGCGTCATGTGTCTTCATTGGCAACTGTGCAATGAGAGCAAAGTGGTTGTAAAAGCTGCCAGAACAGAATGGTCACTTGCTTACGCTCAGTCTGCAGAGAAGGAAATTACAGCGCAAGGTGCAGGGCAGCAGGGAATCCGGCCTTCTGTCCTTTTAACGGTGACTAAGGAGGCGATTATTCCTGTGGAAATGAGACAGATACAGCAATTCTCAGCTCCCATGCCCAAGAGCAGGTGCTATGCATTGCTGTGATCTCATTTAACCCACCACAGATCTAGACCTATAACCATGTGCCATGGAGGAGGAGAAGATAATCGCTGGTTTTCCTGGGCTGAGTGTCAGCACTGACACCATAGTGTTCTGAATTTCTGCTCTTCCATTACATTGTATTGGAATCTCAGCTAGACTGTGCTTCAGATTAAACAGTCTCTGGCACTGGGCTGGAGAAATGACCCACAGAGACTCTCAATATGTTAAAAACAGCACTACCAAGGGGCTTCCAGGAGCTCGTCATAGAATGAAATGGAACCCAGGATCAAGAAGCACACAGAGAACAAGTGAAATGAGAAGCAAGAGAATAACGGGGTTGTAAATTGAAGAGTGGAGGCTAGTTAATGCAGAGCACTGCTGGTGCATTGTGGACACCCATTGTGGCAGAGAAAGTGCTTTGAAGGGGTTTCTCATGCCATAATATATAAAAGTCATTCATCTCATTGACAGTTCTGATTTACAAAAATACCACTTGTTTTATAACTTAATTCTGTTTTCCTAAAATATTCAAATTTGAGGAAAAGTTTAGGCTGCCTAATAATTTAGAAGCTGGTTTTCCGTGGCAGACTTAGTGGCAATGTGTGCTGAAAGCTCAAAAATTCATTTCCTAAAATAGTACCTGGACAGATTTGCACCATGCATGTCCACGGTTCTAGAAGAGCTCCATGTGGCTTGAAAGCTTGTCTTTCTTACCAAGAGAAGTCGGTCCAGTAAAAGATATTACCACACCCACTCTGTCTCTCATGGTTCTGGAGCAATTCCTACAACCTATTTACCACCTCCTATAAAAAAAAGTACAAGTATGTACTAGAGTTTGGGTTTTGAACAGCCAACTGATGTATTAGCAAATATTGCTGTGTTTGCTTTCTGCAAAAAATCATTCAAGTAGTTTTGCTTCATCAAGTGCACATGTTGTTTGTGTTGATGTTAAAATATTTTCTTACACATTATATTTAATTAATGTTAGCTGGAAAAATATTTTTCTTTCTGTTGAAAATTTTCATTTTTTTGTCAAAAAACAAAACAAAATTGAAAGACCTGAAAGTTTTTGTTGGAAAAGCTTTTTGTTTTCACTTCTTCCTTGACAAGCACATTTTTCCACAGCAGGCAGACATTTTCCACACACAAATGCCTCCCCTCCACACACACATTTGGTTAAAAAACAAGAACAACAAACAAACAGTTTTCTGTAGAAAACCAGTTTCAATAGAGAATTTCCACCCAACGTGAAGAATCATAGAAGATTAGGGTTGGAGGAGACCTATGGAGGTCATCTAGTCAAACTCCCTGCTCAAAGCAGGATCAGCACGAACTAAATCATCCCAGCCAGGGCTTTGTCTGACTTTAAAAACCTCTAAGGATGGAGATTCCACCACCTCCCTAGGTAACCCATTCCAGTGCTTCACCACCCTCCTAGTGAAAACGTTTTTCTTAATATCCAACCTAAACCTCCCCCACTGCAACTTGAGAGCGTTGCTTCTTGTTCTGGCATCTACCACCACTGAGAACAGACAAGCTCCATCCTCTTTGGAACCCTCCTTCAGGTAGTTGAAGGCTGCTATCAAATCCCCCCTCACTTTTATTTTTCTGAAGACTAAATAACCCCAGTTCCCTCGGCCTCTCCTCATAAGTCATGTGCCCCAGCCCCCTAATCATTTTCATTGCCCTCCGCTGGTCTCTTTCCAATTTGTCCACATCCCTTCTGTAGTAGCGGGACCAAAACTGGATGCAATACTCCAGGTGTGGCCTCACAAGTGCTGAATAGAGGGGAATAATCACTTCCCAGAATAATCTGCTGGCAATGCTCCTACTAATACAGCCCAGTATGCCATTGGCCTTCTTGGCAACAAGGGCACACTGCTGACTCATATCCAGCTTTTCATCCACTGTAATCCCCAGGTCCTTTTCTGCACAACTGCTGCTTAGCCTGTCAGTGCCCAGCCTGTAGCAATGCATGGGATTCTTCCGTCCTAAATGCAGGACTCCGCCTTGTTGAACCTCATCAGATTTCTTTTGGCCCAATCCTCCAATTTGTCTAGGTCACTCTGAGCCCTATCCCTACCCTCCAGCGTATCTACCTCTCCCTCCAGCTTAGTGTCATCTGCAAACTTGCTGAGGGTGCAGTCCACGCCATCCTCCAGATCATTAATGAAGATATTGAACAAACCCGGCTCCAGGACCGACCCTTGGGGCACTCCACTTGAAACCGGCTGCTAACTAGACATTTAGCGGTTGATCACTATCCGTTGAGTCCAACAATCTAGCCAGCTTTCTATCCACCTTGTAGTCCATCCATCAAATCCATACTTCTTTAACTTTCTGGGAAGCATACTGTGGGAGACCATATCAGAAGCTTTGCTAAAGTCAAGGAATATCACATCCACCACTTTCCCCATAAGGAAGGGACCTCCTGAGGGTTTCTTTCTCAGAACTCTGGAGCCATGATGAGAAGGTATCTCCCAGTCCCAATCCCATTTTGAATATTTGGCCAATAGGTAGGCCAGTATTGTAGCTAGAATACAGTGTGAATAGGCTTATATTTGTCCTTTGGATGTAACCAGCACCAAGTGGCCTTTGGACTAATAAAGGAATGCTTGTGTGGAAAATGAGTCGTGGTAAACCTGATACATGTACCAGGAAAATGATTTTCAACATCCTTTCCTCACCTCTTGAGGCTCACCCATCTTGCAGGGTCAGGAGTCACAGGGATCTCCCTGGGAATCCTCTCCCCCCAAAAATCCCAACTCAGAATACAAATGTAAACCTCCTTCTGCCCTCCTTGGTCTTGACGTTTCATTCTCTTCTGTTCCCCAAATGGACCCCTCCTAGGGCTCTCTCCCTGGAAGCCCAGTTCCTACTCTGTTATCAGAGTTCCTCACTGCCAGAGTCTGCTTCACCTCGTGGCTCCTGTGATCTCTCTGGGTTCTTTGCCAGACTGCTCTGTCTAAGAGAGGCTACCAGGGCCAACTTCTCCCTTGACCCTCCCAGTTTCTCCATTTCAGTCCCAGAGAGTGATCACAGAGTTCGTTCCTGTGCTCTCTGCAGCCCCCTTCTGCTCCACACTTCCAGCCTTCACAGTCACCACCCAGCTCCTCCACAAGCTGAACATCATCTCTAAGTGAGATTGGTCTACCCTCCCGCTGCAGTGAGGTGACTTAATTGGCCTCAGGCCCACAAGAAAAAACCTTTCGCTGCCTGTGGGGGGACACACCCCATGAGGGAGCTCTACATGTAATTTTTTTTTACAATAAGCCATAATGTAACAATGCTGGGATGATGCCCAGGCCTGTGCTGAATGCATATAGATTTGATGTGTGTTGCCATTGGTTTTACATTTGCCTCTTTCTCTGATGGTACTCACTGCCTCAAAAGGCTATCAAAATGTACACTCTGCTTGCATTTTAAATGGGTTGGAACTTTATTAACAAGCTAGGAAAGTGACCTGGATAATCATTGTCCTAACCACAGAGAGCCAGGCTTTGCTCATCTCTACATTAGGTTATCACAGCTCATTCTGCCTGGGGCTTACTAGGTGGACTGTGTAGGACTGCACCTGTCCAGTGGATTAGTTCTAGCTCTGACTAGGGGGCTGATCTGTTCTCTACCTATAGCATGGGTGTTGGTATAGCAAGAGAAGCACACCTGCCAAAAATGGAACACTTGATCCCACCCCACTTCTGCTGGCCCCCAAACTTTGGAGAAATTGCCATACCGATCTGTATTTTCAGTTCAGGTCCTGCTAATAAAACCCATAAAAGTCCAGAGGCCTCATTTCCTACCACAGAAGGATATGAAGCACCAACAAGGACTTCTTTCTCTTGTCACAGTAGTTCCTCTAGTTTCTATTTTGTTTAGAAGACAGCAAATAAAGACAATGGGTGAGGTTCTGAGGCCTGCAATGTGCAGGAGGTCAGATAAGATGTTCTTGATGATCTCTTCTGACCTTAAATCAATTAGTCTATGAGAGCCCAGCAGTGCAATTCAGCTACACCACCTTCGTAGCAAGCTGGGTTTGAAAAACAACTGACTATGTTTTCTCTTGTTGCATTTAGGAGCCCAGAGGTGAAAACTAAACCTGTCTTTCTGAACTGAAATATTTTAAACTTTTTCATGTCCAGAAATAAAATCAGATTTCTGTTTATAATGAGCTGAAGAGTGATGTCTGTTTCACAGTCTGACTGCTCGAATGCACTAATCCCCTTCGCTGTAGAAAGTTATTCAATATCAAGAAGAGCTTCAGTCCTATATTTATGAACGTCACCAGCAAAGGTCAATAAGGACACTGGAAAAATCACGTAGACGGCACTTGTTAATGGTATCCAGGAGAGCTCTTTGAGCAAAAGAGAAAGGTGACTGTGCACCAAAGATCATTTAGTAAAGTTAATCATCTCGGCATTTCATATGTCATGGGGGGTTATAGGCTGAAAGTGATCTGAGTTGCAAGTGCATTAGCTGACACTCCAGAAGCTGTATGTAATTATTGTAAGAGGCATCCAATACATTCCTCAGCTCTGCATCTGAAGCTCCAGGCACCATCATATATTTTCTGTCCTTTATTCCACATTCTGATGTTGATGCCCATCACTGGAATATCTGAGCATGGATTTTAGGTTCTGTACTTATGGTGCCAGGGAAAGTTACTTTGATTAATCATTTACATGGGAATAAAAAAGGGAAAAACAACCTGTAACATAGCATATAGAATTGTAATCTCATCACATTGCGTTATGGTCTCATCTAGCAATTCCCCTATAATGGATTCTGTGAGTTTTTCTACTCCTTTTGTGAAAAGATTTGTCTGGCTGATTTCCTGCTTTTTTTTTCTATTCATACATTATTCATACACATATTTTAATTTGTATTAACCTGTTTGTTTAACAATTGTGTGAATGTATTTGAGGCAAAGGATTTTTCTCATACTATTCATGTTACCTGTCTTTTGCTCTGACTATTTATTATCCACAGTGTGTGATTGGTCACCTGTTTCCCAGGCTATTATTTCCTTGGCACCCTCTGACAAGGCCACTGAAGCACCGTAGCAGAGCAAGGGAGCAATTCCAGCACTAGCAGTGAGCAAAGCATAGACCAGACAGGAGACAAATGGGGTTTTGCCTGCAGAGGAGCCATTCCCCAAACATTTGGTTGAACAAAACCCCATTTGCATGTGTCTGTGGGAAGCAAACAGAAGGGGCGCAATACACAGGGAAGAGCGGAGCAACGATTGGGAATTCAAACCGATGTTCAGTTCTGCACATGATGAGAGAGCGAGGGCAGCAACGCAGTTTGTAAAGCACTCGGGGCAGGGACTGTCTCTGTCCAGGGACTAGCACAATGGGGTCCGGACCTGAGCTGGAATCGTTAGGTGCTACTACCCTACAATTAAGAATTCCCTACCATCTGACTTTCCAATTAGAAAGGAGCACAATACAAAAATAACTTGCTATATATTAAATGGATTGGAACTGGCTAAGTGATAAATCTTAGCATGCTGTTGTTAATGGGTGACCATTAGCCAGGGTGCCATACACTGGGTCCTGCTGGACAAAGTTCACATCCCTGTGCTGTTTACCAGGATGGGTTCTCTGGCCCATGCTAGGCAGGAGGTCACACCAGCTGCTGCTGGTGGTGGTCCCTTTTAGTCTTAGAATCTGTGAAATAGAAGAATAGAATGTCCAATAGCAAGTCATTTGTTAGGGATGGCTCCGCACCTGCGACCCAGTTGAGCCACTCAGAGCTCTTTTAGTGGGATTTCTGCCATCGGCATGACTTCCAGGACAATTCCCTTTTTCCTCAGAGTTTGTTCCAGGCCAACTGAGCAGTGGTGCCTACAAAGAAGTCACCTGGGACACCATACAGAGTAACTGTACTGGCTGTGCCAGAGGACAGCAAAAAGAGAACATCCAACTAGAGACCAAGCTAGCGGCAAGGTAATGCACAGCCAGTGCAGCATTTCCATGGGAGCATTCAGCAAATCCCCAGCTTGTCTGTCCTCCTCCCGATACAGGGTGGTTCTTCACAAAGGGAGTATCACAAGAGCCCGTAACTAGGAGTTATATGGAAAGTTTAGGAGAAAGTGTACTAGAACTCTACGCACTCCCACCGTGAATACTAATCCATGTCTAACTGAGGAGGTACTGAAGTTATAATTGTCTCGCTTCAGTCTGAAGCCAGTGGTATTATAGATATCAGCTGAACAGGCCAAAAGGTCATCACAGTTTAAAGTGTTCTTTCAAATGCACAACAGATATTTTAAAAACAGTTTTGTTGGAAATGAAACGGAAAATCTTTCTTCTGAACTGTTCTTGTACAGCCGTTGATCACAGGAAATGAGTTCAGAGACAAATGACTCATTTCAAAGTAGGAGGTGACCGTTTCTGTCACTGGGTAATTTTACCTGCTCCCCAAACAGCCTTGGAAGAGGCTACGGACTGTCAGTGCAGCAGGTGCCATAGCAGGAATGTTCAATGTGGGCAATGGTGACTCTCCAAATCACATGATCTCTTCGCGGGTTGAGACATCCAGAGCAGCTTGGGGGATTTAGATACATCGTCTATTAGCAGTGAGGGAGGCACCCAGTCCCCTGGAGCACCGGGGTAATCTCAGCCCGGAAGTATGGAGCTCAGGCCAGCTGCACTCTGGGAGTGATGACTCACTGGTGTGTCACCAAGATGAGTCATGGCGAATGCTGCCCGCTGTGTTTCAGTTCATGCCCTTGGAAAATACCCCTCCTCCCAACCCCGGGACATAACAAACTAGATCCTCAAGGATACACCAACAATGGAGGCTCAGAAGTGCACATGGGGTAAGAATTTAGGGACAGATCCTCAGCTGGTGTTAAGTGCCATAGCTACCTGCAGTCAGTGGAGCTGTGACTGTTTACGTCAGATGAGGATCTGCCCCTAGACATCCACAGTTGCAAATCTTTGGGTGCCAGGACTTAACACACCCTCTCTCACACTGACCAGCACTATGGCCACTGCTTCTCCATCCTTTACAACCTCTTGCCTCATCTTCCTTCAATAAGGGACTGTCGCCCTCTTTCACCACAGGATTCTGGGCCTCCAGTTCTCCCTTCCTGATGCACCCTTTTTGCTCCACTTCAGACTTTCCCAGGCATGGATGAGCTCGGTGCATCAATCGGCCCCATACACCATGGCATAAGTCAGAGAGTAAGACATTTAAAGGGGAAGTACTCAGCCAATGGAAATAGACAGATTAGTGCCTTGCCTCTAGTCAGAAAGTGAATCAGGGTCAGAGCCAAGATGAGCTTTTGGGGATCCTGACTCAAAGTCTTGTGATCAAACAAGACCATGCCTTTTCCAATGTCAGAATCATCAGGGTGTTCTGGGCGCTAGAGGAAAGTATTTGCCCGTCTGTGAGGGAGCAAAGAGGGAAATTAACCATTGGAACAGGCTGCGGGGGATTCTGTATCCCTTGTAGTGTAAGTTCAGACTTGATGTCTATTTAACAGGTCTATTCTACCTCACCCCGAAGTACAGGAACCCCTGGGCAAGGTTCTCTGGTGGTGCTATGGTGGAGTCAAACTAGATAATGACACTGGTCCCTTCTGGCACTACAAGCTTGGGTTTATAAACCATGGGAAAGCCAACGGTGTGTTGGGGTCTTGGCAAGGTCTTTGGAGAAAACTGGGAATTGGTAGGCAGCAGGTGCACTGAGGGGTTCTCCTTCCCCACACTGTTCCTAAACTCTGAGGGGTGGGGGAAGCTCTTCTGTTGGGAAATGAGAGGAGGTTCAGTGAGGTCAGAACTGGGTCACCACCCTTAGTTGTCATTATAAAGTTTCTAGACCTGATTCTCACCTCAGTCACACTGTGTAAATGGAGTCAGACCAGTCTAAAACTTGTGGGAGAGGAGAACTGACCCTGCCTTAAATCCTCTCTAGGCACAATACTTAGTAACGCTCATGTGACACAGTGCAAGACCCTCTCAGCAAATCCTTACTGGCCATGTGACCACACTGATGCTCTCTGACAATGATGGCCCGTTAATGAAAGCTGTAGTAAAGATATCAGAACCACATGGCACAATGGCAGGTTACCGAGGTAAAACTGATTGTGCTTTATGTTTGAAAGTGGTGCTAGACCGGCACAATTCATGCTGCACTATTTCAGAGGCTGTCAGCTTTCCTGTTAGAAACCCTGTCACAGAACCTGACATGGTAACACAAGCATAACCATCCAGCCTGGGTGGCATATCAGAGGGGCCCATGGGTGCTGGGGGGCAGATTTAGAGACACTTGGTTATATGCTTGCTCAGTACAGTGAAAGCATGAGGGGGTAGGAGAGTAGGCGTGGCAGGATGTCCATTAGGAGTGTGTTGGCCACTGTCTCCCCCAGCCTGTGTGACTGAGGTGAGCTGTCCTGCAATGACAAGATTGGACCCCAAATAGCCTGAACCAAAAGTGGGACCAACGTTCCAGGTGAAATCTTAGCCCAAGTGAAGTCAGTGGATGTTTTGACATTGACTTTAACGCAGCCGGGATCTCACCATCATTCACCGATGGTCGGCTGTCAATGGGACTTAGTGGGTACAGGATCATGCCCTACCCGTAGCTGTACAAATGCATACTGGAAAAGTGCTGTGTACGGAGCTGTCAGCTACCCATCCTAACAAGCAGATAGACTCTGGAGCAGCTAGCACCCTGAAGTAACCATAAATCAATGGGCTAAAAGATGTCATTGCCATTTAATTCAACAGGGCATTGCATTTTTGCTGTGCTGAAAGTTTGATAGCTCTGGTCCGTTGGAAAAATACAAAGTACGCCTCCTACTTTCTATGGAGAAGGCAACTATTTTCAAAGGCTAGCTATTGGCCTTCAAAAAGTCCAAAAGTCCCACTCATCTGCCAACGCCAGATATTACATTTTTGATTATTTGTTTTTTCAGTATATCTTGTTTCATATAGTATGTTTATTAAGGTGACATAAAATAGCTTCCGTTCTCATTCACATACTGATTTCTCCATTTTTCCTCAGTAAAAGAGTATCTGTATTGTCTTCTTAAAATAGGCCAAAATATTAGTAAAGAAAACTGCCAACAGTTCCCCAGTGCCTTTTATATTCCTCCTGCTCCAAGTACGGGGAAGTCAGCTTTGTGCATTTACACTATTTTATTTGATTGATGATAATATACAATATACCATGAAACACCATGAGGCAAATTCTTTGTTGGTGTCAGTCACCAGAGTTTATATTTATATAAAAATATATGTATATTTCTGACCATCATATGAAACTTGAACTGAAGGGACCAAAAACCATTAGAAAGCATTATTTTCAGTCAAACCTGACATTACTTTTTGCTATTATAGCTTCCTGTCTAACTTCAGGTAAAAGATGCAAATTCAGCTTCTGCTATTAGCCCTTCTGTATTCTCATTATTAAATATTCATGCTTTCTGTAGCTTCTCTCTGTGTATAGGTTATTAAAGCTCATAAAATTAGCAATAGTTACTATATGATCAACTCTTAGTATTAAAGATAAGTGCTTTTAAATTTTGCTTCTTTATTGTCTCTGCTATCTAGTACCATAAAAAGAGCTTTTGCTACACAATCTATATTAGGAAGTTGACTTTATAACTGGGAAGTGATCTCCATCTTCTCCCATGCTCTTTAAAAAGCATCACACTCGAGTTCTGATATAGATGAGGACACTAGGAAGGAGCTATCTCTGTATCTCTCTAGAGATATATCTCCTGCCTAGAATTGCTGTCATTTGCTCTTCGCATACTAATTATTCTCCAGACAGATGATGCTCTAATTTTGGCACTTATGTGGGACTGATCCTCTGTATATGTGACAGGTGTCATCCTGGCCACCTTACCAGGGAGTGCACCACAAGCAGAAGTCCCTGCGGCTTGAGCTAATGAGGCAGGGTCTGAAACTGGGTCTGTCTCAGAGTCACACTTGAGGAGATAATTCATCAGACACTGCTCCAGGGGAAGCTGTGGGCCTTCCTACTCTTTTCCTGCTCTCCTGGGCCCATTTCTCTGGGTGGGTGAGCACTCTTACAAATAGACATGAAAAGTGCCGGACGGCTTTTCTCCCTAGATCCGCAAGGGCTGACCCTGAAACGCTGTGGCAACATGAGCTCGCTGGACATAGAGATTCCACTGGCATCCTGAAAGTCAGGCACAGCTGACAGCAAGGCATGTGATTTGCTTCTCATTTGAGTTACATTGGGAGAAATCTCTCAGCCAATGGAGTCTTGAGGTGATGTGCTACTAATTCATCAGTCCCTGGGCATAAGGATCACAGCCCCGCTTTGCTCCCAGAGGAATCATTCTGGGCTTGGGTAGTTTGTCAGTAGAACAGTTTCTGAGCAAAAGCTCCTTCGTGCTTTGTACCACCACTCCCCGCCCCATTGTGCTCATAGATTCATAGACTCATAGACTTTAAGGTCAGAAGGGACCATTATGATCATCTAGTCTGACCTCCTGCACAATGCAGGCCACAGAATCTCACCCACCCACTCTTGTAACAAACTCTTAACCTATGTCTGAGTTATTGAAGTCCTCAAATTGTGGTTTGAAGACCTCAAGCTGCAGAGAATCCTCCAGCAAGTAACCCATGCCCCATGCTGCAGAGGAAGGCGAAAAACCTCCAGGGCCTCTGCCAATCTGCCCCGGAGGAAAATTCCTTCCCGACCCCAAATATGGTGATCAGCTAAAGCCTGAGCATGTGGGCAAGACTCACCAGCCAGCACTCAGGAAAGAATTCTCTATAGTAACTCAGATCCCAACCCATCTAACATCCCATCACAGACCACTGGGCATATTTACCTGCTGATAATCAAAGATCAATTACTAAATTAATTGCCAAAAGTAGGCTATCCCCTCCATAAACTTATCAAGCTTAGTCTTAAAGCCAGATATGTCTTTTGCCCCCAGTGCTTCCCTTGGAAGGCTGTTCCAGAACTTCACTCCCCTAATGGTTAGAAACCTTTGTCTAATTTCAAGTCTAAACTTCCTAGTGTCCAGTTTATATCCATTTGTTTTTGTGTCCACATTGGTACTAAGCTTAAATAATTCCTCTCCCTCCCTGATAATAATCCCTCTGATATATTTATAAAGAGCAAGCATATCCCCCCTCAGCCTTCTTTTGGATAGGCTAAACAAGCCAAGCTCTTTGAGTCTCCTTTAATACAACAGGTTTTCCATTCCTCGGATCATCCTAGTAGCCTGTCTCTGAACCTGTTCCAGTTTGAATTCATCCTTCTTAAACATGGGAGACCAGAACTGCACACAGTATTCCAGATGAGGTCTCACCAGTGCCTTATATAATAGTACTAACATGTCCTTATCTTTGCTGGAAATACCTGATGAATCCTAAAACTGCATTAGCTTTTTTAACAGCCATATCACATTGGTGGCTCATAGTCATTATGTGATCAACCAATACTCCGAGGTCCTTCTCCTCCTCTACTACTTCCAACTGATGCGTCCCCAATTTATAATTAAAATTCTTGTTATTAATCCCTAAATGCATGACCTTGCACTTTTCACTAATAAATTTCATCTTATTACTATTATTCCAGTTTACACGGTCATCCAGATCTTCTTGTATGATATCCCGGTCCTTCTCTGTGTTAGCAATACCTCCCGAGCTTTGTGTCATCCGCAAACTTTATTAGCACATTTCCATTTTTTGTGCCAAGGTGTCATAACATATTCCCAGATTTGGACCTTAGCATCCAAAATATGGGTGTTAGCATGAAAACCTCCAAGCTTCGTTACCAGCTTGGACCTGGTAAAGCTGCCACCACCCAAAAAATTAGAGTGTTTTGGGGCACTCTGGTCCCCCCAAAAACCTTCCCTGGGGACCCCAAGACCGAAATTCCTTGAGTCTCACAACAAAGGGGAATAAACCATTTCTCTTCCCCCTCCTCCTTCCCAGGTGTTCCCTCCCTGGGTTCCTGGAGAGATACACAGAAGCAAGCTCCGTGAATCTAAACAGAGGGATTCCACCCTCCCTATTTCCAGTCCTGGAAATAGGTACCGAGAGAGAGAGCCAAGCTCCCCCACACCCCTCTCCTTCACCCAGAGGGTATGCAAGGTCAGGCTAGTAAATCTAACACACACAGATTTCCCCCTGACTTCTTCCTCCCACCAATTCCCTGGTGAGCTACAGACTCAATTCCCTGGAGTTCCCCACTAAAGAAAAACTCCAACAGGTCTTAAAAAAGAAAGCTTTATATAAAAAGAAAGAAAAAAATACATAAAAATGGTCTCTCTGTATTAAGGTGACAAATACAGGGTCAATTGCTTAAAAGAAATATGAATAAACAGCCTTATTCAAAAAGAACACACTTCAAAACACTCCAGCAACTACACACATGTAAATACAAAATAAAAACCATATAAATCACTATCTTATCTTTTGTACTTACAACTGGAAAACAGAAGATTAGAAAAGCAGGAGGCAGAAAAATCCTCTCATAGCCGAGAGAGTACAGACAGAAGACAAAGAACAAAGAACTCAGACACAAACTTCCCTCTACCCAGATTTGAAAAAGTCTTGTTTCCTGATTGATCCTCTGGTCAAGTGTTTCAGGTTACTCCTTTCCAGGTAAAAGAACATTAACCCTTAGCTATCTGTTTATGACATGCCCCCCAAATTGCAGACAGTGGGGAAGCTCACTGGCGGCGATTTCCTCCTAGAACTTTACAATAAACAGGTTAATACAACACATGCACCTTTTTACATATACTACTAAGTATATAACTAACAGACTTTTACATTTTAAGAAAACTTTTTAACTACTGGATTCTGGGAAACTCTCACGGGAGAGAGCATCAGCTACTTTGTTAGAAGCTCCTGAGATGTGCTGAATTTCAAAATCAAAATCTTGGAGAGCTAAACTCCAACGAAGAAGTTTCTTGTTGTTTCCCTTGGCAGTATGAAGCCACTTTAGTGCAGCATGGTCAGTTTGTAGCTGGAACCGCCATCCTCAAACATATGGGCGTAGCTTTTCCAGGGCGTACACAATGGCATAGCATTCCTTTTCACAGACTGACCAGTGACTTTCCCTCTCAGACAGTTTCTTGCTGAGAAACACGACAGGATGGAAGTTGTGATCCGTTGCTTCCTGCATGAGAACTGCTCCTATACCACGCTCAGATGCATCCGTGGTTACTAGGAATGGCTTGTCAAAGTCCGGGGCCCTGAGTACAGGGTCATACATGAGCGTTTCCTTAAGTTGAGTAAAGGCCTTTTGACACTCATCAGTCCAGTTAACTGCATTTGGCTGGGTCTTTTTGGTCAGGTCGGTCAGTGGGGCAGCGATTTGGCAGTAGTGTGGTACAAAACGCCTGTAGTACCCGACCAAGCCTAAGAAGGATTGGACCTGTTTCTTTGACCTTGGGACAGGCCACTTATGGATAGCATCCACCTTGGCCTGTAGGGGGTTTATGGTTCCTCGACCCACCTGGTGCCCCAGGTAAGTCACTCTGTTTTGGCCTATTTGACACTTTTTGGCCTTAACAGTTAGTCCTGCCTGCCTGATGCGCTCAAAGACCTTTTCCAGGTGTAGTAGGTGTTCGGGCCAGGAGTCTGAAAAAATGGCCACATCATCGAGGTAGGCAACTGCATATTCTCCCAGTCCTGCTAGTAGACCATCTACCAGCCTCTGGAAGGTGGCGGGTGCATTTCAAAGCCTGAAAGGAAGGACATTGAATTCATACACCCCCACATGGGTGACGAATGCTGACCTTTCCTTGGCAGGTTCATCTAGCGGTACTTGCCAGTACCCCTTGGTTAAGTCTATTGTAGAGATGAACTGGGCACGTCCCAACTTCTCCAATAGCTCATCGGTGCGTGGCATTGGATAGTTGTCCAGACGAGTTACCGCATTTAGCTTACGGTAGTCCACGCAAAAGCATATTTCCCCATCTGGTTTGGGTACCAGAACCACTGGAGATGCCCATGCACTGGTAGATGAGCAGATTATACCCATCTGTAGCATGTTCTGGATCTCCCGTTCTATAGCAGCTTGGGCATGAGGAGACACCCGATAGGGTGGGGTTCTAATGGGGTGAGCATTACCTGTGTCAATGGAGTGGTATGCCCGTTCAGTCCGTCCTGGGGTGGCTGAGAACAATGGGGCGAAGCTAGTGCACAGCTCCTTGATTTGTCGCCGCTGCAGACGTTCCAGGGTTATGGAGAGGTTCACCTCTTCCACGCCACCGTCTTTTTTCCCGTCGTAGTAGACATCGTCAGGCCACTCAGCATCATCTCCCTGGACTGTAAACTGACAAACCTGTAAGTCTCTGGAATAGAAAGGCTTGAGAGAATTAACATGGTACACTCTGGGCTTTAGTGAGGAATTGGGAAATGCTATGAGGTAGTTCACAGTTCCCAGGCGCTCTTGGACCGTGAATGGCCCTTCCCATGATGCTTCCATCTTATGGGCCTGTTGCGCCTTCAAGACCATAACCTGGTCTCCTACCTTGAAGGAACGCTCTCTGGTATGTTTGTCATACCAGGCCTTTTGCTCTTCTTGAGCATCCTTTAGGTTCTCTTTAGCAAGGGCTAAAGAGTGTCGGAGGGTGTTTTGTAGGTTGCTTACAAAGTCCAGAACATTAGTCCCTGCAGAAGGCGTAAACCCTTCCCATTGCTGTTTCACCAACTGTAATGGCCCCTTAACCTCGTGACCATACACAAGTTCAAACGGTGAAAACCCTAAACTGGGATGTGGTACAGCCCTGTGGGCAAACAGCAACTGCTGCAACACTAGGTCCCAATTATTGGAGTGTTCATTGATGAATTTATGTATCATGGCCCCCAAAGTTCCATTAAACCTTTCCACCAGGCCATTGGTTTGATGGTGGTACGGGGTGGCAACCAAGTGGTTCACCCCATGAGTTTCCCACAGTTCTTTCATGGTCCCTGCCAGGAAATTAGATCCTGAATCTGTAAGGATGTCGGAGGGCCAACCTACCCTGGCAAAAATGTCTGTTAGGGCCAGGCACACAGTGTTAGCCCTGGTGTTGCCTAGAGCTACTGCTTCTGGCCATCGGGTAGCAAAGTCCACGAAAGTCAGGACGTACTGCTTTCCTCTGGGCGTCTTTTTTGGGAAAGGACCCAGAATGTCCACAGCTACTCACTGAAATGGGACCTCAATTATGGGGAGTGGCTGGAGAGGGGCCTTGACCTGGTCTTGGGGCTTTCCCACTCTTTGGCATATCTCACAAGACCGGACATACTTGGCAACGTCCTTGCCCATCCCCTCCCAGTGGAAGGACTTCCCCAACCAGTCCTTGGTTCAGTTCACCCCAGCATGGCCACTGGGATGATCATGGGCTAAGCTTAAGAGCTTCCCCCGGTACTTAGTTGGAACCACCAACTGTTTTTGCGGCTGCCATTCTTCCCGGTGTCCACCAGAAAGAATCTCCTTGTATAAAAGTCCTTGGTCTATAACAAACCGGGATCGATTAGAAGAGCTGAGAGGCGGTGGGGTGCTCCGTGCCACCGCCCAAGCTTTCTGAAGGCTGTCATCTCCTTCCTGCTCAGTCTGGAACTGTTCCCTTGAGGCTGGGGTCACCAGTTCTTCCTCAGACTGTGGACTTGGGCTTGGTCCCTCTGAAAGCGATGTAGGTGATGGGGTTGTTTCCGTTGCTGGTGAACCGCTCTCCGCTGGCGCACCTGAGGGTATTTCAGGCTCTGGCTGAGCCTTTTGGGTATGGCTGTCTGTTGCTTCTGCCAGTTCTGGCTCGCTGGCGCCCTCTGGCATTGAGTGTGAAGATGTGGTTGCACTTGCTGGTGCTGGTTGCTGTTCCAGTTCCGGGCCTGGGACTGGAGGCGCTGTGGCTGTTTCAGTGGTTGGCATGGAATCCGGGTCCACTACCTCTGTCTGGGTCTCTGGTAACACAGACGAGGCCCCTGTGGACGGCTCAGGAACAGGAATGGGTCTGGAAGCTTGCCTGGTTTGGCTATGTGTAACCATTCCCACTCTCTTGGCCCGCTTCACCTGGTTGGCCAAATCTTCCCCCAGTAGCATTGGGATAGGATAATTGTCATCGACTGCAAAAGTCCACATTCCTGCCCAGCCTTTGTACTGGACAGGCAGTTCAGCTGTAGGCAAGTCTACAGCTTGTGACATGAAGGGGTAAATTGTCACTTGGGCCTTTGGGTTGATGAATTTGGGGTCTACAAAGGATTGGTGGATAGCTGACACTTGTGCCCCCGTGTCTCTCCATGCAGTAACCTTCTTTCCGCCCACTCTCAAATTTTCCCTTTGCTCCAAGGGTATTTGAGAGGCATCTGGGCCTGGGGATCTTTTGGGTGATGGTGGTGTAATGAACTGCACTCGGTTGGCGGTCTTTGGGCAGTTGGCCTTGATATGTCCCAGTTCATTACACTTAAAGCATCTTCCATCTGATGGGTCACTGGGTCGAGGTGAGTTACTGGAGACTGGTGAGGTGGAAGAACAGGGCGTCTGTGGCTTTACTTGGGTTGTATGTGGGGTCTTTGGCTGTCCCCGGTTGTAGGGTTTATGGTCGGTTTGCCCCCTGGGGTATTCGTTCCCCTTGACAGTAGTTTTCTTGCTTTCTGCCACTTCCGTCCATTTGGCTCTAATCTCCCCCGCCTCCGTGAGATTTTTGGGTTTTCCGTCTTGTATGTACCGTGTTATGTCCTCAGGAACAACATCCAAGAACTGCTCCATTTGTATGAGGAGGTGCAGTTCTTCCAAGGATTTAACATTGTTTCCTGATATCCAGGCCTCATAATTTTTCCCAACGTAGTAGGCGTGTTTGGGAAATGACACATCTGGTTTCCACTTTTGGGTTCTGAAACGCCGACGGGCATGATCCTGGGTTATCCCCATTCTGTATCTGGCCTTGGTTTGAAAAAGTTTATAGTCGTTCATGTTCTCCTTAGGCATTTCAGCTGCCACCTCTGCTAAGGGTCCACTGAGCTGTGGCCTCAATTCTACCATGTACTGGTCTTCAGGGATGCTGTACCCAAGACAGGCTCTTTCAAAATTTTCTAAGAAGGCCTCAGTGTCATCACCTGCCTTGTAGGTGGGAAATTTCTTGGGATGTGGAACCATAATTGGTGAAGGGTTGTTAGGATTGGCTGGAGCATGTTGCTTAGCCTTTTCTAATTCCAGTTCATGTTTTCTCTGTTTTTCCCTCTCTTCACTTTCTTTTTCTTGTTTTTCCATTTCTCGGTGGTAGGCTACCTCTTCTGCTTGTTTCATTTTGTGGGCCACCTCTTCTTCTTGTAGTTTTCTGTGGTGGGCTGCATTTTTGGCTTCTTCTTGTTTTTGTAGCCTTTCCATCTCTTGTTTGTGAGTTGCCTCATCTCTGGCCATCTGTGTTCTGAGCAGTTCTATCTGTTTTTCCATTGCTTCGAGCTGTACTGCTTCTGGTTTTTGTGACATCCTGTTTTCTTGTGTTGGGGTGCCCTCCGGTGTTTTTTGTCTGAACTGCAGGTTCTCTGTTGCCTCCTGGGGTCTGCCTAGCAACAGTGCCTTTTTCCCTTTCTTCCTCTAGCTAATCTTTTAAATGTAAAGTAAACCAGAAAAACCACTTTATTAGCATGTGTATTGCTGGATACTTGTCTCACAATGGGAGTGCTATTGTGTCACAAAAGACCCTTTTGTCACAGCTTAATGGTTCCTTGCTTAATATGCAAGCCAAGACTGCAAGAGAGAGCAGAGAAAAAAAAATTCTCTCTGGTTCCTTTTAAAACCAAACTGTTTCTCTCTGCTTAAAAGCCCCTAGCAGAGAAAAGAAAAATATAATATTCCTACTGGCTTCTGGATTCTATCTTTCCCACAAACGCTGTCACTCAAGTCATAACATATTTCCTAGATTTGGACCTTAGAGTCCAAAATATGGGTGTTAGCATGAAAACCTCCAAGCTTAGTTACCAGCTTGGACCTGGTAAAGCTGCCACCACCCAAAAAATTAGAGTGTTTTGGGGCACTCTGGTCCCCCAAAAAACCTTCCCTGGGGACCCCAAGACCCAAATTTCTTGAGTCTCACAACAAAGGGGAATAAACCATTTCCCTTCCCTTCTCCCCTCCAGGTGTTCCCTCCCTGGGTTCCTGGAGAGATACACAGAAGCAAGCTCCGTGAATCTAAACAGAGGGATTCCACCCTCCCTATTTCCAGTCCTGGAAATAGGTACCGAGAGAAAGAGCCAAGCTTCCCCCCCACCCCCGTCCTTCACCCAGAGGGTATGCAAAGTCAGGCTAGTAAATCTAACACACATAGATTTCCCCCGACTTCTTCCTCCCACCAATTCCCTGGTGAGCTACAGACTCAATTCCCTGGAGTTCCCCACTAAAGAAAAACTCCAACAGGTCTTAAAAAAGAAAGCTTTATATAAAAAGAAAGAAAAAATACATAAAAATGGTCTCTCTGCATTAAGGTGACAAATACAGGGTCAATTGCTTAATAGAAATATGAATAAACAGCCTTATTCAAAAAGAACACACTTCAAAATGCTCCAGCAACTACACACATGTAAATACAAAATAAAAACCATATAAATCACTATCTTATCTTTTATACTTACAACTGGGAAACAGAAGATTAGAAAAGCAGGAGGCAGAAAAATCCTCTCATAGCCGAGAGAGTACAGGCAGAAGATAAAGAACAAAGAACTCAGACACAAACTTCCCTCCACCCAGATTTGAAAAAGTCTTGTTTCCTGATTGGTCCTCTGGTCAGGTGTTTCAGGTTACTCCTTTCCAGGTAAAAGAACATTAACCCTTAGCTATCTGTTTATGACACAAGGTCAGTAATAAAAAGATTAAATAAGATTGGTCCCAAAACTGATCCCTGAGGAACTCCACTAGTAACCTCCTTCCAGCCTGACAGTTCCCCTCTCAGTACGACCCATTGGAGTCTCCCCTTTAACTAGTTCCTTATCCACCTTTCAATTTTCATATTGATCCCCATCTTTTCCAATTTAACTAATAATTATCTTTGTGGAACCGTGTCAAATGCCTTACTGAAATAGAGGTAAAATAGATCCACTGCGTTTCCTTTGTCTAAAAAATCTGTTACCTTCTCAAAGAAGGAGATCAGGTTAGTTTGGCACGATCTACCTTTTGTAAAACCATGTTGTATTTTGTCCCAATTACCATTGACCTCAATGTCCTTAACTACTTTCTCCTTCAAAAAATTTTCCAAGACCTTACATACTACAGATGTCAAACTAACAGGCCTATAGTTACTCAGATCACTTTTTTTCCCTTTTTTAAAAATAGGAACTATGTTAGCAGTTCTCCAGTTGTACGGTACAACCCCTGAGTTTACTGATTCATTAAAATTCTTGCTAATGGGCTTGCAATTTCATGTGCTAGTTCCTTTAATATTCTTGGATGAAGATTATCTGGGCCCTCCGATTTTGTCCCATTAAGCTGTTTGACTTTGGCTTCTACCTCAAATGTGATAATATCCACCTCCATATCGTCATTACCATTTGTCATCCTTCCATTATCCCTAAGCTCCTCATTAGCCTTATTAAAGACTGAGGCAAAGTATTTATTTAGATATTGGGCCATGCCTAGATTAACCTTAACCTCCACTCCATTCTCATTGTTTAGTAGTCCCACTTCTTTCTTTGTTTTCTTCTTATTTATACGGTTATTGAACCTTTTACTATTGGTTTTAATTCCCTTTGCAAGGTCCAACTCTACATGTTTTTTGGCCTTTCTCACTTTATCCCTACATGTTTTGACCTCACTAAGGTAGCTTTCCTTGCTAATCCCACCCATTTTCCACTCCTTGTAGGCTTTCTGCTTTTTCTTAATCATCCCTCTGAGATGCTTGCTCATCCAGCTTGGTCTACAACTCCTGCCTATGGTTTTTTCCCCTTTTTTGGGATGCAGGCTTCTGATAATTTATGCAACTTTGACTTGAAGTAATTCCAGGCCTCCTCTGCCTTTAGATCCACAAGTTCTTCAGTCCAATCCACTTCCCTAACTAATATCCTTAATTCTTTAAAGTTAGCCCTTTTGAAGTAAAAAACCCTAGTCCCAGATCTATTATTGTTTATCCTTCCATCTAGTTTGAACTGAATTAGCTCATGATCACTCGAACCAAGGTTGTCCCCTACAACCA
This sequence comes from Gopherus flavomarginatus, assembly GCF_025201925.1. Taxonomy (NCBI): domain Eukaryota; kingdom Metazoa; phylum Chordata; order Testudines; family Testudinidae; genus Gopherus; species Gopherus flavomarginatus. The sequence continues at coordinate 161,913,559 of NC_066621.1, read as the reverse complement.
TTTCTTCTATGAGGTCCTCTACTCACCAAAACCAAATCTAAAATGACATCCACTCTTGTTGGTTCTTCAAGTACTTGGTGAAAAAATCCATCAGCTATCACATCCAGAAAAATCTGAGCCCTATTATTGTTACTAGCACTTGTCCTCCAGTCTATATCTGGGAAGTTAAAGTCTCCCATGATCACACAATTCCCATTAGTGTTTACTTCATTAAAAATATTAAAGAGGTCTCTATCCATATCCAAATCAGATCCCGGTGGTCTGTAGCACACCCCAAGCACTATCTCAGGGGAGGCTCTGGTAGCTTTCTTCCCAGTGTGATTTTTGTCCAGACAGACTCTGTCTTGTCCATTCCATCTCTTCTTATTTCTTTACAGTTAACCTCATCATTGATATACAGTGCTATTCCCCCACCTTTGCCTTTATTTCTGTCTTTCCTAAGCAGCACATAGCCTTCAATACCTGTACTCCAGTCATGACTACTATTCCACCATGTTTCTGTTCTCCATATAATGTCCGGTTTCACTTCCTGCACCAGTAGCTCTAGTTCCTCCATTTTGTTACCTAGGCTCCTTGCATTAGTGTACAAACATCTTAATTTTTGCTGTTTGGTTTCACTGACGTTCTTCTCCCAGTTAAGCACAGACATTCTACCACCAGTATCACCTATTAGACTGGTATCTACACTACCCTTCCTCCTTATGTCCATTCTTCTGCCCACAGCTGTATCCTCTCTTACTTTGTTTTCTTCCCTCTCAGTGTTAAATTCCGGCATGGAGATTACCTGGACATCTCCCAACCAAAATGCTAACTGTAACGGGAATTCCAAACCAAGGGGAAAGTCACTATTTTGACCGGGAGATCAACAAATGATCTTCGGTCTTCGACCCGGGTGCATTTATTTGTACAATAGGTTAAAGTGCACATAACAGGGTGGCCCAGGTGAAGGTGGCTACCATCGCTCCAGAGACCAAGTGGTTGCATGGCCTCCACAAGTCAGCAGCTTTAAACGGCTTCAGCTTTCATCGACTTGTTATCAGCCTATGACACCTCCTGCGGAAGCCATCCAACCTGCTTCAATGCACCCAGACATTTTCAACTCATTAGGTCAGTGTGTAACTCTGAGAGACCCTGGTTGTTGGCAGGCAGGATCGAATCTGGGACCTCTGGAGCTAAGTGCATGAGCCTCCACTGCGTGAGCTAAAAGCACATGACTTTTCAAAGCCACATGGCAGTTAGCTAAGACCGTAGAGCAGACTCAGTAATCTTCCTCTAAGTCATCTCGGTGCCACTAGATGGGACAGAACACCACACCCAGAAGGTGTGTGGGTTACATACTTCCCCTAGCTGAGGAATTGCATCCTGAGCTTCAGAGACTTCTCAGTTGAAATCCCAGATGAGCCCCCACTTGTAATGCTGACAGACCCCAGTCATCAGTGGATGGGATCAAACCTGGGACCTGTGGAGCTAACTGCATGAGCTAAAAGCCACATGGAGCTTAGCTAAGGCTGTAGATCAGACTCATGAATCTCGCTGAGTGGTCTCAGTGGCACTAGCTGGGACCAAACACCACAGCTAGATGGTGTGTGGGTTACAAGTCCTTTCAGACCAAACCCTCCATGGCCATCTCAGAAATCAATGTAGCCAAAAGCAGAGTGTGCAGAATGGCCTTGTGCAGGGATCAGTACCAGCACCAGACCTTTTAAACTTATATGTAAGTGATGTGCCCAACATGACAGTTCATTCATGCCTACAACTGGCATGACCCAAGCCATGACACTCAAGAAAGTGGAAGAAACCCTTAATGCTGGTCTGATGAGAATGGAAAACTATTTTGGGTATTGGCAGCTCAAACTCAATCCATCAAAAATGGTGCCGTCAGCTCCCCATCTCAGCAATTCTGAAGCTAAGAGGATGCTAAACATAAACTTCTGTCACAAGGCAAGAAAGCCACCCACAACCTTAACCCCTGCTACCTAGGAGTCTCTCTCAATGCAGCCTTAACCTGTTAACAACTGAAGCAGGTGAGTCACAAAGTGAAGAATTGCATCAGTTGCATCCAAAAACGAGCAGGTTCTCATGGGGCTTCTGATGCTTGAAGGCTACAAAGAGCAATGCTGGCTTTAGTTTATTCCATGGCCAAGTATTGCACACCTGTTTGGGGATGAATCTCGCACACAGAAGTCTTTGATATCCAGCTAAATGCAGCTCTGAGACTTGTTACTAACACCCTGATGTCTACTCTACTGTCTTGGCTTCCAGTCCTTGCAAACATCCTTCCCCAACCTCGCAGTGAGAGATAGCTACATTGCACAAGTACAAGAAAGCTCTCACTAGCCAACAGCTCCTGCTCCATGAGAAACTTACTCACCTGCCTTGCACCCACCTTAAGTCCCGCTGACCATTCTAGGGGGCTGGATAAGCTGTTCTGTCATCCACCTTCAACGCAACAGACACCTAGCAGATACAATGGGCAAACTGTGATGTGAATAAGTACCTCCCATACATGTTCCCACCACTGAACTGCCTTATTTCTTGCTCTGCTGAAGATAGTGGACCACCATCAATGGTATTAGGACGCTACGTGGCAGATGTGTGCACAGATGGAGAATCCTAGGCACAGATGGAGAATCAAGGATTTGCTACCCTGTGAATGTGGAGACCTCCAGACCATTGAGCACATTGTGAACAAGTGCCTCGTATTTCATCCCCAAGAGATCTGGCAAAGGTACTATCGGTGTCTCCTGAAGGTACTATCGGTGTCTCCCATCCCCTTGAATGGATTTCAAACCTTTCTTTTCACTTGTGAACGTTGTTATTTCCATGAGAATGAAGCAAGCCATGGGAAAGGCTATGCACGTGGTACATTTCTCAGAGCGTGACAGCACATGGAGAAAATGTGTTGCTGTGCAGCGGCCCTCCCTGACGCTCCTTCACCCTCTCCCACCCTTGTGATGTGGCGGCTGTAATTTAAAACCTAGTGGGATCTTGATTGTCTCAAAATGGACTGAAAGGGTTATTCCAGCTGTCTGTATTTCTTAAGCTGAAAAGGGACAAATTCAGTGAATAATTAAGAGCATTAGCCAGTTATGGAATCACTATATGAAGGATCAAAGGTCTGGACCCAACTTCAAAACTGAAAGAAACTCCCACAAGCCCTAATTGTGTTATACAGGATGAGGCAAACAATGGGATTGTTACAGATAGGGCAACTGTTCTCAGTACAAACTGTGTATCCTGACGGGAACAAAGAAAACACCTTTGTGTTTTAGAATCCTTCAAGTTAAGGATGTACTGTACCTGCCAAACCCAACATTTGCCCACAGTAATGCTTGATAATTGCTTCTAAACCGAGGTATTTCCATGGGCAATCACCAAAACTGCCTGTACAAACTGCTGGTGGAATACAGGAAAAGAGGGGGTTGTAAATGTGACTAAGGACACGTTGCACAGCTTCCCTAGAGTGTGGCCCTTTTCAAAATTATCCTCTTAATATTTATTTCAATGTTTTTGCCAAACTATGTACTTCAGTATTTATAGATGTAAGAAACTAACAAGTCCAGTGCGGATCAATGCTCTCAGTCCCCTGGTATTTCAGTTCTGGGCTTTTCCAGAAGTAAATTGAAAAAAAAAAAAAAAAAAGGAGACTTTGAGATGTATGAAAATGTGCATTTGGGACTAAAATAAGATCACAAAATTCATTTACCCTATAATCTTAGGCAAATGTGAGGCCAGGTCCCCAGAGTTGGAGACAAGTGCAAAGCAATTCATATTTGAATATAGATTAAATTTTGTTTGCTTAACTTGATAAGGGGAATTTTTCGTTCTCAGTTTTGAAAGACATGCATAGACAATTTTCAAAATTGACTGGCTAATTGCTTCAAAGTCAGAAAGCACAGAAGTTGAGAGCTAAATCTAATAAAGAATTGTGTAATAAATTATTAACAACTTTCTCATTCTCTTATATTATCATAGATATAATGTATCCAAAATATACATTTCTAGTGTATTCTGAGAACTAAAATATATAGAATGGGGGAAAAAAACTTGAAGTAACATTATGGCTGAGTTTTTAAACACATACATTTAAGAGATTTAAAGCTGCAATTCAGTCATAACTGGAACTCACTGCATGGCATACACATAGATAGTGGTTTGTATCATTATAAAGAGCAATTTGTCTGTGCAGTGATGTTGAGTTATGAGATGAGGATTATCCTGTGAAAGGTTCAAATTTTAGTACATGAAATGACGTGACAGGATCATGGGCCATCCTCTCTGCTGGTGTAAAATGGCACAGCTCCATTGAATACAGTCGATGGGCACAGAAGAGGGCCCTTCTCTATATCGACTCAGATCTAACTGACCGCAGTATGAAAGTGGTCACTTCTGTATATGACATTCTGCACTCAGATACATGCACTTATCAGTACACAGGGGATGGCATTCACATCCTTCAAGGGCCCTGGCTGGGGTTTTTAGGATGTTAACATTAGTATTGCAATAATGCCCCATATTAATAAATGCATTTAGCTTCTTTATTAGGGAAGAAAGAGGGGCTGGTGCCTTTGTTTGCAACTGCAGATACAGGGAGACTGTGTGTTCCCATGTGGGATATGTCTGTTTCCTATTCTGCTGAGTACTTTGGTCCCCTGAGGTGCTGTGTCAAAGCCTTGGTGCAGTGCCTTCTTGAGGCACATGAAACAGTGCGTTATTCAGGGATATCACCCTACTTCAAACCAAATGTGGAAAGTATCAGGGGGTAGCCATGTTAGTCTATATCCACAAAAACAACAAGGAGTCCAGTGGCACCTTAAAGACTAACAGATTTATTTGGGCATAAGCTTTCATGGGTAAAAAATCCACTTCTTCAGATGCATGGAGTGAAAATTACAGATGCAGGCATTATATAATGACACATGAAGAGAGTGGAGTTAGCTCACAAGTGGAGAACCAGCACTGACAGGGCCAATTCGATCAGGTTGGATGTAGTCCACTCCCAACAATAGATAAGGAGGTGTCAGTTCCAGGCGAAGCTGTCATAAACAGATAGCTAAGGGTTAATGTTCTTTTACCTGTAAAAGGGTAACAACAGTAACCTGAAACACCTGACCAGAGGACGAATCAGGAAACAAGACTTTTTCAAATCTGGGTGGAGGGAAGTTTTTGGGTGTGAGTTCTTTGTTCTTTGTCTTGTGTCTGTGCACTCAGCTCTGAGAGTGATTTTTCTATCTCCAGGCTTTCTAATCTTCTGTTTCCAAGTTGTAAGTACAAGGATAGTAAGACAATAGGTTTATATTGTTTTTTTTTGTATTTACATGTGTGTAGTTGCTGGAATGTGTTAAATTGTATTCTTTCTGGATAAGGCTGTTTATTCATTTTTTTCTTTTAAGCAATTGACCCTGTATATTGTCACCTTAATACAGAGACTATTTTTAATGTCCTTTTTCTTTCTTTTTATATAAAGCTTTCTTTTTAAGACCTGTTGGAGTTTTTCTTTAGTGGGGACTCCAGGGAACTGAGTCTGCAGCTCACCAGGGAATTGGTGGGAGGAAGAAGTCAGGGGGAAAATCTCTTTGTGTTAGATTTACTAAGCCTGACTTTGCATACCCTCTGGGTGAGGGGGGTGAGAGAGATTAGATCTCTCTGTACTTGTGTTTCCAGGACTGGAAGCAGGGAATCTCCTAGGGTCGTCCAGGGAAGGGAGCCTGGGAGGGAGTAACAAGGAAACAAAGGGAGGGGGTTATTTCCCTTTGTTGTAAGACTCAAGGCATCTGAGTCTGGGGGTCCCCCAGGGAAGGTTTTGGGGAGACCACAGTGAGCTAGGCACTGTATAATTCCTAGCTGGTGGCAGCAATACCAGGTCCAAGCTGGTAACTAAGCTTGGAGGTTTTCATGCTAACACCCATATTTTGGACGCTAAGATCCAGATCTGGGAAGAAATGTTATGACATGGTGTGCAGCGTTGTGGGAAAGATAGAATCCAGAAGCCAGTAGGAATATTATATTTTATTTTTCTCTGCTAGGGGCTTTTAAGCAGAGAGGGTTTGGTTTTTAAAAGGAACCAGAGAGAATTTTTTTTCTGTTCTCTCCTGGCAGTAGCTTGCATATTAAGCAAGGAACTATCAAGCTGTGACAAAGGGTCTTTTGTTAGACAATAGCACTCCCATTGAGAGTCAAGTACCCAGCACAATACACATGCAAATAAAGTGGTTTTTCTGGTTTATTTTACATTTAAAAGATTACCTAGAGAAAAAAAAGGCACTGTTGCTAGGCAGACCCCAGAAGGCAACAGAGAACCTGCATTTCAGGCAGTAAACACCAGAGGGCACCCCAACACAAGAAAACAGGAACCATGACTTCCAAGGAGAAAAGGGAGGCAGAAGAACAAATCAAAGAAGCAGACCACAGGCGACAACTGGAAAAAAGAGAAAAAGATGTGGAGCTGAAAGAAAAGGAAGAAAACATCAAACTGGCAACCTACAAAAGAGAACAAGCAGCCAAAGAGGCAGCCCACAGAAGGAAACAAGAAGAATAAGAGATGGCCCACAGAAGGAAACAAGAAGAAGAAGAGGTGGCCCACAGAAGGAAACAAGAAGAAGAAGAGGCAGCCTACAGAAGACAGATAGAACTCCAGAGGGAGACCCACCGACAGGCCATGGAATTAGAAAAGGCTAAGCAACAAAACACAGCCAATCCTAACAACCCTGCGCCAATGATTGTTCCACAGCACAGGAAATTTCCTACCTACAAGGCAGGTGATGACACCGAGGCTTTCTTAGAAAATTTTGAAAGAGCCTGTCTTATTTAACAACTACCAATCAAGTATTAACACGCAAGAGTCTTTATCTAAATGTGTATAAAAGGTTTTTAAAATTTGTGTAAGACAAAGTCTTTTATACCAAGATACAAGCTCTCCTTTTTTCTGCAAAATAAAGCATTTTTCCTTATCCCTGTCAGGCTGTTATTGGCTCTCAGCTAGGCAGACCTGATATTTCAGTAACATATAGGATCTTATTATTCCCCATGCTCTATCTCGATTTTTTAGACTTGCGATCTGGTCACCCTACCAGAACACAAGAGACATAGCAGGTCATCTTGCCATCCCTAGAAAGCAGGACTGTTCCCTGGGTGTAGTTTCTAGTGCTCTGTTAAACCTAGTTTCATAACAACATTAAAATATCCTTTAGCATCAGCTTCTGGAGAGAGTATTGGTTTTGAAGTTTAGGCAGAAATCTTAGTTGTCTTTGTAGATTGTAAGAGCTCCTGGGCCTGGGCTGTGTACTTAGCTATGCTAGTACAGTGCCTGACCCTTAGTGGAGTCCCAATCCGCACTGGAGACTTTGGGCAATATTGCAATATAAATATTTATTAACATTAACAAATCCCCTGCCATCATAGAGCTGTGGCTTTAGGAGAAAATGTTAACATGTCATGCTGGCTTGAGCCAGTGGAGGCTCATTTTTGTAATGCTGCCAGCTGGATGCAGTTCATTGGGATCTGCAATAGACTGGTGCGTCAGTCCCCCTTAAGCCAGCATCTTATAAAAGCACATTCGTTAAAGCCTGGCTGGCGCTGTGTAGCATGCAGGTGTGGTGATCTACCCTCATTGCAAGTCCATAACGATTCCCAGCACCTCAGGGAGATGTGAGTACTCAGGGGCAGAACCCCGAAGTCTGAGACACATATTTAAGGGAAGCAGTATGCTGTTCTGAAAGTCAGACATGGAGTTACAGGCTTGCTAGGCAAAAAAGTTCTCATTTCCCACAGATCCTTAGCCACATCAAAGGTGTTCACTTGGCAGGTTGAGTTATCCTAGTGCTGTCAGAGACCTGGGTTTTCTGCACAGGATGCGGGGATGGCAAGAAGGATGTTCAGATATGGCCCCGTAATGTGGACACACCCACACTGTGGGTGGGTGATGAGCTTCAAGCAAGAGACAGGCCCTCGGTGGGCCAGGGAGACACTCAGGCATTAGGGAGAATGATGGAGGCAGGAGACAGAGACAAGAAAAGAAGCTGATGGGTGCTCTATTGGGTGTGACCAGCAAAGGTGCATCTTCATCCACATCCTTATTATAGCAACCACTTATATTGGCACAGCACAAGAACAAGAGCCCGTCCTTTACACCTTGGTACAGTCCTTTACTGCGATGTTACCAGCATGGCAACCCTGCATCACAAACCATGAGCCAGTCCCCTAAGGCATGGGATGGTCAAATATACTCTGCCTGGGGTTCCTTGTGTTTGCACTTCTGGGTTTTTAGACTTTAGGTTCACATTTTGAAGCTTTTCTTTGCAAACTCAGTTTGTTAGTAGCAGGAGTTAGGAACTTATGTTAAAAAAAATGAAAGCTGAGATTCTCTCATAATCACATGACACTGGGGCCTTAAGAAAAAAACACCAAATATCCTGAGACTCACGATAAAACTGCAAACGTTACCAGCACTGTGTTGCTTACGCCACTATTTTCATTACCTCCGCATGTGTGTTAGAGTGTTCGGTGCAGTCTGCTTTCACATGCCTTCAGGGCTTATCCAAGTCCTGTTCCTGATGCAGTGTCCTGTTGAACAAACCTCACGCCCAGTGACTTCTCTCCCATTCGGCAATGTGCACCACATGCAGCTAGAGACCCGTCACACTGCCCCATCTCTAGCTCAGAGATGGCAATGGGGCACCACATGGGTCTCTCCACCTACACAGAGCCCTGGATTGGTCCCTTAGTTCTTTTGATGACAATGTCATGCTGCCGATGTGAAGTGTTGACATTTCTTCAAGCTTACCCCTCACTGCAAGTCGACAGGGCATGTTACCACCTTCCACGGGAATCCCAGCTGTGTATAAACTTTACTTAACTTAAAGGAATAAATATCACATCCACTTTTTGGCTGGCACAACAGATGACAAAGAAGAGGCATGACCCCCTGACTTGGCCACTAGTCTGGGACAAGAGTAGGTCAGGAATTTTTCCATGAGATATTTTGGCATCCGTGATCAATTTCAATATTTTCAAAACAAACAATTTGGATTTCGATTTGAATTTTCATTAAGAATTTCAGCTAACTATATTTAAAAATTTTAAAGGCCTAAGTGGAAAGGAAATGTTTCGACTGACCTCAACTGAAATTTGGGTGGCGGGGAGGAGGGCAGGGATTGTCAGTCCATGAAAATGTTTGAGATTTTAACTTTTTGTCCTGATTCAGGATGGAATTTTTTTTGAAATCTCAAAAATGTTCCTGTGATGGGAAACCCATCTTCCACCCAGCTGTGTCTCGGACTTGGGGGCCTGGGCTTAATCACTGTCCCAGCACACAGATTCTGCGTGCCCTTGGGCAAGTCGTTTAGCCTTTCTGTGCCTCAGCTCCCTATCTATAAAATGTGGATGGGAGTCCTGGCCTACCCCAGGGGTGTTGTGAGGCATTCAGAGACTACATAGGTACTTGAGATAGACAGACAGTAGAATACACACTTCGGTGTTTTACTACAGAACACTGACGGGGGGGGAGGGGGATTAACATTACACCATGCCAGTCGGGAGTCTTTGATTGCACCTTAATACATCCTTCAACTTCACTGTAGCTTCACTACCACAAGACTAATGTAAACTAAACAGGGCATATTTTTGCCAGGGAAGAGACTAAATGAGCTACAGTCTTGGCTCATAGAACTTAACCACTGTTTGGATAAATGGACGGGTCTCTCAAAGCCAGTGTGAGCAATGGCAGCATCCACTTAATGTTATTGTTCTCATATATGAAAAAGAATCAATGAATAAAATGAGGAATTCAGGCCAGACTGTCTAAGCAGAAGGCATGGTATGAAAGATTTGCAGTCACTGTTAAACCTTGTGATAAGGATTTTGATACTGATATGAAACCTTGTGATAAAATAGATTATGTGCAATTTTGGGGAAAAGCCTTTGAACATGCTAGGAATGGTAACTGGGACAACCTGTAATGTTAAGAAACCTTCTGGTAATCCTGCTTCTCAGCTATTACCTGTAAAGAGACTTAAAGCTTATCACAGTAGAGAACCATAATGAATATGGACTACTGTGTGGAAGGAGAAACGGAGGCACACCCCTTCCAGGCCTTCTTGGCTTTATTGGCTGGATGCCAAGATACGTACACACTGGAAATCTTTAATAAAGCTAATGTCAAAAAATACATATAATACATTGCAGGGCTGCCCGGGGTGGGAGTCAGGCAATTTGCCCCAGGGGCCCCCATGAGAATATAGTATTCTATAGTATTGCAACCTTTTTTTATGTAAGGGGCCCCCAAAATTGCTTTGCTCCAGGCCCCCTGAATCCTCTGGGTGGCCCTGATACATAGCTTGGGAAAAGAGTGTCTGTACATCTGGGTAAAGTGCTTAGATTATCCACAAATGTAAAGTTAGTTTTTAAAAGTCACATGATACATAGAGTACATAATTGGCAGTAATCCAAATTTAGGTGAACAGATTTAACAATACAGCTTAGATATTAGAATCCGAGTGTTTGGGTACATCATTCATGAAAAGTTGTACAGAGATTTCATTGTGGAAAGCAAAATATACCAATGAGTGGAGATTGTCCCTTAGTAATTGAGAATTAGGTAGGTTGTCCATTTAGAAAATACAGTCCATGAAGAAAACATTTTAATTATTTTCCTGACTGTGCGTCTACACTGAGTTAACACCAGTGAGGAAAGCTGAAGTGTTCACAATGATGCAAAAGTACAAGGAGAGGCTTTCTAGCAAGAACTGGGAATTACGTTGTTAAAACTTGAAAGGACCATGACACACACTGCCTTCAAGGCAGTCAGTGACTAGCCCTGTTGCAGTGAACTTAGGCGGATGTGTGGGACTCCGTACCTCAAAGCAGCACCCTGAAACCCTCATATTCATCAGTGTCATATAATTATGATATGTTTCATACAAAGCATGCCATGTAAGATATCATATGAAAGGTCATGATCTGCTGAAACCTGTTTTTCTGTTCAAATATGTATATTGTTGGCATGTATCAAGTTAAGGGATTTTGCGTATGGTTGTTACTGAATTATGCTGTAAATTTGCTAGCACATACAAAGTACCCCCGCCCGGGAGGGTGTTCAACGACTGTTAATTACCAGGGGTATTGTAATCAAGGGATTTATAATTCAATGAGGGCTGCCCAAGCACTACACACTGGGGATTGCTCAGCTCTATGACTCAAAATTGCACAATATCACACCACAGGGATTGCTCAACTCCGCGAAGCCTCCAGGACATGTCTGGGCAAATGTCTTCTAGGCACATGGATTAAGGATATAAAATAGGGGACACTGGCAGGTTGCCTTTGCCTTTCTCCTCACTCACCTACGCTGGAAGCAACAAGAACAACTGAGAAAACAAAGACTTCAACTGTGGAGACTGGTCCAGGATTCAGGGAGAAGTTTGTGTATTAAGAACTGTAGCAATCCAATGGGGTAAGAAAATTACTTCATCTAAATACTGCCTACTGTAATAATGTTTAAGATTTAGATTTTTCTTTTATTTTCTTCTGACCTTTTTATGCCTACCACTGAAAATCACTTAAAATCTAACTTTCTGTAGATAATAAAACTGTTTTATATTTTACCTAAAAGAGTGTGTTTTGGTTGAAGTGTGTGGAAATCTCAGTTCAGTTCACCAAGGCTGGTGCGTGTCCTCTCCACATTGACAGGGATCAGACTGGGTCATAAACTGGTCAGGCTTTTGATCAGGGCAGGACGGTACAGCTCTGGGGTGCAAGGTGGGGGGAATTGGCTGGTGCCTCTCTCTGTGTTTTTCATGAGTGGCTCTGGGAGCATTCATGCAATCTACCTGGGTGTGGGCCTCCACATGCTGTTGTGCTGAGTTATAACAGTGCCTGGAGGGGGTTGCTCTTTAGCAAAGCACTATGAGAGACAGCCAGGTTGGAGAGTTAAGGGGGCACAGAGATACCCCAATTCCAGGTTGTACCCTGAGGATCCCATCACAATAAGGAATGTCACCCATCCAAATGACTTTGTGGGAGGGGATACAAACCCCATTTCAAAGGTTTTGCTTTCAAGTTTCAGATAGTTCACTGTTTAATAGCTTAGATAAATGCACCCTAGTCAGTGATTTCATCCTGGATGCTCTCCTTTATTTTGTGTATTGACAAAGGCTGCACTGCAATTTGCTATTTACAGTATCCTGTACACGTCTGTTACCATGGTAGCACAATCAAAGCCAAACTATCTAAACCCCTTCAGTTTTTAAAACCTCAATCGTGTTTTACAGGAATGATTAACTATATATGACAACCTTGTTGATATTTTCTTTTTTTTGGTAGAGATTTCTCCAAAGAAACCCTGGAGGAAAAAAGCAATTGACTAATGCTGGGTTGTCAGAGAGCTGTAATTATTTTCTGTGAGACTGAATGGAGTGCAGCATTAACTTGCTTCTCACGCAGCTAGAAAGAAGGACACTAGTGGACAAATTGGCTTTTTTATAATAACAAAAAAAACCCCAGACAATGCCCTTTCATTAAGCCAGACCAGAGTCAGGGTTTACAGAGTATTTCAGAATGTGAGCGTGGCTCCATCCTTGTGTGCTTTGGGGTGGGAGCACAAACTCTTACAGGCATATTTCCAATTTTCCAAGAGTAAACTGGCTCCTTGGAGACTTTCTCCAGAGAAATGTGACTGAATTCTCATGGATCTGGAACTTGGTTGACTCCCGAGTTTAAAAGCAGGAGATACTTTCTCCACAATCTCTGCTCTGCCCGATGATAGCGACAAGGAAGCCACGTGATTGTATTCTTGAAGCTGTGGAGCTCGGCTGACCATATCTCCCACTTGGGCCAGGACAGTCCCTTTTTTAAGCCTTGTCCCAGCCATCCCAACTTTTTTGGTGAAGTCAGGCATTTGTTCATCAGTTGGCAAGAGCAAATGGGACAAATGCCCAGTTTTGTCAAAAAAGTGGGAGCGACCCCTGGTGGGGATGGGGGAACATGCAGGCAGAGATGGGAGAGCAGCCTTGCCAGCCCTGAGAGCAGGGGAGAGCGGCTTGGGCTGGGCCAGCCCCATAAGGGAGTAGACAGAGGGTGGGGGGCCTTGGGCCAGCCTTGTGCGGTGTCCCGTTTTCCCTCTGGGAACATATGGTCACCCTGTTTGTAGCTGAACCAAAACCCCATGACTGTGTTAGATTCAGGCTTCTCCGGGAAGCAAAGGGCAGCCCCACATTTTTCAGCAGGTAGGGGCGATACACTGATGCACTTGGCTTGATTCTCTGCCCTCAGCTGCCTTTTGCTCTCGTCAGGGCAGGCTCCAGCTTTTCTGCTGCCTCAAGCAGGGAAAAAGAAAAGAAAAGAAAAGAAAAGAAGATGAGTGGCTGCACTTCGGCAGCAGCTCAGTCACACAGCTTCTTCTGCAGCACTTCGTCTTTGAGCTGCCGCCGAATTGAGAGGGAGGATCCGCTGCCGAAGAGAGGGAATGAGGGACCCACTGCCGAATTTCCACTGAAATCATGAATGCGCCGCCCCGATACCGGCCGGAGTGCCACTCCTTTGAATTGGCTGCTCCAAGCACCTGCTTGCTATGCTGGTGCCTGGAGCTGGCCCTGGCTCTCGTGAGGCTAGTGGCACTAAGCATTTCCCAGGCGCTGTCCAGCCCTTCACACCACAGGCCCCCAGTTTTGTGAGTGTGAGGCTGCCCCTGCCCCCAGAGTATCCCTGTCCCTCTCCCTCCCAGAGACTCAAGTTACCCAACATGCAAACGCAGAGAGGGCAGCGGGTACCTGGGTGAGCGGGCACCGTAACGATGCAACTCCCAAGGGCAGAGTCCTGGAGCTGGAGCTGCTGGCACATGGCTGCCGTCTCTAGCAGCAACCCACCTCTGCAACCCTCTTGCAATCATTGCTCTCCTGGGGCTGGAGTCAGGCAGCTCAGCCCAGAGGAGTGGGCAGGACCCACCAGGAGGAGACGGAGCCAGCCTGCCAGGGATGCTCCTTGCTTCAATGGATTCCTAGTGAGCCTCCAGCTGTTCTCCTCTGTCAGGCCTGCATGCTGCTCCGGAGGTGAACCTGGGATGGGAACCGGGTCCCCTGCAGATAAGAAGGGTGCACTGCAGTTCAGATAGAGACACCCGCAGCCATGCGGCCAGGAGCAGGGGCGCACGGAGCTAGCCACACAGGTGCATCTCCCCTGGAAGATGAGCCACCCAGGCATCAGAGTGTCAGTGTTAGGGCATCGCCCCATTGTAACTGCATCTACAGAGATGAAGTTCTTCCCCAGTCAAGACAAGCTCCAGGATCTGCCCAAAGCAGCCTCTTGGGACCTCAAAACGAGAGAGGGAAAATAAATAGTTACAATTATAAATTGTTACAAAGTTCTGAACAAAGCAGTGAGAGGCTGGGGGAGCAGGAGCTGAACATGAAATGCAAATGAGCAATACCAGGCTCTCAGGCTGAGGGTGTTTCAGTGAGTCGCAATCTCTCCTGCTGAGTTACACCATTGTCACATTATCCAGATAAGACAGCGGCCTGAGTCCGCCCGCACTTCACACAAACAAACTGGGAGCTGTGGGTCTGCGTTGATGCATTATGACCCATTTCTGGAACTAAGGGCAGTGCACAAGTCCGATGACCCTTGCTGAAGTTTGGATAGCCACCTCGCTGCTTTGAAGCTGATAGGAATTTTTTGAATAACTTCTAGTTGTGTAAGTTGCCTGAGTGTCTTATGAAACAGATTTCTTTTTCTAGAGATTTCTGGTCATTTCTGCTCCCCGTAAGAGCAGAAATTGTGTAACAGCAGATCGCGTTGCCAGGATTTCTGTTCTTTCTTCCCAGTAGAGCTGTTCAAATAATAGATTTTTCAGTTTGCTGGTTGAACAGAAAAAAGATTTTCCATTTTCTCTGCAAAACGAGTGATGGTGGCACCCGTTGGACCTGCTAGCCCTGTGGTCAGCACACTCACCCAGGAACAGGGTGTAGGAGATACAGGATCAAGTCCCCACTGGACCTGAGTCCAAGCAGGGATGTGAACCAGGGTCTCCCACCTCCTACACAAGTGCCCTGTGCTCTGGGCTTTGCGGTATTCTGGAGTCAGGCTTGCTCAATATCTCCACTTTAGTCCTTGAAGAGCAAGTGAGAATGACTCTATGGTGTCTAACTTGTGGTTAGGGCACTCACCTGCGGTGGGAGGCGGGAAACAAAGGGCACAGTTGCCTCCCGGTCCCTGCTGCAATGGACTCTTGTTTATTCCAAGCTCCCTGCTGTGCTTCCTGTCCTCAGCCTCTGTCACCCATTTGGTCCTTGGTGAGGATTGCAAATTTTCAAATCATAGGGGAAGTGTGGTTGGAAGAGCCATGCACAGGCACAGGATGAACTTGCTGAACGGAGAGAAAATGGCCAACTCTTCATAGCAAATGGAGAACATATGTTCTTCCACATGCAGGCGGATAATCGACAATAAGGGATATGATCCCTTTCCCTCCTCTCAACTGCAGCCAAGGACAAAGGGCTTGGACTTGTCATTGCTTGAAAACAAAATAAAGCAAACTCCACGTCCCCATCGAGAGGGGGAGGGGGCTCCTGGAGGAGATGTGCCCTTTGTAAATTGTTTGTATTGCAGTAGCACAGAAAAGCTCAACCAGAACTGAGGTCCCCTTGTGCTAGGGGCTCGACAGGCACACTGAGAGACTGGCCCAGCCCAAAGAGCTTTTATTCCAAATAGGCAACACAGGCCCAGGGTGGGAAGGGAAACTGAGGCACAGAGTGCTGAGGTGACTTGCCCAAGGTCACCCTGCAGGTCAGGTCAGTGGCAGAGGCAGAAACAGAAGCCAAGTCTCCTGCCTCGCAGCCCAGAGTTCTGGTCACTCGACCACACTGCCTCGCTGCAGGCACCGAATGTCAGTGGAGACGCGCACTGGCAGCAGTGGGAAGCCGGCTGTTGGCCTCTGTGGGTGATAGATTGGCTCCTGGATGGGTTGGGGCTGGGCCAGCCTAGGAATATGGCAACAGTTATTGTCTGTGATGAAGCCAATAAAGCTGCTGCGATCCTGACATTTGCTGTGGAGAGGGCCCTGCCAGGCAGAGACGGCAATGACCACACGAGGACCCTGTCCTTAGGCATGTCTGGGCCTCACCCAGGCGGTTGCCATTGCTCAGTTCCCCACCTGAGGCCGCGCCAAGCAGCTTGTGATTGTCTGGTCCTTCCTCGCCCTGAACGCCATGGCTAGCACTGGCCCCACAGAACATCACAGCCACATCGAGAGCCAAGTGAGGGTCCTTCCCCCTGCCCACCACCCCAGCGGGGAGATGCCAGGGACTCACTATCAGTCACAGGCACTTGTCTGATTCCTGCTTCTGTCCTGGAAGTGCACAGAGCAAGCTGGTGGCCTGCAGCCAAGGGGCAAATGGGAGCCCTCTCGCCCCAGGGAACCCATTGTGCCTGCCCCGAGCTCTCGGCCCCACCAGGCCAGTGCTCTGCCTGGTCTCTCCTGTGGCAATGCATGGAGCCATCAGTGTAAACTTGAGTGCATGCGGGGAGTCAGACCTAACTGTGCTTTGCTTTTCAACAGGGATACATGATTAAGGACTTGCCTACACAGGGAAATATGCCAGCAGAACCACAGCAACTTTGTAGCACTACGCTGGTCTTGGTACAACTCCCCAATTGCTCTACAAACTGTATAAACAAACCCTGAAAACGGCACTTTGCCTGCTGAAGAGGAGTGGTCACTTGGGGAAGTGTCGCACATCACTGTAGTCCTCTAGTTCTGCTGGAACATTTCTGCATGTAGACTGACCCCAACAGAAATGGTAAGTTAGATGATGCAGACTGGGTCTTCTTGGGAGATGGAGCGACTGTGGAGAATAATCTGTATGCACCCCCATCTATGCTGCAGCTTTATGCCATGTGGTATGCTGGCTAGGCTGTGCCGTGCAATGTGCGAACTGTAGGAAGCACTGGCAAGTTTGGATGCTTTCCCACCCTATAGAATATTTTCGTATGAACAGCACAGTCCTGCAGGTGCCAAGGTTTTGCAGATGAGTAGAATGATGGGATAGCTTTCAATGGAGGAGAGCCTATTTCCGTGAGGGCTTTGCTCTTAAATAATCCTATGACTTACTGGGCTGTGCACAGAAAGAAGGAAATGAACAAGGCATGGGGCTGTTTGCAAGTTGAGGCCAATAAATCTTGTTTTCAAGGAAGAGTCTGAAATGTGGGTGAAACATTCAAGTAACAGTGTTCCTTTGGAGCAATATGTATAAAAAATTAATTGCATCTGTCTACACTGCGTGTGAACAAAGAATTTCCCAAATCCACTTGGAATGTTTCTGTTTTTACTGCTATCATGTGCTATTTTCTAATTCTCTTTATAATACCAGGAGAAAAGGGCTAAAATGATCTTTCAGCAGTCTCTCTGCTAACTATAGAAAATAATTCATTTAAAGCTTTCACTACTCTTTATCTATTCATTCTATCACAGCATGAAATATTCAGCTCATGTTCTTCAATTTCAATTCAAGCCACCAGACAAAGAAATGAGCTGTTGAGTGCAGAAAGGCCTGGGTGCATAGATATGACTCTCACAGTGCTTATAATAGCCTTCCTCCTGCTGTAGTGCCAGATCAATAGACCAGCAGCCCTCAGAAGACTTCAGGTGGCCAGCGCTACTCTGTGTGTGCCATTCAATTAATTACACGACAAACCAGAGCTTAAGTAGATGGACAGAGCAAATATGAATTTAGCCTGAGTGTCACTGAGAATGTACCTGCAGTGTTCTAAAGGTTAGGGGGAAAACTATAAAAGAAAAATGTAATTATTGCTCCTGGAAAGTAGTTATTCCTTCATTTCTTCAAGTTTCTAAAGGCCTTCTCGAAAGGTCACAATGGAGTATTGCAACTGCAAAGTGTGAAAGAGATGACGTAGCCTGAGTATCAAACAGCGTTAGCAACTAGCTCAAGACAGAGTGCATGCAGTTCACATACAGATGAATGGAAATGTTGTGGTCTGGAATATGTATGGCAAAAAATAAGGGGTCTGATTCGTTACTGTTCACCTGCAGTTTAATGCTGACTTTTCAATGCAGTTATGCTATTATAAAACCAGAGTAAGACAGCGGCGAACTAGGCCAAGAGTTGAAAACAAAGGCATTCAATTTCATTGTGATTCAAGCGCATATGACTATTGTTATACAGCAAATAGGAATTAGAGCTGAATGGAATTTGGATTTGGTTTCTACATTTATTTACAGCAGTCAGTGGCTGGCCAGCACACAGAGCCATTCACACCAGTTGTCCAGCGTACACCATGGTTATAGATTGACTGCCATGGTCTATGAGAAAAATAAGAACAAGGAAGGCTCAACCAGCTTCCACTTTCAACTATATTAATTTTGTTGACTGTTGTTTCATTCATGCAGGGAACATATAAAACAATTTCTGAATGAAATTTTTCTAAGACCTGTTCACAGGGGCGGCTCTAGGCATTTTGCCGCTCCAAGCACGGCAGGCAGGCTGCCTTCGGCTTCGGAGGACCTCCCGCTTGGTGTGCTGGGGCCTGGAGCTGCCCCTGCCTGTTGAAAACTCTCCTGCAGAGTTAGAATGTCACAACTGCACATCTTAACCTGGGCCTGAGGTTTTCAATGACATAAAACACATTTTAAAAATACGAGATTTTCTTTGAAGTTTTCTTTCCTTCTGGTGGCTGTCATTGGCTGGTCCACTTTCTGTCTGTTGCAGCATTTAGTATCACATGCAGCAAGGCACAGCAGATATGCTACTTCAAGAAGGACTGTCTTTCAGATTCTTTCTGCCCTGTATGAAGTGACATGGAACTGTAGAATCTTGTAGCAATGTCTAATTGCACCAATGCTACCGTATTGCACTGTATCACTTCACAGACATGCCACCATCTTCAGAAACACATCAAATCACGTATCTTCTGGTAGACTCGGAGCACTGTGTCTGAAGCCAGGTACCCAATGCTGGAAAAATAGAATCTCCAAGAGTCAAACTGGGCCGGCTCAGCAAACCCATGCATTTTCTGGAGGCTCAAATCCTGCTGCCCTAATCTAAGCTTTCAATTAGAAAATAAGCCTCTAGCCTTAAGGTTGGAAAAGTAACTTCAAAATGTTAAATGGATGTAAACGACTCAAGTGATAGCTGTGCAGGTGTTCAGACAGCCTGAAAACACAGCATGAGGAGGGGTGAACTGGCTCCACTCACTTCAGGGTCTAGCCTTGAAGTCTAATGTTGACAAGTTAAACTCTTAACGCTTCACTATTGCACTGCCCAATGCTCACCCAGCCGTGCTATGGATTTTTACTGGGAGTGGAGTCTCATATGAGAATCTCAACTGCATGGAGCTCAGGAGAGTCCAGCCACTCATGCCCTGTCACCCCCATCATTTCAAGCTCCAGCTGTTGGGAATTTCTATCATCAATGAAAGGCCTCGGAAAAGAAGCCTTGCATTGTGTCATAGTGCAACGCTGGGATTGATACTATGGAGTCAGGGAGGCACATCTCTGAACAGTCATTTGATTAGCAAGGCACAGCGGGTACAGGACAGTTTGTGTCAGATATTTACATTCTGGGCCCAACATGTGGTTCATAGGACATTGGCTCATCAGAGTCTAGCCCATGCCTCTGGCACTTGCTTCTCTAAGCAGTAGGAGTCAGTTTTTTTGCCAGAAGTGTGGAGCAGCTTCCATTAATTTCAGCTAGTCTGGGACTAGCAGGGCGTCGGGGGTGAACACTTGGTGCATGCTCGGTAAGACATCTCCAAAGGTGGAGCCAATCCCATTCTCAAGTGGGTAAAAAGGCACCAAACTCTTCAGTTAGTTCAACCAGATCCACAGGGAAAAAGCAGCATGAAAGGGCAGGTGAGGGCTCTGCCCCGAGGGCTGATGCTTCCAGGCCTACTTTTACCAGCTGTAGCAAAAAGATAGCCCCAAAGAGAAGGATGCCAGCCTCTGCAAAGAACCGGGCATGTTCAGCTCAGGACAGCAAGGGGACATTAACATGTGGCCTGTAATGAGAAGATTGCATTTAGATTTATAAGGCCTCTTACTTAACCCTTAGTTCATCTTCTTATAAATGTAAAGAGTTTTTCTGGGTTTCTTTGTTTTAGCTTGAGCAGCTTTACTACATTGTGGTGCCTTTATTCCAATCTGGAATAAGGCAGGGTAAGGCATGCACCCAGTCCACCTTTACCTATGTATCTTCTGTGTTCTTATCCACAGGGGGGAGAGCCACTCTCAGAACGGACTGATCTTGCTCACTCTGGAATTTCAGTGGGTACTTGTGTAATCAGAAGTTAGTGGGCTGCAAGTGCATTTGTTCGTATCGTATTTATTGATTTTAGGGTGAGCTAGTCTAAAAGCTGGATGAATTGGCCTCAGCAGACTTCCAATTTCAGCGTGTCACTGACCCTGGGACGTATTGTGAGCTATGGGAGATATGAGATGGGGACAGAGAGAAGAGGCTTGATTTGTGTTTCCAGATCTTTGTCTTACTATCTCGGTACTTACTGCCAGGTGAAAAATGCATGAGAGCGCAATTCTGAGAAGCAGCAACGATAGCCATTGCTCACAGTGGTTTTCCACTGCAATCTTAGCACATTGATAGGTGTCTCCTTTCCACGAGCGTTCAGCTACTTGGGGTGTTTTTTTGGTTTTTTTTGGTTTTGTTTGTTTATTTGTTTGTTTCTGGGGTGGTTTTATTTGGTTTTTGGTTTTTGTTTTGCTGAACCAACTAATTTCCCATTTTTAAAAAACATTGAAATGAGATTGTTTACACATAGTAATTCACAGACCTGTCTCACTGCCCAGCTGCGAGTTTTCACCTTTCCTTCTGAGGGATGGCTGAATCTCAAAGCATTTATAAAAGTTCATTTTAATTTCAATGCTTATCCAAGTGTTGATGGGCTTATCAGACACACATCCAAACCACCAAACCATTTGGATCTACAAGATGAGATTAGCCTGCTGTCACAACACCACTTTATTATGGGATTCCCACCCTCCAACTGCTTCCCGAGGAAAGCCCTGGGAACCACTGGAACATTTGCTAGCATTGTGCTTTGGCATGTTCATTCTGATCCTGGCCTGGAACCAAGTTGTGCAGGCCATATAAAATTAAAAATAATAGAAAACATTAGCCAACAGCTTCGCTTCAGGGTTGGGCCAGTTATCTGGGGGAGGTTTGACTCGTTTCTCATTTATCTGAACTGGTGTCCTGGCCCAGAATGGGAATATCAGAAACGCAGCTACCTTTCCACCCCTGTGATGAATCAGGATAACTTATATCTTCAGATGTCACCAAAAGGCCAAGACCTCATGCTGGCATCAGCAACCAATTGGCACAAGATTTATTGAATTAAATCTGACATACGGAGATTTTTTATCAGCTTCTGAAGCTTACCCTAGTCATGGAGTCACTTTGGCCTTCTTCAGCAACGTATATACGGATTGCTGGTTTGAGGCAGAGCTTCATAAATAATCATGTTGCAGAACAGAACTGGGTGTCATAGCAGGCATTTGGCAGGCACTAAAACGACAGTATCAGCATGCAGAAATGGAAAAATAAAGATACTAAGCAAGGCAGTTTTCTTGTAGATATTTACAGTCTTTTGCATGCATCACATACATAAAGCCCAATTTATCAATGGTTGTTTCAGTGCAAAAACAACTGTGCTGATGGACGGCCAGGGAGCAGCTAAAGAGAGATAGTTCACATGAGGTTCAGGTTTAAATATAGACGTGTAACCAGGTGGGGTCCCCACCCCACAGAATGCAACAGACACAAACATTTACTTGCTCTAGCCACCTGTGGGGGAGAGGGAAGCTCAGGGGCAGTGCTTGCATTGCCTTTACCCCTGTTCTGCTTGTGTTCAGCAGGCCCTGACATTCAACTTCCGGTCAACTGGGAGAGCTGGGTGCCTGGAAGGGATTTGAGTAGTTGATTTAGAGCTTCTCTGAGTTACTGATGCAAGGCTCAGTCAGAACCAGCTTCATTTAAAGACATGTGCCTGCTGCATGGTGTGCTCATGCTAGTCAGCTGACTTTGTGGCAGACACGAAGTCGTGTTGTGACTACAGGAAGGAGGGGCAGGGTGTGTTATGGAAAGTAGTGCCCCCCAGGGTATGAGGAATAAAGTCACATCTAGGAACATGGAGAATTTTACTTTCAGGAGGTGCCTGAGACATAAAGGAGGTGTGTGTGGAGGAAGGAATAAAGCCTGAACATTGCACTGGCTAGACTCTCTTTTTCAGGCTTGCACAAAGACAATGGAGTCAACCAAAGCCAGGTGCCCCAGAGGGAATGAACAGAATAGAGAATCATCAAGTGATCCATCCCGTCGCCAATTCCCAGCTTCTGGCTCTATGCGAGTATGTATTGCTTTCAACCAGACTGTAAATTCTAAAAGTAGGATTCTATCTGAATTTTGCTCTTCTTGCCCAAGATTAACATACACACATATTATTAACTATAGTATCTATTGTGTTAGACGGTGGTTCTTCAAATCTGTACATGCATAAACTGCTTTCCCCACTGTTACTCTGATGCACCCCAGAACAGCAATCCCAAACACACCCACAAATGAAACAAAACACGCAGGTCGGTTGTCAATCAAAGCATATACGGACCATGAACCAGTTAGGACACCACCAGTCTGAACGAAATGTAACAATAGTCCAAATAGCAGATATGTAGCAGCAGCCCTGACTACCTCACGCTAGGCACATGTAACCCACATGCCTAATAAGGAGACAGAGCCGTGGAAAAGGATAACACAGCCCTAGGATGCATCAGACAAAGTATTTCCAGTAGAGACGAGGAAGTGTTATTACCATTGTACAAAGTACTGGTGAGACCTCATCTGGAATACTATGTGCAGTTCTGAACTCTCATGTTTAAGAAAGATAAATTCAAACTGGAACAGATTCAGAGAAGGGCTACTAGGATGTTCTGAGGAATGGAAAATAAAGTTTATGAGAGGAGACTCAAAAAGCTCTGCTTGTTTAGCCTAACAAAAAGAAGGCTAAGAGGAGATATTATTGTTCTCTATAAATAATCAGAGGGATAAATATTAGGGAGGGAATGAGTTATTTACGTTAAGCACCGATGTGGACACAAGAACAAATGGAAATAAATTGGAGATCAGGAAGTTTAGGCTTGAAATTAAATGAAGGTTTCTAACCATTGGATGAGTGAAGTTTTGGAACAGTCCTCCAAGAGGAGCAGTGGGGGCAAAAACTAAATTGGCTTCAAGATTGAGCTTGATAAGTTTGTGGAGGGGATGGTGTGACAAGGCTGCCTACAATGGCATGCAGCTGATCTGAGAGTCCTAGCAGAAAATATCTCCAATGGCGAGAGACGGGACATGTGATGAGGAGGGCTCTAAGTTACTACCGAGAATTTGTTCCCAAGAGTCTGGCTGGTGGGTCTTGCCCATATGCTCAAGGTCTAACTGATCATCATATTTGGGGTCAAAAAGAATTTTCCCCCAAGTTAGATTGGCAGAGACCCTGAGGGTTTCTCATCTTCCTCTGCAGCTTAGGGCACAGGTCACTTGCAGATTTAAACTAGTGCAAATGGTGGATTCTCTATAACTTGAAATCTTTAAACCATGATTTGAGGATTTCAGTGACTCAGCCAGAGGTTAGGGGTCTAATTGCAGGAGTGGGCAGGAGAGATTCTTTGGCCTGCAAGATGCAGAAGGTCAGATTAGATGATCATGATGATCCCTTGTGACCTCAAAATCTATGAGTCTACAAAAAAAGTTGGGCTGAACTGAAAGTTTTGGAAAGCTTCAGCTAGGGTTGTGTGCATCCTGAAGAGCAGTACCCTGAAATCACAGTCAGCGTTAAATACCAAACCAACAATAAATATGCTTTGTTCTGTCTTGTTTCTTATTAGCAAGACTTGAAGAAATACTTGATTTCAGACAGAACATTGCCTTGCATAGCCAGGTCACTTGAGCAGAAAGGCTCATTGGGACAGTGAGTGAAATGCACCAGCACCAGGGCTCCCCCCACCGGTTAACACAGCACTCAGTGATTTCAGCTCTTAGTAGGGGAGCCCTGGTGCTGGGGCACCATTGGCTCAACATGAATTCAGCTCAACAGACTCTAGATAGAATCTTAATGGAATTAAAATTAGCTCTACTCTTTAACAGCAGGAGGAAGATGTGCAATTGGTGTTCCAGGCTCTCAAAAGGGGCCCATACCATCAGGTACACACGCCAGTCTCCAACCTCTCTCAATTCACTGGGTTTTGGAACCCATGTCCCTTGTCTAGCAAATGTCACTTAATTGATATTGAGACGTCTCTGTCATAAAACAGTCTCGTAGTTCCTCATTCACATAATCAGGTGGCAACACTTTATTTATCCTGCCCCAATAACAGAGAAATTGGGGATCCCAGAGCTGTCAAAATAACCATCCCAGGCTGCCTTGGGCTATGCTGGGCGTGCCCATGCAAATACCTGAGATTCCACACTTCCTGAAATTCTGTCCACACTTCCCATAATTCACCACCAGATGTCAGGGTAGAGCTCATCCTGACTCTGCTTGCATTTGCAAGCACTGTTTAATTTCTCTATCCTAGAGTGGGATCCTAGGGCAGTATTTTAAATTCACAACTTTGTAATACACATTATAGTCACTGGTATTCCTGGGTCAGCTCAAGTCTGCATTCTTGTTCTATGTCAGGATTTTGTTTTAAGACAGTCGAACCCGATCATGCAACCCCCCAGCTCAGGCAGCTGGGCTCTGGCACTGTGAAGCGTCATAGCGATTAGACCTAAAGTTTATGCCCTCTTGGCAGTGACATGGAAACAGAGATGTTAAAGAAGCATCAGCGTATTTTGTCTTTTGTGGCATACTGCCTCTTGGAGATCCCAGAGCTCTCTCCCTGATGTTTAATTACAGTAGTCTACACTGATTGCATTTTTCAAAACAATTTACTTGCCATTGTGAATACATTCAGTGCTTGTGAAAGGTGTCAGCTTGGCAGCACTGGCATTTATCCGCAGAGCATATACTGACTGATTCGTGCCTGGAAAGACTCCCTTGGGGCTCCAGAGAGAAGTTCACGTACTTGCCTTCTCCAACCCTGACCACATCTCATTGTCCAGTCTCAGTAGTTTAACAGGGACAGATCTAGCGCTCTCCAGTTCTGTTAGGACTAGATAATGTGTGCTTTTCCATACAGTCAACTATTTTTAACACGATTCTAAATATGGATCTCATTAACCCCAATGCAAAGAAACACCAGGGATGGATATATCGCTGCCCCACAGAGAGTGCTGGTATCAGACAGGGATAGGCTCCATGCAGGTGCCTTTGAAGGGGCAGGAGGACATGACTTGCACCCTGGGAGACATTAGCATAGCAGGCTGCAGTTAAACTCAATGGGATATTAAACCAAGTGGAAGGGAGAACCATGCCTGGGATGAGTAGAACTGATCATTATTTGCTTTAATGTGTCTGGCAATGCTCTAAGCAGGTCCCAGGCCAGTATGGCTGTTTTGCAGGTTTGTTCACTCACATTCAATGTCCTTCTATCTTTCTCTCTCTCTCCTATGGTGGAAAATAACTAATTGTGGTAAAACTCCAGTCATAACTGGGTACAACTTGACATTCAGGTTATTTAACTATTGTAATGTAGCACAATGCTCTATGTTCTCAAAATATCAAAATCTCACTGAACACTTTCCTATGAACAAGCCATAAAGTGTAGCCCTTAGCAGAACCTGCACATCTAAGAGAAGCCCAGATTCAATGACATCAAATACCACTTTCCCTAGAGTGCCCCTTCTGCAGCTGGTCCTTGAAGTTCAGCTCATTTCTTTCTTTCCCTTTCCTTCTTTATGGCTTTGTGATGCGGCTGGTGAGGGTGAAGATAAATAATGTCAGAGCACTGAAAAAAATGTCACGCTGTTCCAAACAAATTCATAAGGTTTGTTTTGGGAAACTCTGGTCATTTTAAACAATCAACTTCACAAAAAGACCTGGTTTGGGAAGCCATGTGCCTTTGAGATGGTTTCTGGGAAGCTCTATGGCTATGAAACTAGCTATGAAATCCAAACGCCACTCTGGCATAAATTTTCCAGGCTCAGAACATTCTAATGGAAATGGGGTGATCTTAGACAGTCATGTTGTAGGTGGAGAGTGGCTTAGAGAGATCAGGATTATTGTTTGGAAAGCACCAACAAGATACTTTAAAATAAAATAATATAATAAAAATGTGCCAGAGAAGACATTCCCCTGTACACACTTCTTGCCCTTGCGGGGCAGGGGGCTGAGAGAACAGAGAAGTGACAGATGTTGGTCATGTTGCTTCATGCACGTCTGAAAGGCACTCAGGTGCTATGGTGAGGTGCACAATACAAGAACCTAAACCTAGTTAGAACAGAGCAGAATAGAATACTTGACACTGTGTGAAACTATCTGCAAACCATCTCTGACCTGCAGACGTTACTGGGAGGGGATAGCTAGATGTAAATGATTATTCATGCTATTGTTTATTGCTTCTGGTGAGAATTGCAGCAATGGTGAGTCTTTGGGGGTATCTGAGTGAAGAGAGGTTAGTGGCTTGAAGGACTAGAATAGGGTGCCTATTCCACGCATAGAGGTGGATGATTAGCTTGCTTTTGGCCATGTCAATGAATCTCAAAGGCAGTAGAACACTCTTTCAGTCTCTTCCTGCTATTGCTTGTATATGAATATGTTTTATTGAAGATACAAGGCTAATGCTGCCCTCACTTGTCCCCATGCATCCCAGAAAGTTAACAGGGATGCAGGGGAGAGCGGTATCAGGATGTCTCCATGTATTTCTCTGCAGAATGGTTACTTGTCTCTGCAGACACAGCCTGTTAACTGGGACTTCTTGAACAATGATCTCTGGCTTATATTAAAACCACCGTGTGCGGCCTATTTTCTTAGAGTCATAGATTCATAGCTGGACAATGGACTATCTTGCAATTTCTCAGAAATCTTGCCAGTTCCAGAAGAAGTGCATAATGGTTTGCAGTGTTGCCAGCAGTCACAGATCAGCACATGTCCTGTCATTTTGCAGGTTCAAAGCCATGTCCATTGAACTGAGTTAGGTTTTCAACTTAGTCACAGTATGAACATCTTAGGTGGAAACCAACATAGTCATCAGGCAGCTGCCCTTCCACTGTTGGTGCTATTCTACCAATTATCTACCTATTCACATAACTTGTAGGCTGAACAGAGTAAGGATATTGGCAGGTAATTCTTTGCAGAGTTAGGTCCTTTGGGTGATATGAGTAGTGGAGCCACTTTGGCCTGTCTTCACAACCCAAGCATCATCTGCATTTTCTCCATGCAAGAGTTAAAGAAGTCAAGCAGCCTCTTTTGTCCACTTGTTTTGAAGTGTAGTAATAGTTCATTAGATAGACCATCAAGTCCAGTTGCCTTTCCACATCTTAGGGTTTTCATGTCTATTGTCACTCCTCAATGTTGAGTTGCTCATTGTGGACTTTGCTGCCTCCAAGGAGTGAGCAAAGTTCCTGTTTCCCTCGTTTCTTTCTGCTCTTCGCTGTGTGGTCTGTTTTACCATTTAGGATGAGTTGGTGTGCAACTTAGTTGGGACACGGTGCAGTGGTGCACTTTGACTGTTGTCCATCAAGGTTCAGCTTGTGAACATGGCCCATGCTTTTTTTTTTCCTTTTTGCTATTAGAGCCCAGGTTTGTTGTTTCAATCAGCTCCTTCCAGCGGTTCTGTCACTCCATTCCGATGTCTCTCATAAGCTTTTCCCTGAGCCCAGAGGGTTTTTCACCAAAGGGATCTGCTTCTAATAGTTCTGAATATCTCCTATATTGTTGGTGTGTCTGTTCTAAAATCCCAAGTGCATATGGTGTTCAACCTTCCCTCGGGATGTGCTTTTGGACAGTCTGCCACACCAGGGAGACAAATTCTCCATAGAGCTTTGTGTAAGAGAAATATTGCAGATAGTTTCACCCAATTCAGAGGTAAAACCTTCCCAGGCAGCCCAGTTGAATCCCATCAGATTCTTTGTTTTCCTGGGTTACACTGAAGCCTCTGTTGTCACTGTCACTTGGGATCGCTGCCATGGCCTCCCTTCTGAAGTTGCCTAGTTCCATCATGTGCTTTAGAAGGTCTATTTGTTCTTGAAATCATAGATTGAGGTCAAGTTGTTTGTTGCCATCAACTTCTTCCCCATTGTTGTCATTGTTGGGGTATCCCCAGATGGTGCTGTGACTGTTGAAATCAGCTTTGAGAAGGCACAGTTTTTCTGACGGGGGAAATTTAGTTGCCCATGCAAACTGTTCACCCTGTGTTTTTTAAACAGAAACTACTGCTAGTTGATTGATTTCCACCATGATAACATGTTCCATTGTACCTGGTGCTTCACAACAGTCTTTTGTCATGTACAAGCATGGTGCTACCATAGCCGTTACTTTCGATGTTCGCAGTCATATGCATGACAGGGACATATGGTGTAATTGTCTCTTGCAAGCCCATAATGTCTGCTTTCATGAGAGACAAAATTTCACCCTTCTCTGCAAAGAATCCCTCCATGTTGAAACTGATGGTTCTGAGTGCTGTCTTTGGCTGAGGCCCTGAAAGGGAACATTTATGTTTATGTCTTCTATTGCGGTCTTGGTGCTTATTGTCAGATTTCGTTTCTTCCATGGGTAGTTGCAATGGGAGATTAACAGGGGTCACGAGATGAACAATGTTTGCCTCAGCCAAAAACGGGACTCAAAACAATTGATTTCAATGGGGAGGGATTCTCTGCAGAGAAGGATGAAATTCTAGCTGGCATGGAAGCAGACTTTATGTGTTGCAAGAGACACACCGATTAACAGGGCACACATCCTGGGCAGTGTGGAGGGTGACTGCCTCAGCCATTTCCTGGCCACATCCCCATTTTCTCCCAGTAGCCCCTCTAAGCCAAGCCACCAAAAAAGTGATGCTCCACACCCTGGTCCCAACACATCTTTCTGCCACCCTTTGAGCTAGCACAGGCCCGAGCTCTTCATTTAGGCCTTTGGGTTGTAATGTCTAGAAGACCGTCCCTATAAGAGCGATTCAGCATCCACCTATGTCCAGGATGACACATATCTTTTCTTGTAACCCCCTCTTTGAGACAAGACAACATTGTAAGAAGTGCCCATACCAGGGTCTGATGGAACTTCTCCATCACTGTTATTTATGGTAGCTTTCTAAAACCATCTCAAATATTATTGGGTTATTGACAATGTGTGCCATAGATTGTAGGGGCTGGTTTATAGTTCTCTCATAATAATTTCCCCATATTATCATTTTAAAATCCTTTAAAGAATTATTCCTTCGCATGCTGCTCATATATATATATATATATATATATTGGCAGCAGTAATCTCTTGCTGTGTATATGTTAAGAAGAATGACTAAATTAAAGAACCTTGTTACCCGTGGGTCAGTTGGTACCCTTGTGAAGCATACAGACATATGGAGTTCTGGGACATCACATTTACTCAGCGTCTGAAGAACGAGGAACACACCCATTCACCGAACAGTCAAGTCCATAAACTGAGCACACCATATATTCAGCCTGGGAAGCTGAGGGCTGTTCATCACCAAGTAATTTATTCATGTACCATTCCATACAAATAGATTTGTCTATCAGAATCCTCACTAGTTAGAACATAAGAACATAAGACCAGCCAGACTGGGTCTGACCATGGTCCATCTATCCTAGTATCCTGTCTCCAACAATGACCTGTACCAGAGCTTCAGGACCAACGTACAGAATGAGGAAATTATGGAATGATCAACCTCTATCTTCCACTCTCAGCTTTGGTTAGTTAGAGCTTAGAGTCACCCCAAACATGAAGGTGAGTCCCTGACTCTCTTGGCTAATAAGTTCATGGAGGATAGAGCCACTGATGGTTATCTAATTATTTTTTTGAACCCAGTTTTACTTTTGGCCATTTCTACATCCCATGGCAATGAGTTCCACAAGTTATTTGTGAATTTTGTGCAATGAGTTCCACAAGTTATTTGTGCACTTCCTCTTGTTTATAATAAACCTGCTGCTGGTTGACTTCACTGGGTGATCCCTGGTTTTTGTAGTGTGTGAAAAGGTAAATACCACTTCTCTATTGACTTTTCCCCTACAATTCCTGATTTTATAGACCTCTATCATATCCTCTTTAGTCATCTCTTCGTAGTCTCTCCTCATGTGGAAGCTATTCTATATCCTTAATCATCTTTATTGCCTTCCTCTGAACCTTTTCCAGTTCCACTATATTTTTCCTGTTCTGCTATTTAATATATCCTGATCTATGATACTAATTTACCAGTTTAGTAATTCCTACAGTACGTAGAAATAAAAAGTAAAAATAAAGCAGTCTTATGGGACAAAGATAGCTCTTTCCCATCATTGCTTCTCTCTTTATCTGTATCAAGAATTTAAACAAAGAACAAAGCAACAAAGAAATAATTTAGAGGTCAGTTCTTTGCCCTGAAATGATCAAGGAGAAGTGTGAGGAAAAATAAAGCTGAAAAATGGCATAACATAAAAAAGAAGCCAACCCAAGATTTACATATGAAGGAACAAAAATACAAGGAAATATTCTGAGACTTCATCAGACACCATTGTTTTAAAGCTCTGTTCTTATCTTTGATTGGGAAAGAAAAACCCATAATACTTGATTAATCCCACTGAAAGAAATACAGACTTTTCTTCCAAACAGCGTGCTGAGGCCATATGTGAGCTGAATCCTTGCCGGTCTTTGCTGACATGTATTAAATTGAACCGGTTCTTGGATGAGTGAACTGCTTTGCCTCATTTTTCAATCCAGAGGAATACCGTGGGCAGAGCAGGTCTCCCTGCCCTTTGCACCACATTCCTGTTGGGTAGAATCGGTCCTCTGCTCAGAGCAAGTGAGGGGGCAGAATCTGACTCCATGTTTTAGAAATTCCACTTGAGTTGAAGCTTTTCAAGGGACTTTGGAGGGGTGGGGTAGGAGCAAAGGTGAAAAATAAGCCGGCACAGTCCGGTACGACGTACCGGCAAGAACCAGTATACTGTGCCGGACTGGACCAGCTTCCGTGGCAGTGATTTAAAGGGCCAAGGTTCCATCCACTGCAGGGAGCCCTGGGCCCTTTAAATCCCCACTGGAGCTTGGCAGCCGGGCTCGGGCGGTGATTTAAAGGGCCCAGAGCTCCAGCCGCTGCAGGTAGCCCCGGGCCCTTTAAAGCACCACTGGAGCTCCAGCAGCCATGCTCCTGTGGTGATTTAAAGGGCCTGGAGCTCCGTGGCAGCCAGAGCCCTGAGCCCTTTAATTTGTCTCTGAGTCCCAGGGCTCCCAGCCGCTTCTGCAGCTGGTAGCTCTGGGGTGATTTAAAGGCCCTGGGACTCCCAGCCACAGCTGGAGACCCAGGGTCTTTAAATCTTGAAAGGCCCCACCTCTTCCAGTTGAAGCCACGCCCCCACTCAGGACTCCGGCATAAGTCCTTTAAGTTACTTTCACCCCTGCGTAGGAGCAGGGTGAAAAGTTCCGATGAAACAAGAGTATGAAAAATAGAGTAGTGGAGGTGCAAAAACCAACACAGGGAGCTTGTGAAAAGTGGAACAGAGAAAAATATTCACACAACCTTGTGCACTTTCTGCCCTCTCTGTCCCACTCAGAATATTTAAGATTCCCTTTCCCTGGAAATATCATTATACACTGTATTATCCTTGGAGAAAAACTAAAGGCTAGAAGAGAATTGAAAAGTGGTTCTCAGTTTCTCACCCTCAACGGGGCTGTTATGTGAGTTCATAGGAAGGCAGCTCAGTGTCCGCTTGCTGAGCCTGGTCAATGGGATCACTCAGCTGAGTGACAGGAAACTCACCCCATGGCTCTTCCTCTCACTTCTGTGAACCTCTCTGAATGTGAGAGCAGCATTTGGGGACTGCCATGTTCCACTGCTAGGCATGCTAAGCCCCCTTTGTCTCCTGTTAGCAGAAGGCTATAGCCAAGAAGGGTAAAGAATGGTGTCTCTAGCCTCTGTTTGTCAGAGGATGGAGATGGATGGCAGGAGAGAGATCACTTGAACATTGCCTGTGAGGTTCATTCCCTCTGGGGCACCTGGCATTGGCCACTGTCGGTAGACAGATGCTGGGCTAGATGGACCTCTTGGTCTGACCCGGTACGACCGTTCTTGTGTTCTTATGTTTCTTATGTTCTTAAGGGCTGGACTCATCCCTGCTAACAGGGCCAGCTTTAAGCCGATTCCCCTGATTCCTGTGAATCGGGCCCCGAGCCTAAGAGGGCCTTGTGCCTGGGCCTAAGTGGGCCCCGAGACTTAGGAGCTTCCCCCCCCCCGGTTCCCACGGGGGTGGGGAGAGGAATCCAGGTCTTCGGCAGCATTTCGGTGGCGGGGCAGGGGGTTCACTCCCGGTCTTCAGTGGCATTTCAGCAGCTGGGGGGGGTCTGCTCTGAATCTTCGGCAGCATTTCGGTGGCGGGGGGTCCTTCGGTGCCATTGAAGACCCAGAGCGGACCCCTTGCCGCCGAAGTGCTGCCAAAACTCTAGACGGCCGCCAAGTATTTGAATTGGGCCCCGTAGTTCATAACGCCGGCCCTGCCTGCTAACCTGGCATGAGGCATGTGTGCTACCACCTCCGTCTCTCGTCAGGTCTGTGTGCAGCGGGTCCGGGCAGGCCGCTAGGGAATGGGACCTCCTGGGTCTGGCAGTCATGTAAACCTCCTGATAAACTCAGCAAGCTCCTAGTTACTCTGTTGCCCTCACTTGTCCTGTGGGAGGCTGCTGTAGAACCTCACTCCTCTGAGGGCTAGAAACTTTGTCATTGATTCATGGCCATGTGATACGCACTAGCCACCCCCTCCCATCTCCTGTACTAGTGGGCTCCATGGCAAAAGCCAGAAGTGGCCTCAGCTATGATGTGCCCAAGGCATGCAGAGTGCCCATGATTCATGGCAGCCCCACACCCTGGAGATGTCTCATTGCACAGGGCCAGCAGCCATGCTGTTGCTCCAGCATACAGAGCTCTATACGCCCTTGTGCCACTCATGTATCATTGCTCCTATGGATTGCAGAGCAATAAGAGACAGCAGAATCTGATGCAGGGTGTTCTACAAACACTATCGGCTCTGCATGAGTACTCAGAAGGAAGAGCCACCACATGTCCTACTGCTGCCATGAAATACTGTCCTTGGCCTTCCGCCGGCAGCGTTACAGACTGAATCGCTAGCCCTTCCAGAACACCTGACACTGTCTGAGCTCATAGCAAATAAACATCACTACTTTGCTTCATTCCTGATTCATTATTACTCTAAAGTGAGCCTGAAGAAAGTTCCTACAGGCCTTGCTAACAAGTCTTTAAATGGGCTTTTATTATGCAGCAGAATGAAATATTCTGCAGGGCAAACACTGTCAGGAGAAGTGCAGGATCTGTTGGGGGTTTTCCTGCTATCCAGAAATTGCTTTTGTTGTGATGATTTATTTAGACTCCATGAAATCAATATCGCTTCAGTGCTAACTCTTCTGTTACCAGCTCTGCCAAAGCAGTGCAGAGACAAAGCAGAAAGCAATGCACTGAAACACAACACACTCAGTCCTCACTCTCCCTCACAACAGAAATGATGGATGGTTGGTGGTTGTTCTCTATCACTCTGACCCCCATCTTCATTCCCAGGACCTGTTGGAGAGCAACTGAGTAGAATCCAGTGTGCTGCTCTGGTAGCTCTTTTAAAAGTGTGTCCATTATGAAGTTTGTGTGGCTACTAGGAATGGGAAAAGCCCACTGATTGTTTGATGAGTGTCTGTGAGCTTGCCTGAGGGAGCTTACGCTAGTTCACAGGAGTTATGTGAAATTCCTCCTTGTGAATAAGAGCACCCTGTACAACCCGAGAGGGCTCACACTGCTAGGCTGGCTCAAAAGTCCTGCACAACTGCAGGAATCCAACTGAGTAAAGCAGTGGTGCTCCTTGGGTGGGAACACTAATTAATGACTCTGGCTCATGGCCCATGTTGACCTTCCTTGGTAGCTGTCATTAAAAGGGGATGTCAATAATGGTAATTTGCAACACCTAGCACCAGGTGGATATTTCCCCATTGTTGATTGAGGCTGTGTTGCACAGGGCAATGGCTGGAGCCTTTTTTCCAACCTTCAGGCTGCCTGCCCTCTAGGGCTGGAAGTGGAGAGAGATGGGGAAACCAGGAGAAAGGAATGAGGGTGAGGCCTAGAGAAGAGGAGAGAGAATGGAAACTGCAGAGGTTTTTATGTCTTGCTGTCATATTGGAGAGTGCACCTCTTGCAAGCTCACCAAGCAATTTCAGACAATATCTACCATTTAATACCAGAAATTCAAGTACAAAATCATCTCAAGATTATTCTGTGCTCATCTGCAAGTGCAAAGTACTTCAGTGGGAAGGAAAAACCCAATGTACAATGGAGACAGAAGTGTGGAGAGTCTCTGGGTTAGACTAAAAGGGGTAAAAAACACGGGTGATGTCGTGCTGGGAGTCTACTACAGGCCACCTAATCAGGTGGAAGAGGTGGATGAGGCTTATTTCAAACAACTAACAAAATCATCCAAAGCCCAAGATTTGGTGGTGATGGGGGACTTCAACTATCCAGATATATGTTGGGAAAATAACACCGCGGGGCACAGACTATCTAATAAGTTCCTGGACTGCATTGCAGACAACTTTTTATTTCAGAAAGTTGAAAAAGCTACTAGGGGGGAAGCTGTTCTAGACTTGATTTTAACAAATAGGGAGGAACTTGTTGAGAATTTGAAAGTAGAAGGAAGCTTGGGTGAAAGTGATCATGAAATCATAGAATTTGCAATTCTAAGGAAGGGTAGAAGGGAGTACAGCAGAATAGAGACAATGGATTTCAGGAAGGCGGGATTTTGGTAAGCTCAGAGAGCTGATAGGTAAAGTCCCATGGGAATTAAGACTGAGGGGAAAAACAACTGAGGAAAGTTGGCAGTTTTTCAAAGGGACGCTATTAAGGGCCCAAAAGCAAGTTATTCCAATGGTTAGGAAAGATAGAAAATGTGGCAAAAGACCACCTTGGCTTAACCACGAGATCTTGCGTGACCTACAAAATAAAAAGGCGTAATATAAAAAATGGAAACTAGGTCAGATTACAAAGGATGAATATAGGCAAATAACACAGGAATGCAGAGGCA